>NC_090229.1:429526-1029526 GCF_024489055.1 Chanodichthys erythropterus
ATGTAATCCTTTGAAAATGGGCAGGGAGGAGGGGCTCTATAACGGCACCTTGTAGTGCAGTAAATGTGGAGTGAATTTGACATAGTCCTTTGATGTTTAACCGTTTTAAGTGCCTATTGCCCGCTGTGCACAGTTGCCCTGAAGCCACCGGGGTGGCGGTGCCACCGGGGTGGCGGTGCCACCGGGCTTGGGCCCGCCATCGCTGCTCGCAGCTATATTTAGGGCCCAAGCGAAAATTCGCGCAGGGCCCTCTTGTTCTTCTAAGGATTATTATTATTAGGGCCCAAGCGAAAATTCGCGCAGGGCCCTCTTGTTCTTCTAAGGATTATTAGGGCCCAAGCGAATTAAGCGCGCAGGGCCCTCTTGTTCTTCTAAGGATTATTATTTTTTTTTTTTTTTTTTTTTTTTTTTTCCGTCTTCCGGGGCTTTTTGGGGGCCTTAACATGCTCAAAAACTCTTGAAAATTGGCACACACATTGGAATCCGCGGCCATTAGGACGCCGGAGAGGCTGGTACCCGGGCGTGGCAGGGGGGCTCGACAGCGCCCCCTTGAAAAAAGTCTGAAAATTTGGTCCATATATTAAACATGCTTGCACGTATTAGTATGAAACTCGGTACACATATAGACCTCATCGGGCCGAACAACTTTCGCGCTCTAAGTTAATCGCCACGCCAACAGGAAGTCAGCTATTAAGGGTTGTTTGAAAAACGCATGCTCTGGAATTTGATATACTCCTCCTAGACGATTAATCCGATCGCCACCAAACTCGGTCAGCATGAAGTCAAGACACTGATGATTAAAAATTGCCAGGGGATTTTTGATATCTCGAACGGTTTGGCCGTGGCGAGGCAACGAATTTATGGCGAGAAAAAGGAAACAGGAAATGTGTTATAACGTCTTAATACATATATTGATCTTTATGAAACTTCACGAGTGTGTTCGTTATAGGAGTCTGATCACATGGATGTAACTATTGTGAGTCAAAGTTATAGCGCCACCAACTGGCAGCAGGAAGTGTATCACTTTTTGAAATGTTTTGAGATCACCCTCTTATTTTTTCCTGATTTGCTTCAAACTTCATCAGTGTAATGTCAATACACAGCAGATGTAGACCTATGACAGGATTTTTGATATTTGAAATATTGTTGCCATGGCAACAGGTCAAACTGTAATAATATTCTTGAGTGTTTTTGAGGCTCTTAACATGCTTCAAATTGCATGAAACTCGACACACACATCAATATTGTCAACCAGTAGACATGGACAAAGCCATAGAAATGGGCGTGGTGGAGGGGCTCAGTAGCGCCACCTTTTGACAAAAGTGGGGGGTTAGTTTTTCCTACAGTCACCAAACTCGGTACACATATTATTCTCATCAAGCCGGACAATTTTCTAATTTACATTCATTAGCTCCGACCAACAGGAAGTCAGCTATTTTGGTTTGAATGTAAATTTTTTGAAAAAACAGGCTATGAATTTTATACTACTACTCCTACAGGGTTTATCCAATTTACACCAAGCTTTTTTTAACTTGTTGCGAACACATTGAAGTTGTTTAATTGCAAACGGATTTTGGATATCTCAAACGGTTTGGCCGTGGCGAGGCAACGAATTTATGGCGAGAAAAGGGAAACAGGAAATGTGTTATAACTTCTGCATACATTGATTGATGTTTATGAAACTTCAGGAGTGTGTTGGTTGTAGTAGTCTGATCACATGGATGTAACTATTGTGAGTCAAAGTTATAGCGCCACCAAATGGCAGCAAGAAGTGTATCACTTTTAAAATGCTTTGAGATCACCCTCTTATTTTTACCTGATTTGCTTCAAACTTCATCAGTGTAATGTCAATACACAGCAGATGTAGACCTATGACAGGATTTTTGATATTTGAAATATTGTTGCCATGGCAACAGGTCAAACTGTAATAATATTCTTGAGTGTTTTTGAGGCTCTTAACATGCTTCAAATTGCATGAAACTCGACACACACATCAATATTGTCAACCAGTAGACATGGACAAAGCCATAGAAATGGGCGTGGTGGAGGGGCTCAGTAGCGCCACCATTTGACAAAAGAGTGGGGGTTAGTTTTTCATACAGTCACCAAACTCGGTACACATATTATTCTCATCAAGCCGGACAATTTTCTAATTTACATTCATTAGCTCCGACTAACAGGAAGTCAGCTATTTTGGTTTGAATGTTAATTTTTTGAAAAAACAGACTATGAATTTTATACTACTACTCCTACAGGGTTTATCCAATTTACACCAAGCTTTTTTTAACTTGTTGCTAACACATTGAAGTTGTTTAATTGCAAACGGATTTTGGATATCTCAAACGGTTTGGCCGTGGCGAGGCAACGAATTTATGGCGAGAAAAGGGAAACAAAGTGTTATAACTTCTGCATACATTAATTGATTTTGATGAAACTTTGGCTTAGTCTTCGTTGTACAAGGCTGATCACATGGATTTGACTATTGTGATTCAAAGTCATAGCTCCACCAACTGGAAGCAGAAAATGTGTCACTTTCAGCATACATTGAGATCACCCTCTTATTTTTACCTGATTTGCTTCAAATTCATCAGAATAATGTTAAAACTTGGCACATGTAATCCTTTGAAAATGGGCAGGGAGGAAGGGGTCTATAGCGGCACCTTGTAGTGCAGTAAATGTGGAGTGAATTTGACATAGTCCTTTGATGTTTAACCGTTTTAAGTGCCTATTGCCCGCTGTGCACAGTTGCCCTGAAGCCACCGGGGTGGCGGTGCCACCGGGCTTGGGCCCGCCATCGCTGCTCGCAGCTATATTTATTATTATTTTTTTATTTTTTTTTTTTTATTTTTTTCCGTCTTCCGGGGCTTTTTGGGGGCCTTAACATGCTCAAAAACTCTTGAAAATTGGCACACACATTGGAATCCGCGGCCATTAGGACGCCGGAGAGGCTGGTACCCGGGCGTGGCAGGGGGGCTCGACAGCGCCCCCTTGAAAAAAGTCTGAAAATTTGGTCCATATATTAAACATGCTTGCACGTATTAGTATGAAACTCGGTACACATATAGACCTCATCGGGCCGAACAACTTTCGCGCTCTAAGTTAATCGCCACGCCAACAGGAAGTCAGCTATTAAGGGTTGTTTGAAAAACGCATGCTCTGGAATTTGATATACTCCTCCTAGACGATTAATCCGATCGCCACCAAACTCGGTCAGCATGAAGTCAAGACACTGATGATTAAAAATTGCCAGGGGATTTTTGATATCTCGAACGGTTTGGCCGTGGCGAGGCAACGAATTTATGGCGAGAAAAAGGAAACAGGAAATGTGTTATAACGTCTTAATACATATATTGATCTTTATGAAACTTCACGAGTGTGTTCGTTATAGGAGTCTGATCACATGGATGTGACTATTGTGAGTCAAAGTTATAGCGCCACCAACTGGCAGCAGGAAGTGTATCACTTTTTGAAATGTTTTGAGATCACCCTCTTATTTTTACCTGATTTGCTTCAAACTTCATCAGTGTAATGTCAATACACAGCAGATGTAGACCTATGACAGGATTTTTGATATTTGAAATATTGTTGCCATGGCAACAGGTCAAACTGTAATAATATTCTTGAGTGTTTTTGAGGCTCTTAACATGCTTCAAATTGCATGAAACTCGACACACACATCAATATTGTCAACCAGTAGACATGGACAAAGCCATAGAAATGGGCGTGGTGGAGGGGCTCAGTAGCGCCACCTTTTGACAAAAGTGGGGGTTAGTTTTTCCTACAGTCACCAAACTCGGTACACATATTATTCTCATCAAGCCGGACAATTTTCTAATTTACATTCATTAGCTCCGACCAACAGGAAGTCAGCTATTTTGGTTTGAATGTTAATTTTTTGAAAAAACAGGCTATGAATTTTATACTACTACTCCTACAGGGTTTATCCAATTTACACCAAGCTTTTTTTAACTTGTTGCGAACACATTGAAGTTGTTTAATTGCAAACGGATTTTGGATATCTCAAACGGTTTGGCCGTGGCGAGGCAACGAATTTATGGCGAGAAAAGGGAAACAGGAAATGTGTTATAACTTCTGCATACATTGATTGATGTTTATGAAACTTCAGGAGTGTGTTGGTTGTAGTAGTCTGATCACATGGATGTAACTATTGTGAGTCAAAGTTATAGCGCCACCAAATGGCAGCAAGAAGTGTATCACTTTTAAAATGCTTTGAGATCACCCTCTTATTTTTACCTGATTTGCTTCAAACTTCATCAGTGTAATGTCAATACACAGCAGATGTAGACCTATGACAGGATTTTTGATATTTGAAATATTGTTGCCATGGCAACAGGTCAAACTGTAATAATATTCTTGAGTGTTTTTGAGGCTCTTAACATGCTTCAAATTGCATGAAACTCGACACACACATCAATATTGTCAACCAGTAGACATGGACAAAGCCATAGAAATGGGCGTGGTGGAGGGGCTCAGTAGCGCCACCTTTTGACAAAAGTGGGGGGGTTAGTTTTTCCTACAGTCACCAAACTCGGTACACATATTATTCTCATCAAGCCGGACAATTTTCTAATTTACATTCATTAGCTCCGACCAACAGGAAGTCAGCTATTTTGGTTTGAATGTTAATTTTTTGAAAAAACAGACTATGAATTTTATACTACTACTCCTACAGGGTTTATCCAATTTACACCAAGCTTTTTTTAACTTGTTGCTAACACATTGAAGTTGTTTAATTGCAAACAGATTTTGGATATCTCAAACGGTTTGGCCGTGGCGAGGCAACGAATTTATGGCGAGAAAAGGGAAACAAAGTGTTATAACTTCTGCATACATTAATTGATTTTGATGAAACTTTGGCTTAGTCTTCGTTGTACAAGGCTGATCACATGGATTTGACTATTGTGATTCAAAGTCATAGCTCCACCAACTGGAAGCAGAAAATGTGTCACTTTCAGCATACATTGAGATCACCCTCTTATTTTTACCTGATTTGCTTCAAAATTCATCAGAATAATGTTAAAACTTGGCACATGTAATCCTTTGAAAATGGGCAGGGAGGAAGGGGTCTATAGCGGCACCTTGTAGTGCAGTAAATGTGGAGTGAATTTGACATAGTCCTTTGATGTTTAACCGTTTTAAGTGCCTATTGCCCGCTGTGCACAGTTGCCCTGAAGCCACCGGGGTGGCGGTGCCACCGGGCTTGGGCCCGCCATCGCTGCTCGCAGCTATATTTATTATTATTATTATTATTTTTTTTTTTTTTTTTTCCGTCTTCCGGGGCTTTTTGGGGGCCTTAACATGCTCAAAAACTCTTGAAAATTGGCACACACATTGGAATCCGCGGCCATTAGGACGCCGGAGAGGCTGGTACCCGGGCGTGGCAGGGGGGCTCAACAGCGCCCCCTTGAAAAAAGTCTGAAAATTTGGTCCATATATTAAACACGCTTGCACGTATTAGTATGAAACTCAGTACACATATAGACCTCATCGGGCCGAACAACTTTCGTGCTCTAAGTTAAACACCACGCCAACAGGAAGTCAGCTATTAAGGGTTGTTTGAAAAACGCATGCTCTGGAATTTGATATACTCCTCCTAGACGATTAATCCGATCGCCACCAAACTCGGTCAGCATGAAGTCAAGACACTGATGATTAAAAATTGCCAGGGGATTTTTGATATCTCGAACGGTTTGGCCGTGGCGAGGCAACGAATTTATGGCGAGAAAAAGGAAACAGGAAATGTGTTATAACGTCTGCATACATATATTGATCTTTATGAAACTTCACGAGTGTGTTCGTTATAGGAGTCTGATCACATGGATGTGACTATTGTGAGTCAAAGTTATAGCGCCACCAACTGGCAGCAGGAAGTGTATCACTTTTTGAAATGTTTTGAGATCACCCTCTTATTTTTACCTGATTTGCTTCAAACTTCATCAGTGTAATGTCAATACACAGCAGATGTAGACCTATGACAGGATTTTTGATATTTGAAATATTGTTGCCATGGCAACAGGTCAAACTGTAATAATATTCTTGAGTGTTTTTGAGGCTCTTAACATGCTTCAAATTGCATGAAACTCGACACACACATAAATATTGTCATCCAGTAGACATGGACAAAGCCATAGAAATGGGCGTGGTGGAGGGGCTCAGTAGCGCCACCTTTTGACAAAAGTGGGGGTTAGTTTTTCCTACAGTCACCAAACTCGGTACACATATTGTTCTCATCAAGCCGGACAATTTTCTAATTTACATTCATTAGCTCCGACCAACAGGAAGTCAGCTATTTTGGTTTGAATGTTAATTTTTTGAAAAAACAGGCTATGAATTTTATACTACTACTCCTACAGGGTTTATCCAATTTACACCAAGCTTTTTTAACTTGTTGCGAACACATTGAAGTTGTTTAATTGCAAACGGATTTTGGATATCTCAAACGGTTTGGCCGTGGCGAGGCAACGAATTTATGGCGAGAAAAGGGAAACAGGAAATGTGTTATAACTTCTGCATACATTGATTGATGTTTATGAAACTTCAGGAGTGTGTTGGTTGTAGTAGTCTGATCACATGGATGTAACTATTGTGAGTCAAAGTTATAGCGCCACCAAATGGCAGCAAGAAGTGTATCACTTTTAAAATGCTTTGAGATCACCCTCTTATTTTTACCTGATTTGCTTCAAACTTCATCAGTGTAATGTCAATACACAGCAGATGTAGACCTATGACAGGATTTTTGATATTTGAAATATTGTTGCCATGGCAACAGGTCAAACTGTAATAATATTCTTGAGTGTTTTTGAGGCTCTTAACATGCTTCAAATTGCATGAAACTGTACACACATCACATTTGGCAACCAGTAGACATGGACAAAGCCATAGAAATGGGCGTGGTGGAGGGGCTCAGTAGCGCCACCTTTTGACAAAAGTGGGGGGGTTAGTTTTTCCTACAGTCACCAAACTCGGTACACATATTATTCTCACCAAGCCGGACAATTTTCTAATTTACAGTCATTAGCTCCGACCAACAGGAAGTCAGCTATTTTGGTTTGAATGTTAATTTTTTGAAAAAACAGGCTATGAATTTTATACTACTACTCCTACAGGGTTTATCCAATTTACACCAAGCTTTTTTTAACTTGTTGCTAACACATTAAAGTTGTTTAATTGCAAACGGATTTTGGATATCTCAAACGGTTTGGCCGTGGCGAGGCAACGAATTTATGGCAAGAAAAGGGAAACAAAGTGTTATAACTTCTGCATACATTAATTGATTTTGATGAAACTTTGGCTTAGTCTTCGTTGTACAAGGCTGATCACATGGATTTGACTATTGTGATTCAAAGTCATAGCGCCACCAACTGGAAGCAGAAAATGTGTCACTTTCAGCATACATTGAGATCACCCTCTTATTTTTACCTGATTTGCTTCAAAATTCATCAGAATAATGTTAAAACTTGGCACATGTAATCCTTTGAAAATGGGCAGGGAGGAGGGGCTCTATAGCGGCACCTTGTAGTGCAGTAAATGTGGAGTGAATTTGACATAGTCCTTTGATGTTTAACCGTTTTAAGTGTCTATTGCCCGCTGTGCACAGTTGCCCTGAAGCCACCGGGGTGGCGGTGCCACCGGCTTGGGCCCGCCATCGCTGCTCGCAGCTATATTTAGGGCCCAAGCGAAAATTCGCGCAGGGCCCTCTTGTTCTTCTAAGGATTATTATTTTTAGGGCCCAAGCGAATTAAGCGCGCAGGGCCCTCTTGTTCTTCTAAGGATTATTATTTTTTTTTTTATTTTTTTTTTTTCGTCTTCCGGGGCTTTTTGGGGGCCTTAACATGCTCAAAAACTCTTGAAAATTGGCACACACATTGGAATCCGCGGCCATTAGGACGCCGGAGAGGCTGGTACCCGGGCGTGGCAGGGGGGCTCGACAGCGCCCCCTTGAAAAAAGTCTGAAAATTTGGTCCATATATTAAACATGCTTGCACGTATTAGTATGAAACTCAGTACACATATAGACCTCATCGGGCCGAACAACTTTCGCGCTCTAAGTTAATCGCCACGCCAACAGGAAGTCAGCTATTAAGGGTTGTTTGAAAAACGCATGCTCTGGAATTTGATATACTCCTCCTAGACGATTAATCCGATCGCCACCAAAGTCGGTCAGCATGAAGTCAAGACACTGATGATTAAAAATTGCCAGGGGATTTTTGATATCTCGAACGGTTTGGCCGTGGCGAGGCAACGAATTTATGGCGAGAAAAAGGAAACAGGAAATGTGTTATAACGTCTTAATACATATATTGATCTTTATGAAACTTCACGAGTGTGTTCGTTATAGGAGTCTGATCACATGGATGTAACTATTGTGAGTCAAAGTTATAGCGACACCAACTGGCAGCAGGAAGTGTATCACTTTTTGAAATGCTTTGAGATCACCCTCTTATTTTTACCTGATTTGCTTCAAACTTCATCAATGTAATGGCAATACACAGCAGATGTAGACCTATGACAGGATTTTTGATATTTGAAATATTGTTGCCATGGCAACAGGTCAAACTGTAATAATATTCTTGAGTGTTTTTGAGGCTCTTAACATGCTTCAAATTGCATGAAACTCAACACACACATCAATATTGTCAACCAGTAGACATGGACAAAGCCATAGAAATGGGCGTGGTGGAGGGGCTCAGTAGCGCCACCTTTTGACAAAAGTGGGGGTTAGTTTTTCCTACAGTCACCAAACTCGGTACACATATTGTTCTCATCAAGCCGGACAATTTTCTAATTTACATTCATTAGCTCTGACCAACAGGAAGTCGGCTATTTTTGTTTGAATGTTAATTTTTTGAAAAAACAGGCTATGAATTTTATACTACTACTCCTACAGGGTTTATCCAATTTACACCAAGCTTTTTTAACTTGTTGCTAACACATTGAAGTTGTTTAATTGCAAACGGATTTTGGATACCTCAAACGGTTTGGCCGTGGCGAGGCAACAAATTTATGGCGAGAAAAAGGAAACAGGAAATGTGTTATAACGTCTGCATACATATATTGATCTTTATGAAACTTCACGAGTGTGTTGGTTGTAGTAGTCTGATCACATGGATGTGACTATTGTGAGTCAAAGTTATAGCACCACCAACTGGCAGCAGGAAGTGTATCACTTTTTGAAATGCTTTGAGATCACCCTCTTATTTTTACCTGATTTGCTTCAAACTTCATCAGTGTAATGTCAATACACAGCAGATGTAGACCTATGACAGGATTTTTGATATTTGAAATATTGTTGCCATGGCAACAGGTCAAACTGTAATAATATTCTTGAGTGTTTTTGAGGCTCTTAACATGCTTCAAATTGCATGAAACTCGACACACACATCAATATTGTCAACCAGTAGACATGGACAAAGCCATAGAAATGGGCGTGGTGAAGGGGCTCAGTAGCGCCACCTTTTGTCAAAAGTGGGGGTTAGTTTTTCCTACAGTCACCAAACTCGGTACACATATTGTACTCATCAAGCTGGACAATTTTCTAATTTACATTCATTAGCTCCGACCAACAGGAAGTCGGCTATTTTTGTTTGAATGTTAATTTTTTGAAAAAACAGGCTATGAATTTTATACTACTACTCCTACAGGGTTTATCCAATTTACACCAAGCTTTTTTTAACTTGTTGCTAACACATTGAAGTTGTTTAATTGCAAACGGATTTTGGATATCTCAAACGGTTTGGCCATGGCGAGGCAACAAATTTATGGCAAGAAAAGGGAAACAAAGTGTTATAACTTCTGCATACATTAATTGATTTTGATGAAACTTTGGCTTAGTCTTCGTTGTACAAGGCTGATCACATGGATTTGACTATTGTGATTCAAAGTCATAGCGCCACCAACTGGAAGCAGAAAATGTGTCACTTTCAGCATACATTGAGATCACCCTCTTATTTTTACCTGATTTGCTTCAAAATTCATCAGAATAATGTTAAAACTTGGCACATGTAATCCTTTGAAAATGGGCAGGGAGGAGGGGCTCTATAGCGGCACCTTGTAGTGCAGTAAATGTGGAGTGAATTTGACATAGTCCTTTGATGTTTAACCATTTTAAGTGCCTATTGCCCGCTGTGCACAGTTGCCCTGAAGCCACCGGGGTGGCGGTGCCACCGGGCTTGGGCCCGCCATCGCTGCTCGCAGCTATATTTTTTTTTTATTTTTTATTTTTTTTATTTTTTATTTTTTTCCGTCTTCCGGGGCTTTTTGGGGGCCTTAACATGCTCAAAAACTCTTGAAAATTGGCACACACATTGGAATCCGCGGCCATTAGGACGCCGGAGAGGCTGGTACCCGGGCGTGGCAGGGGGGCTCGACAGCGCCCCCTTGAAAAAAGTCTGAAAATTTGGTCCATATATTAAACATGCTTGCACGTATTAGTATGAAACTCGGTACACATATAGACCTCATCGGGCCGAACAACTTTCGCGCTCTAAGTTAATCGCCACGCCAACAGGAAGTCAGCTATTAAGGGTTGTTTGAAAAACGCATGCTCTGGAATTTGATATACTCCTCCTAGACGATTAATCCGATCGCCACCAAACTCGGTCAGCATGAAGTCAAGACACTGATGATTAAAAATTGCCAGGGGATTTTTGATATCTCGAACGGTTTGGCCGTGGCGAGGCAACGAATTTATGGCGAGAAAAAGGAAACAGGAAATGTGTTATAACGTCTTAATACATATATTGATCTTTATGAAACTTCACGAGTGTGTTCGTTATAGGAGTCTGATCACATGGATGTGACTATTGTGAGTCAAAGTTATAGCGCCACCAACTGACAGCAGGAAGTGTATCACTTTTTGAAATGTTTTGAGATCACCCTCTTATTTTTACCTGATTTGCTTCAAACTTCATCAGTGTAATGTCAATACACAGCAGATGTAGACCTATGACAGGATTTTTGATATTTGAAATATTGTTGCCATGGCAACAGGGCAAACTGTAATAATATTCTTGAGTGTTTTTGAGGCTCTTAACATGCTTCAAATTGCATGAAACTCGACACACACATCAATATTGTCAACCAGTAGACATGGACAAAGCCATAGAAATGGGCGTGGTGGAGGGGCTCAGTAGCGCCACCTTTTGACAAAAGTGGGGGTTAGTTTTTCCTACAGTCACCAAACTCGGTACACATATTGTTCTCATCAAGCCGGACAATTTTCTAATTTACATTCATTAGCTCCGACCAACAGGAAGTCAGCTATTTTGGTTTGAATGTTAATTTTTTGAAAAAACAGGTTATGAATTTTATACTACTACTCCTACAGGGTTTATCCAATTTACACCAAGCTTTTTTTAACTTGTTGCGAACACATTGAAGTTGTTTAATTGCAAACGGATTTTGGATATCTCAAACGGTTTGGCCGTGGCGAGGCAACAAATTTATGGCGAGAAAAGGGAAACAGGAAATGTGTTATAACTTCTGCATACATTGATTGATGTTTATGAAACTTCAGGAGTGTGTTGGTTGTAGTAGTCTGATCACATGGATGTAACTGTTGTGAGTCAAAGTTATAGCGCCACCAAATGGCAGCAAGAAGTGTATCACTTTTAAAATGCTTTGAGATCACCCTCTTATTTTTACCTGATTTGCTTCAAACTTCATCAGTGTAATGTCAATACACAGCAGATGTAGACCTATGACAGGATTTTTGATATTTGAAATATCGTTGCCATGGCGACAGGTCAAACTGTAATAATATTCTTGAGTGTTTTTGAGGCTCTTAACATGCTTCAATTTGCATGAAACTCGACACACACATCAATATTGTCAACCAGTAGACATGGACAAAGCCATAGAAATGGGCGTGGTGGAGGGGCTCAGTAGCGCCACCTTTTGACAAAAGTGGGGGGGTTAGTTTTTCCTACAGTCACCAAACTCTGTATATATATTGATCTCATCAAGCCGGACAATTTTCTAATTTACATTCATTAGCTCCGACCAACAGGAAGTCGGCTATTTTTGTTTGAATGTTAATTTTTTGAAAAAACAGGCTATGAATTTTATACTACTACTCCTACAGGGTTTATCCAATTTACACCAAGCTTTTTTTAACTTGTTGCTAACACATTGAAGTTGTTTAATTGCAAACGGATTTTGGATATCTCAAACAGTTTGGCCATGGCGAGGCAACGAATTTATGGCAAGAAAAGGGAAACAAAGTGTTATAACTTCTGCATACATTAATTGATTTTGATGAAACTTTGGCTTAGTCTTCGTTGTACAAGGCTGATCACATGGATTTGACTATTGTGATTCAAAGTCATAGCGCCACCAACTGGAAGCAGAAAATGTGTCACTTTCAGCATACATTGAGATCACCCTCTTATTTTTACCTGATTTGCTTCAAAATTCATCAGAATAATGTTAAAACTTGGCACATGTAATCCTTTGAAAATGGGCAGGGAGGAGGGGCTCTATAGCGGCACCTTGTAGTGCAGTAAATGTGGAGTGAATTTGACATAGTCCTTTGATGTTTAACCGTTTTAAGTGCCTATTGCCCGCCGTGCACAGTTGCCCTGAAGCCACCGGGGTGGCGGTGCCACCGGGCTTGGGCCCGCCATCGCTGCTCGCAGCTATATTTATTATTATTATTATTTTTTTATTTTTTTATTTTTATTTTTTCCGTCTTCCGGGGCTTTTTGGGGGCCTTAACATGCTCAAAAACTCTTGAAAATTGGCACACACATTGGAATCCGCGGCCATTAGGACGCCGGAGAGGCTGGTACCCGGGCGTGGCAGGGGGGCTCGACAGCGCCCCCTTGAAAAAAGTCTGAAAATTTGGTCCATATATTAAACATGCTTGCACGTATTAGTATGAAACTCGGTACACATATAGACCTCATCGGGCCGAACAACTTTCGCGCTCTAAGTTAATCGCCACGCCAACAGGAAGTCAGCTATTAAGGGTTGTTTGAAAAACGCATGCTCTGGAATTTGATGTACTCCTCCTAGACGATTAATCCGATCGCCACCAAACTCGGTCAGCATGAAGTCAAGACACTGATGATTAAAAATTGCCAGGGGATTTTTGATATCTCGAACGGTTTGCCCGTGGCGAGGCAACGAATTTATGGCGAGAAAAAGGAAACAGGAAATGTGTTATAACGTCTTAATACATATATTGATCTTTATGAAACTTCACGAGTGTGTTCGTTATAGGAGTCTGATCACATGGATGTGACTATTGTGAGTCAAAGTTATAGCGCCACCAACTGGCAGCAGGAAGTGTATCACTTTTTGAAATGTTTTGAGATCACCCTCTTATTTTTACCTGATTTGCTTCAAACTTCATCAGTGTAATGTCAATACACAGCAGATGTAGACCTATGACAGGATTTTTGATATTTGAAATATTGTTGCCATGGCAACAGGTCAAACTGTAATAATATTCTTGAGTGTTTTTGAGGCTCTTAACATGCTTCAAATTGCATGAAACTCGACACACACATCAATATTGTCAACCAGTAGACATGGACAAAGCCATAGAAATGGGCGTGGTGGAGGGGCTCAGTAGCGCCACCTTTTGACAAAAGTGGGGGTTAGTTTTTCCTACAGTCACCAAACTCGGTACACATATTATTCTCATCAAGCCGGACAATTTTCTAATTTACATTCATTAGCTCCGACCAACAGGAAGTCAGCTATTTTGGTTTGAATGTTAATTTTTTGAAAAAACAGACTATGAATTTTATACTACTACTCCTACAGGGTTTATCCAATTTACACCAAGCTTTTTTTAACTTGTTGCTAACACATTGAAGTTGTTTAATTGCAAACAGATTTTGGATATCTCAAACGGTTTGGCCGTGGCGAGGCAACGAATTTATGGCGAGAAAAGGGAAACAAAGTGTTATAACTTCTGCATACATTAATTGATTTTGATGAAACTTTGGCTTAGTCTTCGTTGTACAAGGCTGATCACATGGATTTGACTATTGTGATTCAAAGTCATAGCTCCACCAACTGGAAGCAGAAAATGTGTCACTTTCAGCATACATTGAGATCACCCTCTTATTTTTACCTGATTTGCTTCAAAATTCATCAGAATAATGTTAAAACTTGGCACATGTAATCCTTTGAAAATGGGCAGGGAGGAAGGGGTCTATAGCGGCACCTTGTAGTGCAGTAAATGTGGAGTGAATTTGACATAGTCCTTTGATGTTTAACCGTTTTAAGTGCCTATTGCCCGCTGTGCACAGTTGCCCTGAAGCCACCGGGGTGGCGGTGCCACCGGGCTTGGGCCCGCCATCGCTGCTCGCAGCTATATTTAGGGCCCAAGCGAAAATTCGCGCAGGGCCCTCTTGTTCTTCTAAGGATTATTATTTTTAGGGCCCAAGCGAATTAAGCGCGCAGGGCCCTCTTGTTCTTCTAAGGATTATTATTTTTTTTTTTTTTTTTTTTTTTTTCGTCTTCCGGGGCTTTTTGGGGGCCTTAACATGCTCAAAAACTCTTGAAAATTGGCACACACATTGGAATCCGCGGCCATTAGGACGCCGGAGAGGCTGGTACCCGGGCGTGGCAGGGGGGCTCGACAGCGCCCCCTTGAAAAAAGTCTGAAAATTTGGTCCATATATTAAACATGCTTGCACGTATTAGTATGAAACTCAGTACACATATAGACCTCATCGGGCCGAACAACTTTCGCGCTCTAAGTTAATCGCCACGCCAACAGGAAGTCAGCTATTAAGGGTTGTTTGAAAAACGCATGCTCTGGAATTTGATATACTCCTCCTAGACGATTAATCCGATCGCCACCAAAGTCGGTCAGCATGAAGTCAAGACACTGATGATTAAAAATTGCCAGGGGATTTTTGATATCTCGAACGGTTTGGCCGTGGCGAGGCAACGAATTTATGGCGAGAAAAAGGAAACAGGAAATGTGTTATAACGTCTTAATACATATATTGATCTTTATGAAACTTCACGAGTGTGTTCGTTATAGGAGTCTGATCACATGGATGTAACTATTGTGAGTCAAAGTTATAGCGACACCAACTGGCAGCAGGAAGTGTATCACTTTTTGAAATGCTTTGAGATCACCCTCTTATTTTTACCTGATTTGCTTCAAACTTCATCAATGTAATGGCAATACACAGCAGATGTAGACCTATGACAGGATTTTTGATATTTGAAATATTGTTGCCATGGCAACAGGTCAAACTGTAATAATATTCTTGAGTGTTTTTGAGGCTCTTAACATGCTTCAAATTGCATGAAACTCAACACACACATCAATATTGTCAACCAGTAGACATGGACAAAGCCATAGAAATGGGCGTGGTGGAGGGGCTCAGTAGCGCCACCTTTTGACAAAAGTGGGGGGGTTAGTTTTTCCTACAGTCACCAAACTCGGTACACATATTGTTCTCATCAAGCCGGACAATTTTCTAATTTACATTCATTAGCTCTGACCAACAGGAAGTCGGCTATTTTTGTTTGAATGTTAATTTTTTGAAAAAACAGGCTATGAATTTTATACTACTACTCCTACAGGGTTTATCCAATTTACACCAAGCTTTTTTAACTTGTTGCTAACACATTGAAGTTGTTTAATTGCAAACGGATTTTGGATACCTCAAACGGTTTGGCCGTGGCGAGGCAACAAATTTATGGCGAGAAAAAGGAAACAGGAAATGTGTTATAACGTCTGCATACATATATTGATCTTTATGAAACTTCACGAGTGTGTTGGTTGTAGTAGTCTGATCACATGGATGTGACTATTGTGAGTCAAAGTTATAGCACCACCAACTGGCAGCAGGAAGTGTATCACTTTTTGAAATGCTTTGAGATCACCCTCTTATTTTTACCTGATTTGCTTCAAACTTCATCAGTGTAATGTCAATACACAGCAGATGTAGACCTATGACAGGATTTTTGATATTTGAAATATTGTTGCCATGGCAACAGGTCAAACTGTAATAATATTCTTGAGTGTTTTTGAGGCTCTTAACATGCTTCAAATTGCATGAAACTCGACACACACATCAATATTGTCAACCAGTAGACATGGACAAAGCCATAGAAATGGGCGTGGTGAAGGGGCTCAGTAGCGCCACCTTTTGTCAAAAGTGGGGGTTAGTTTTTCCTACAGTCACCAAACTCGGTACACATATTGTACTCATCAAGCTGGACAATTTTCTAATTTACATTCATTAGCTCCGACCAACAGGAAGTCGGCTATTTTTGTTTGAATGTTAATTTTTTGAAAAAACAGGCTATGAATTTTATACTACTACTCCTACAGGGTTTATCCAATTTACACCAAGCTTTTTTTAACTTGTTGCTAACACATTGAAGTTGTTTAATTGCAAACGGATTTTGGATATCTCAAACGGTTTGGCCATGGCGAGGCAACAAATTTATGGCAAGAAAAGGGAAACAAAGTGTTATAACTTCTGCATACATTAATTGATTTTGATGAAACTTTGGCTTAGTCTTCGTTGTACAAGGCTGATCACATGGATTTGACTATTGTGATTCAAAGTCATAGCGCCACCAACTGGAAGCAGAAAATGTGTCACTTTCAGCATACATTGAGATCACCCTCTTATTTTTACCTGATTTGCTTCAAAATTCATCAGAATAATGTTAAAACTTGGCACATGTAATCCTTTGAAAATGGGCAGGGAGGAGGGGCTCTATAGCGGCACCTTGTAGTGCAGTAAATGTGGAGTGAATTTGACATAGTCCTTTGATGTTTAACCGTTTTAAGTGCCTATTGCCCGCTGTGCACAGTTGCCCTGAAGCCACCGGGGTGGCGGTGCCACCGGGCTTGGGCCCGCCATCGCTGCTCGCAGCTATATTTTTTTTTTATTTTTTATTTTTTTATTATTTTATTTTTTTTCCGTCTTCCGGGGCTTTTTGGGGGCCTTAACATGCTCAAAAACTCTTGAAAATTGGCACACACATTGGAATCCGCGGCCATTAGGACGCCGGAGAGGCTGGTACCCGGGCGTGGCAGGGGGGTTCGACAGCGCCCCCTTGAAAAAAGTCTGAAAATTTGGTCCATATATTAAACATGCTTGCACGTATTAGTATGAAACTCGGTACACATATAGACCTCATCGGGCCGAACAACTTTCGCGCTCTAAGTTAATCGCCACGCCAACAGGAAGTCAGCTATTAAGGGTTGTTTGAAAAACGCATGCTCTGGAATTTGATATACTCCTCCTAGACGATTAATCCGATCGCCACCAAACTCGGTCAGCATGAAGTCAAGACACTGATGATTAAAAATTGCCAGGGGATTTTTGATATCTCGAACGGTTTGGCCGTGGCGAGGCAACGAATTTATGGCGAGAAAAAGGAAACAGGAAATGTGTTATAACGTCTTAATACATATATTGATCTTTATGAAACTTCACGAGTGTGTTCGTTATAGGAGTCTGATCACATGGATGTGACTATTGTGAGTCAAAGTTATAGCGCCACCAACTGACAGCAGGAAGTGTATCACTTTTTGAAATGTTTTGAGATCACCCTCTTATTTTTACCTGATTTGCTTCAAACTTCATCAGTGTAATGTCAATACACAGCAGATGTAGACCTATGACAGGATTTTTGATATTTGAAATATTGTTGCCATGGCAACAGGGCAAACTGTAATAATATTCTTGAGTGTTTTTGAGGCTCTTAACATGCTTCAAATTGCATGAAACTCGACACACACATCAATATTGTCAACCAGTAGACATGGACAAAGCCATAGAAATGGGCGTGGTGGAGGGGCTCAGTAGCGCCACCTTTTGACAAAAGTGGGGGGGTTAGTTTTTCCTACAGTCACCAAACTCGGTACACATATTGTTCTCATCAAGCCGGACAATTTTCTAATTTACATTCATTAGCTCCGACCAACAGGAAGTCAGCTATTTTGGTTTGAATGTTAATTTTTTGAAAAAACAGGTTATGAATTTTATACTACTACTCCTACAGGGTTTATCCAATTTACACCAAGCTTTTTTTAACTTGTTGCGAACACATTGAAGTTGTTTAATTGCAAACGGATTTTGGATATCTCAAACGGTTTGGCCGTGGCGAGGCAACAAATTTATGGCGAGAAAAGGGAAACAGGAAATGTGTTATAACTTCTGCATACATTGATTGATGTTTATGAAACTTCAGGAGTGTGTTGGTTGTAGTAGTCTGATCACATGGATGTAACTGTTGTGAGTCAAAGTTATAGCGCCACCAAATGGCAGCAAGAAGTGTATCACTTTTAAAATGCTTTGAGATCACCCTCTTATTTTTACCTGATTTGCTTCAAACTTCATCAGTGTAATGTCAATACACAGCAGATGTAGACCTATGACAGGATTTTTGATATTTGAAATATCGTTGCCATGGCGACAGGTCAAACTGTAATAATATTCTTGAGTGTTTTTGAGGCTCTTAACATGCTTCAATTTGCATGAAACTCGACACACACATCAATATTGTCAACCAGTAGACATGGACAAAGCCATAGAAATGGGCGTGGTGGAGGGGCTCAGTAGCGCCACCTTTTGACAAAAGTGGGGGTTAGTTTTTCCTACAGTCACCAAACTCTGTATATATATTGATCTCATCAAGCCGGACAATTTTCTAATTTACATTCATTAGCTCCGACCAACAGGAAGTCGGCTATTTTTGTTTGAATGTTAATTTTTTGAAAAAACAGGCTATGAATTTTATACTACTACTCCTACAGGGTTTATCCAATTTACACCAAGCTTTTTTTAACTTGTTGCTAACACATTGAAGTTGTTTAATTGCAAACGGATTTTGGATATCTCAAACAGTTTGGCCATGGCGAGGCAACGAATTTATGGCAAGAAAAGGGAAACAAAGTGTTATAACTTCTGCATACATTAATTGATTTTGATGAAACTTTGGCTTAGTCTTCGTTGTACAAGGCTGATCACATGGATTTGACTATTGTGATTCAAAGTCATAGCGCCACCAACTGGAAGCAGAAAATGTGTCACTTTCAGCATACATTGAGATCACCCTCTTATTTTTACCTGATTTGCTTCAAAATTCATCAGAATAATGTTAAAACTTGGCACATGTAATCCTTTGAAAATGGGCAGGGAGGAGGGGCTCTATAGCGGCACCTTGTAGTGCAGTAAATGTGGAGTGAATTTGACATAGTCCTTTGATGTTTAACCGTTTTAAGTGCCTATTGCCCGCCGTGCACAGTTGCCCTGAAGCCACCGGGGTGGCGGTGCCACCGGGCTTGGGCCCGCCATCGCTGCTCGCAGCTATATTTATTATTATTATTATTTTTTTATTTTTTTATTTTTTTTTTTTTCCGTCTTCCGGGGCTTTTTGGGGGCCTTAACATGCTCAAAAACTCTTGAAAATTGGCACACACATTGGAATCCGCGGCCATTAGGACGCCGGAGAGGCTGGTACCCGGGCGTGGCAGGGGGGCTCGACAGCGCCCCCTTGAAAAAAGTCTGAAAATTTGGTCCATATATTAAACATGCTTGCACGTATTAGTATGAAACTCGGTACACATATAGACCTCATCGGGCCGAACAACTTTCGCGCTCTAAGTTAATCGCCACGCCAACAGGAAGTCAGCTATTAAGGGTTGTTTGAAAAACGCATGCTCTGGAATTTGATGTACTCCTCCTAGACGATTAATCCGATCGCCACCAAACTCGGTCAGCATGAAGTCAAGACACTGATGATTAAAAATTGCCAGGGGATTTTTGATATCTCGAACGGTTTGCCCGTGGCGAGGCAACGAATTTATGGCGAGAAAAAGGAAACAGGAAATGTGTTATAACGTCTTAATACATATATTGATCTTTATGAAACTTCACGAGTGTGTTCGTTATAGGAGTCTGATCACATGGATGTGACTATTGTGAGTCAAAGTTATAGCGCCACCAACTGGCAGCAGGAAGTGTATCACTTTTTGAAATGTTTTGAGATCACCCTCTTATTTTTACCTGATTTGCTTCAAACTTCATCAGTGTAATGTCAATACACAGCAGATGTAGACCTATGACAGGATTTTTGATATTTGAAATATTGTTGCCATGGCAACAGGTCAAACTGTAATAATATTCTTGAGTGTTTTTGAGGCTCTTAACATGCTTCAAATTGCATGAAACTCGACACACACATCAATATTGTCAACCAGTAGACATGGACAAAGCCATAGAAATGGGCGTGGTGGAGGGGCTCAGTAGCGCCACCTTTTGACAAAAGTGGGGGTTAGTTTTTCCTACAGTCACCAAACTCGGTACACATATTGTTCTCATCAAGCCGGACAATTTTCTAATTTACATTCATTAGCTCCGACCAACAGGAAGTCAGCTATTTTGGTTTGAATGTTAATTTTTTGAAAAAACAGGCTATGAATTTTATACTACTACTCCTACAGGGTTTATCCAATTTACACCAAGCTTTTTTTAACTTGTTGCGAACACATTGAAGTTGTTTAATTGCAAACGGATTTTGGATATCTCAAACGGTTTGGCCGTGGCGAGGCAACGAATTTATGGCGAGAAAAGGGAAACAGGAAATGTGTTATAACTTCTGCATACATTGATTGATGTTTATGAAACTTCAGGAGTGTGTTGGTTGTAGTAGTCTGATCACATGGATGTAACTATTGTGAGTCAAAGTTATAGCGCCACCAAATGGCAGCAAGAAGTGTATCACTTTTAAAATGCTTTGAGATCACCCTCTTATTTTTACCTGATTTGCTTCAAACTTCATCAGTGTAATGTCAATACACAGCAGATGTAGACCTATGACAGGATTTTTGATATTTGAAATATTGTTGCCATGGCAACAGGTCAAACTGTAATAATATTCTTGAGTGTTTTTGAGGCTCTTAACATGCTTCAAATTGCATGAAACTCGACACACACATCAATATTGTCAACCAGTAGACATGGACAAAGCCATAGAAATGGGCGTGGTGGAGGGGCTCAGTAGCGCCACCTTTTGACAAAAGTGGGGGTTAGTTTTTCCTACAGTCACCAAACTCGGTACACATATTATTCTCATCAAGCCGGACAATTTTCTAATTTACATTCATTAGCTCCGACCAACAGGAAGTCAGCTATTTTGGTTTGAATGTTAATTTTTTGAAAAAACAGGCTATGAATTTTATACTACTACTCCTACAGGGTTTATCCAATTTACACCAAGCTTTTTTTAACTTGTTGCTAACACATTGAAGTTGTTTAATTGCAAACGGATTTTGGATATCTCAAACGGTTTGGCCGTGGCGAGGCAACGAATTTATGGCAAGAAAAGGGAAACAAAGTGTTATAACTTCTGCATACATTAATTGATTTTGATGAAACTTTGGCTTAGTCTTCGTTGTACAAGGCTGATCACATGGATTTGACTATTGTGATTCAAAGTCATAGCGCCACCAACTGGAAGCAGAAAATGTGTCACTTTCAGCATACATTGAGATCACCCTCTTATTTTTACCTGATTTGCTTCAAAATTCATCAGAATAATGTTAAAACTTGGCACATGTAATCCTTTGAAAATGGGCAGGGAGGAGGGGCTCTATAACGGCACCTTGTAGTGCAGTAAATGTGGAGTGAACTTGACATAGCCCTTTGATGTTTAACCGTTTTAAGTGCCTATTGCCCGCTGTGCGCAGTTGCCCTGAAGCCACCGGGGTGGCGGTGCCACCGGGCTTGGGCCCGCCATCGCTGCTCGCAGCTATATTTAGGGCCCAAGCGAAAATTCGCGCAGGGCCCTCTTGTTCTTCTAAGGATTATTATTTTTTTTTTTTTATTTTTTTTTTTTTTTTATTTTTATTTTTTTCCGTCTTCCGGGGCTTTTTGGGGGCCTTAACATGCTCAAAAACTCTTGAAAATTGGCACACACATTGGAATCCGCGGCCATTAGGACGCCGGAGAGGCTGGTACCCGGGCGTGGCAGGGGGGCTCGACAGCGCCCCCTTGAAAAAAGTCTGAAAATTTGGTCCATATATTAAACATGCTTGCACTTATTAGTATGAAACTCGGTACACATATAGACCTCATCGGGCCGAACAACTTTCGTGCTCTAAGTTAATCGCCACGCCAACAGGAAGTCAGCTATTAAGGGTTGTTTGAAAAACGCATGCTCTGGAATTTGATATACTCCTCCTAGACGATTAATCCGATCGCCACCAAACTCGGTCAGCATGAAGTCAAGACACTGATGATTAAAAATTGCCAGGGGATTTTTGATATCTCGAACGGTTTGGCCGTGGCGAGGCAACGAATTTATGGCGAGAAAAAGGAAACAGGAAATGTGTTATAACGTCTTAATACATATATTGATCTTTATGAAACTTCACGAGTGTGTTCGTTATAGGAGTCTGATCACATGGATGTGACTATTGTGAGTCAAAGTTATAGCGCCACCAACTGACAGCAGGAAGTGTATCACTTTTTGAAATGTTTTGAGATCACCCTCTTATTTTTACCTGATTTGCTTCAAACTTCATCAGTGTAATGTCAATACACAGCAGATGTAGACCTATGACAGGATTTTTGATATTTGAAATATTGTTGCCATGGCAACAGGTCAAACTGTAATAATATTCTTGAGTGTTTTTGAGGCTCTTAACATGCTTCAAATTGCATGAAACTCGACACACACATAAATATTGTCATCCAGTAGACATGGACAAAGCCATAGAAATGGGCGTGGTGGAGGGGCTCAGTAGCGCCACCTTTTGACAAAAGTGGGGGTTAGTTTTTCCTACAGTCACCAAACTCGGTACACATATTGTTCTCATCAAGCCGGACAATTTTCTAATTTACATTCATTAGCTCCGACCAACAGGAAGTCAGCTATTTTGGTTTGAATGTTAATTTTTTGAAAAAACAGGCTATGAATTTTATACTACTACTCCTACAGGGTTTATCCAATTTACACCAAGCTTTTTTTAACTTGTTGCGAACACATTGAAGTTGTTTAATTGCAAACGGATTTTGGATATCTCAAACGGTTTGGCCGTGGCGAGGCAACGAATTTATGGCGAGAAAAGGGAAACAGGAAATGTGTTATAACTTCTGCATACATTGATTGATGTTTATGAAACTTCAGGAGTGTGTTGGTTGTAGTAGTCTGATCACATGGATGTAACTATTGTGAGTCAAAGTTATAGCGCCACCAAATGGCAGCAAGAAGTGTATCACTTTTAAAATGCTTTGAGATCACCCTCTTATTTTTACCTGATTTGCTTCAAACTTCATCAGTGTAATGTCAATACACAGCAGATGTAGACCTATGACAGGATTTTTGATATTTGAAATATTGTTGCCATGGCAACAGGTCAAACTGTAATAATATTCTTGAGTGTTTTTGAGGCTCTTAACATGCTTCAAATTGCATGAAACTGTACACACATCACATTTGGCAACCAGTAGACATGGACAAAGCCATAGAAATGGGCGTGGTGGAGGGGCTCAGTAGCGCCACCTTTTGACAAAAGTGGGGGGGTTAGTTTTTCCTACAGTCACCAAACTCGGTACACATATTATTCTCATCAAGCCGGACAATTTTCTAATTTACATTCATTAGCTCCGACCAACAGGAAGTCAGCTATTTTGGTTTGAATGTTAATTTTTTGAAAAAACAGGCTATGAATTTTATACTACTACTCCTACAGGGTTTATCCAATTTACACCAAGCTTTTTTTAACTTGTTGCGAACACATTGAAGTTGTTTAATTGCAAACGGATTTTGGATATCTCAAACGGTTTGGCCGTGGCGAGGCAACGAATTTATGGCGAGAAAAGGGAAACAGGAAATGTGTTATAACTTCTGCATACATTGATTGATGTTTATGAAACTTCAGGAGTGTGTTGGTTGTAGTAGTCTGATCACATGGATGTAACTATTGTGAGTCAAAGTTATAGCGCCACCAAATGGCAGCAAGAAGTGTATCACTTTTAAAATGCTTTGAGATCACCCTCTTATTTTTACCTGATTTGCTTCAAACTTCATCAGTGTAATGTCAATACACAGCAGATGTAGACCTATGACAGGATTTTTGATATTTGAAATATTGTTGCCATGGCAACAGGTCAAACTGTAATAATATTCTTGAGTGTTTTTGAGGCTCTTAACATGCTTCAAATTGCATGAAACTCGACACACACATCAATATTGTCAACCAGTAGACATGGACAAAGCCATAGAAATGGGCGTGGTGGAGGGGCTCAGTAGCGCCACCTTTTGACAAAAGTGGGGGGGTTAGTTTTTCCTACAGTCACCAAACTCGGTACACATATTATTCTCATCAAGCCGGACAATTTTCTAATTTACAGTCATTAGCTCCGACCAACAGGAAGTCAGCTATTTTGGTTTGAATGTTAATTTTTTGAAAAAACAGGCTATGAATTTTATACTACTACTCCTACAGGGTTTATCCAATTTACACCAAGCTTTTTTTAACTTGTTGCTAACACATAAAGTTGTTTAATTGCAAACGGATTTTGGATATCTCAAACGGTTTGGCCGTGGCGAGGCAACGAATTTATGGCAAGAAAAGGGAAACAAAGTGTTATAACTTCTGCATACATTAATTGATTTTGATGAAACTTTGGCTTAGTCTTCGTTGTACAAGGCTGATCACATGGATTTGACTATTGTGATTCAAAGTCATAGCGCCACCAACTGGAAGCAGAAAATGTGTCACTTTCAGCATACATTGAGATCACCCTCTTATTTTTACCTGATTTGCTTCAAAATTCATCAGAATAATGTTAAAACTTGGCACATGTAATCCTTTGAAAATGGGCAGGGAGGAGGGGCTCTATAGCGGCACCTTGTAGTGCAGTAAATGTGGAGTGAATTTGACATAGTCCTTTGATGTTTAACCGTTTTAAGTGTCTATTGCCCGCTGTGCACAGTTGCCCTGAAGCCACCGGGGTGGCGGTGCCACCGGGCTTGGGCCCGCCATCGCTGCTCGCAGCTATATTTAGGGCCCAAGCGAAAATTCGCGCAGGGCCCTCTTGTTCTTCTAAGGATTATTATTTTTTTTTTTATTTTTTTTTTTTATTTATTTTTTTTTTTTTCCGTCTTCCGGGGCTTTTTGGGGGCCTTAACATGCTCAAAAACTCTTGAAAATTGGCACACACATTGGAATCCGCGGCCATTAGGACGCCGGAGAGGCTGGTACCCGGGCGTGGCAGGGGGGCTCGACAGCGCCCCCTTGAAAAAAGTCTGAAAATTTGGTCCATATATTAAACATGCTTGCACGTATTAGTATGAAACTCGGTACACATATAGACCTCATCGGGCCGAACAACTTTCGCGCTCTAAGTTAATCGCCACGCCAACAGGAAGTCAGCTATTAAGGGTTGTTTGAAAAACGCATGCTCTGGAATTTGATATACTCCTCCTAGACGATTAATCCGATCGCCACCAAACTCGGTCAGCATGAAGTCAAGACACTGATGATTAAAAATTGCCAGGGGATTTTTGATATCTCGAACGGTTTGGCCGTGGCGAGGCAACGAATTTATGGCGAGAAAAAGGAAACAGGAAATGTGTTATAACGTCTTAATACATATATTGATCTTTATGAAACTTCACGAGTGTGTTCGTTATAGGAGTCTGATCACATGGATGTGACTATTGTGAGTCAAAGTTATAGCGCCACCAACTGACAGCAGGAAGTGTATCACTTTTTGAAATGTTTTGAGATCACCCTCTTATTTTTACCTGATTTGCTTCAAACTTCATCAGTGTAATGTCAATACACAGCAGATGTAGACCTATGACAGGATTTTTGATATTTGAAATATTGTTGCCATGGCAACAGGTCAAACTGTAATAATATTCTTGAGTGTTTTTGAGGCTCTTAACATGCTTCAAATTGCATGAAACTCGACACACACATCAATATTGTCAACCAGTAGACATGGACAAAGCCATAGAAATGGGCGTGGTGGAGGGGCTCAGTAGCGCCACCTTTTGACAAAAGTGGGGGTTAGTTTTTCCTACAGTCACCAAACTCGGTACACATATTGTTCTCATCAAGCCGGACAATTTTCTAATTTACATTCATTAGCTCCGACCAACAGGAAGTCAGCTATTTTGGTTTGAATGTTAATTTTTTGAAAAAACAGGTTATGAATTTTATACTACTACTCCTACAGGGTTTATCCAATTTACACCAAGCTTTTTTAACTTGTTGCAAACACATTGAAGTTGTTTAATTGCAAACGGATTTTGGATATCTCAAACGGTTTGGCCGTGGCGAGGCAACAAATTTATGGCGAGAAAAGGGAAACAGGAAATGTGTTATAACTTCTGCATACATTGATTGATGTTTATGAAACTTCAGGAGTGTGTTGGTTGTAGTAGTCTGATCACATGGATGTAACTGTTGTGAGTCAAAGTTATAGCGCCACCAAATGGCAGCAAGAAGTGTATCACTTTTAAAATGCTTTGAGATCACCCTCTTATTTTTACCTGATTTGCTTCAAACTTCATCAGTGTAATGTCAATACACAGCAGATGTAGACCTATGACAGGATTTTTGATATTTGAAATATTGTTGCCATGGCAACAGGTCAAACTGTAATAATATTCTTGAGTGTTTTTGAGGCTCTTAACATGCTTCAAATTGCATGAAACTCGACACACACATCAATATTGTCAACCAGTAGACATGGACAAAGCCATAGAAATGGGCGTGGTGGAGGGGCTCAGTAGCGCCACCTTTTGACAAAAGTGGGGGTTAGTTTTTCCTACAGTCACCAAACTCGGTACACATATTATTCTCATCAAGCCGGACAATTTTCTAATTTACATTCATTAGCTCCGACCAACAGGAAGTCAGCTATTTTGGTTTGAATGTTAATTTTTTGAAAAAACAGGCTATGAATTTTATACTACTACTCCTACAGGGTTTATCCAATTTACACAAAGCATTTTTATACTTGTTTCTAACAGATTGAAGTTGTTTAATTGCAAACGGATTTTGGATATCTCAAACGGTTTGGCCGTGGCGAGGCAACGAATTTATGGCAAGAAAAGGGAAACAAAGTGTTATAACTTCTGCGTACATTAATTGATTTTGATGAAACTTTGGCTTAGTCTTCGTTGTACAAGGCTGATCACATGGATTTGACTATTGTGATTCAAAGTCATAGCGCCACCAACTGGAAGCAGAAAATGTGTCACTTTCAGCATACATTGAGATCACCCTCTTATTTTTACCTGATTTGCTTCAAAATTCATCAGAATAATGTTAAAACTTGGCACATGTAAACCTTTGAAAATGGGCAGGGAGGAGGGGCTCTATAACGGCACCTTGTAGTGCAGTAAATGTGGAGTGAATTTGACATAGTCCTTTGATGTTTAACCGTTTTAAGTGCCTATTGCCCGCTGTGCACAGTTGCCCTGAAGCCACCGGGGTGGCGGTGCCACCGGGCTTGGGCCCGCCATCGCTGCTCGCAGCTATATTTATTTATTTTTTTTAATTTTTTTATTTTTTTTCCGTCTTCCGGGGCTTTTTGGGGGCCTTAACATGCTCAAAAACTCTTGAAAATTGGCACACACATTGGAATCCGCGGCCATTAGGACGCCGGAGAGGCTGGTACCCGGGCGTGGCAGGGGCTCGACAGCGCCCCCTTGAAAAAAGTCTGAAAATTTGGTCCATATATTAAACATGCTTGCACGTATTAGTATGAAACTCGGTACACATATAGACCTCATCGGGCCGAACAACTTTCGCGCTCTAAGTTAATCGCCACGCCAACAGGAAGTCAGCTATTAAGGGTTGTTTGAAAAACGCATGCTCTGGAATTTGATATACTCCTCCTAGACGATTAATCCGATCGCCACCAAACTCGGTCAGCATGAAGTCAAGACACTGATGATTAAAAATTGCCAGGGGATTTTTGATATCTCGAACGGTTTGGCCGTGGCGAGGCAACGAATTTATGGCGAGAAAAAGGAAACAGGAAATGTGTTATAACGTCTTAATACATATATTGATCTTTATGAAACTTCACGAGTGTGTTCGTTATAGGAGTCTGATCACATGGATGTGACTATTGTGAGTCAAAGTTATAGCGCCACCAACTGACAGCAGGAAGTGTATCACTTTTTGAAATGTTTTGAGATCACCCTCTTATTTTTACCTGATTTGCTTCAAACTTCATCAGTGTAATGTCAATACACAGCAGATGTAGACCTATGACAGGATTTTTGATATTTGAAATATTGTTGCCATGGCAACAGGTCAAACTGTAATAATATTCTTGAGTGTTTTTGAGGCTCTTAACATGCTTCAAATTGCATGAAACTCGACACACACATCAATATTGTCAACCAGTAGACATGGACAAAGCCATAGAAATGGGCGTGGTGGAGGGGCTCAGTAGCGCCACCTTTTGACAAAAGTGGGGGGGTTAGTTTTTCCTACAGTCACCAAACTCGGTACACATATTGTTCTCATCAAGCCGGACAATTTTCTAATTTACATTCATTAGCTCCGACCAACAGGAAGTCAGCTATTTTGGTTTGAATGTTAATTTTTTGAAAAAACAGGTTATGAATTTTATACTACTACTCCTACAGGGTTTATCCAATTTACACCAAGCTTTTTTTAACTTGTTGCAAACACATTGAAGTTGTTTAATTGCAAACGGATTTTGGATATCTCAAACGGTTTGGCCGTGGCGAGGCAACAAATTTATGGCGAGAAAAGGGAAACAGGAAATGTGTTATAACTTCTGCATACATTGATTGATGTTTATGAAACTTCAGGAGTGTGTTGGTTGTAGTAGTCTGATCACATGGATGTAACTGTTGTGAGTCAAAGTTATAGCGCCACCAAATGGCAGCAAGAAGTGTATCACTTTTAAAATGCTTTGAGATCACCCTCTTATTTTTACCTGATTTGCTTCAAACTTCATCAGTGTAATGTCAATACACAGCAGATGTAGACCTATGACAGGATTTTTGATATTTGAAATATTGTTGCCATGGCAACAGGTCAAACTGTAATAATATTCTTGAGTGTTTTTGAGGCTCTTAACATGCTTCAAATTGCATGAAACTCGACACACACATCAATATTGTCAACCAGTAGACATGGACAAAGCCATAGAAATGGGCGTGGTGGAGGGGCTCAGTAGCGCCACCTTTTGACAAAAGTGGGGGGGTTAGTTTTTCCTACAGTCACCAAACTCGGTACACATATTATTCTCATCAAGCCGGACAATTTTCTAATTTACATTCATTAGCTCCGACCAACAGGAAGTCAGCTATTTTGGTTTGAATGTTAATTTTTTGAAAAAACAGGCTATGAATTTTATACTACTACTCCTACAGGGTTTATCCAATTTACACCAAGCTTTTTTTAACTTGTTGCTAACAGATTGAAGTTGTTTAATTGCAAACGGATTTTGGATATCTCAAACGGTTTGGCCGTGGCGAGGCAACGAATTTATGGCAAGAAAAGGGAAACAAAGTGTTATAACTTCTGCGTACATTAATTGATTTTGATGAAACTTTGGCTTAGTCTTCGTTGTACAAGGCTGATCACATGGATTTGACTATTGTGATTCAAAGTCATAGCGCCACCAACTGGAAGCAGAAAATGTGTCACTTTCAGCATACATTGAGATCACCCTCTTATTTTTACCTGATTTGCTTCAAAATTCATCAGAATAATGTTAAAACTTGGCACATGTAAACCTTTGAAAATGGGCAGGGAGGAGGGGCTCTATAACGGCACCTTGTAGTGCAGTAAATGTGGAGTGAATTTGACATAGTCCTTTGATGTTTAACCGTTTTAAGTGCCTATTGCCCGCTGTGCACAGTTGCCCTGAAGCCACCGGGGTGGCGGTGCCACCGGGCTTGGGCCCGCCATCGCTGCTCGCAGCTATATTTATTTATTTTTTTTAATTTTTTTATTTTTTTTCCGTCTTCCGGGGCTTTTTGGGGGCCTTAACATGCTCAAAAACTCTTGAAAATTGGCACACACATTGGAATCCGCGGCCATTAGGACGCCGGAGAGGCTGGTACCCGGGCGTGGCAGGGGGGCTCGACAGCGCCCCCTTGAAAAAAGTCTGAAAATTTGGTCCATATATTAAACATGCTTGCACGTATTAGTATGAAACTCGGTACACATATAGACCTCATCGGGTCGAACAACTTTCGCGCTCTAAGTTAATCGCCACGCCAACAGGAAGTCAGCTATTAAGGGTTGTTTGAAAAACGCATGCTCTGGAATTTGATATACTCCTCCTAGACGATTAATCCGATCGCCACCAAACTCGGTCAGCATGAAGTCAAGACACTGATGATTAAAAATTGCCAGGGGATTTTTGATATCTCGAACGGTTTGGCCGTGGCGAGGCAACGAATTTATGGCGAGAAAAAGGAAACAGGAAATGTGTTATAACGTCTTAATACATATATTGATCTTTATGAAACTTCACGAGTGTGTTCGTTATAGGAGTCTGATCACATGGATGTGACTATTGTGAGTCAAAGTTATAGCGCCACCAACTGGCAGCAGGAAGTGTATCACTTTTTGAAATGTTTTGAGATCACCCTCTTATTTTTACCTGATTTGCTTCAAACTTCATCAGTGTAATGTCAATACACAGCAGATGTAGACCTATGACAGGATTTTTGATATTTGAAATATTGTTGCCATGGCAACAGGTCAAACTGTAATAATATTCTTGAGTGTTTTTGAGGCTCTTAACATGCTTCAAATTGCATGAAACTCGACACACACATCAATATTGTCAACCAGTAGACATGGACAAAGCCATAGAAATGGGCGTGGTGGAGGGGCTCAGTAGCGCCACCTTTTGACAAAAGTGGGGGTTAGTTTTTCCTACAGTCACCAAACTCGGTACACATATTATTCTCATCAAGCCGGACAATTTTCTAATTTACATTCATTAGCTCCAACCAACAGGAAGTCAGCTATTTTGGTTTGAATGTTAATTTTTTGAAAAAACAGGCTATGAATTTTATACTACTACTCCTACAGGGTTTATCCAATTTACACCAAGCTTTTTTTAACTTGTTGCGAACACATTGAAGTTGTTTAATTGCAAACGGATTTTGGATATCTCAAACGGTTTGGCCGTGGCGAGGCAACAAATTTATGGCGAGAAAAGGGAAACAGGAAATGTGTTATAACTTCTGCATACATTGATTGATGTTTATGAAACTTCAGGAGTGTGTTGGTTGTAGTAGTCTGATCACATGGATGTAACTATTGTGAGTCAAAGTTATAGCGCCACCAAATGGCAGCAAGAAGTGTATCACTTTTAAAATGCTTTGAGATCACCCTCTTATTTTTACCTGATTTGCTTCAAACTTCATCAGTGTAATGTCGATACACAGCAGATGTAGACCTATGACAGGATTTTTGATATTTGAAATATTGTTGCAATGGCAACAGGTCAAACTGTAATAATATTCTTGAGTGTTTTTGAGGCTCTTAACATGCTTCAAATTGCATGAAACTCGACACACACATCAATATTGTCAACCAGTAGACATGGACAAAGCCATAGAAATGGGCGTGGTGGAGGGGCTCAGTAGCGCCACCTTTTGGCAAAAGTGGGGGGGTTAGTTTTTCCTACAGTCACCAAACTCGGTACACATATTATTCTCATCAAGCCGGACAATTTTCTAATTTACATTCATTAGCTCCGACCAACAGGAAGTCAGCTATTTTGGTTTGAATGTTAATTTTTTGAAAAAACAGGCTATGAATTTTATACTACTACTCCTACAGGGTTTATCCAATTTACACCAAGCTTTTTTCAACTTGTTGCTAACACATTGAAGTTGTTTAATTGCAAACGGATTTTGGATATCTCAAACGGTTTGGCCGTGGCGAGGCAACGAATTTATGGCAAGAAAAGGGAAACAAAGTGTTATAACTTCTGCATACATTAATTGATTTTGATGAAACTTTGGCTTAGTCTTCGTTGTACAAGGCTGATCACATGGATTTGACTATTGTGATTCAAAGTCATAGCGCCACCAACTGGAAGCAGAAAATGTGTCACTTTCAGCATACATTGAGATCACCCTCTTATTTTTACCTGATTTGCTTCAAAATTCATCAGAATAATGTTAAAACTTGGCACATGTAATCCTTTGAAAATGGGCAGGGAGGAGGGGTTCTATAACGGCACCTTGTAGTGCAGTAAATGTGGAGTGAATTTGACATAGTCCTTTGATGTTTAACCGTTTTAAGTGCCTATTGCCCGCTGTGCACAGTTGCCCTGAAGCCACCGGGGTGGCGGTGCCACCGGGCTTGGGCCCGCCATCGCTGCTCGTTATTATTATTTTTTTATTTTTTTATTTTTTTTTTTTTTCCGTCTTCCGGGGCTTTTTGGGGGCCTTAACATGCTCAAAAACTCTTGAAAATTGGCACACACATTGGAATCCGCGGCCATTAGGACGCCGGAGAGGCTGGTACCCGGGCGTGGCAGGGGGGCTCGACAGCGCCCCCTTGAAAAAAGTCTGAAAATTTGGTCCATATATTAAACATGCTTGCACGTATTAGTATGAAACTCGGTACACATATAGACCTCATCGGGCCGAACAACTTTCGCGCTCTAAGTTAATCGCCACGCCAACAGGAAGTCAGCTATTAAGGGTTGTTTGAAAAACGCATGCTCTGGAATTTGATATACTCCTCCTAGACGATTAATCCGATCGCCACCAAACTCGGTCAGCATGAAGTCAAGACACTGATGATTAAAAATTGCCAGGGGATTTTTGATATCTCGAACGGTTTGCCCGTGGCGAGGCAACGAATTTATGGCGAGAAAAAGGAAACAGGAAATGTGTTATAACGTCTTAATACATATATTGATCTTTATGAAACTTCACGAGTGTGTTCGTTATAGGAGTCTGATCACATGGATGTGACTATTGTGAGTCAAAGTTATAGCGCCACCAACTGGCAGCAGGAAGTGTATCACTTTTTGAAATGTTTTGAGATCACCCTCTTATTTTTACCTGATTTGCTTCAAACTTCATCAGTGTAATGTCAATACACAGCAGATGTAGACCTATGACAGGATTTTTGATATTTGAAATATTGTTGCCATGGCAACAGGTCAAACTGTAATAATATTCTTGAGTGTTTTTGAGGCTCTTAACATGCTTCAAATTGCATGAAACTCGACACACACATCAATATTGTCAACCAGTAGACATGGACAAAGCCATAGAAATGGGCGTGGTGGAGGGGCTCAGTAGCGCCACCTTTTGACAAAAGTGGGGGGGTTAGTTTTTCCTACAGTCACCAAACTCGGTACACATATTGTTCTCATCAAGCCGGACAATTTTCTAATTTACATTCATTAGCTCCGACCAACAGGAAGTCAGCTATTTTGGTTTGAATGTTAATTTTTTGAAAAAACAGGCTATGAATTTTATACTACTACTCCTACAGGGTTTATCCAATTTACACCAAGCTTTTTTAACTTGTTGCGAACACATTGAAGTTGTTTAATTGCAAACGGATTTTGGATATCTCAAACGGTTTGGCCGTGGCGAGGCAACGAATTTATGGCGAGAAAAGGGAAACAGGAAATGTGTTATAACTTCTGCATACATTGATTGATGTTTATGAAACTTCAGGAGTGTGTTGGTTGTAGTAGTCTGATCACATGGATGTAACTATTGTGAGTCAAAGTTATAGCGCCACCAAATGGCAGCAAGAAGTGTATCACTTTTAAAATGCTTTGAGATCACCCTCTTATTTTTACCTGATTTGCTTCAAACTTCATCAGTGTAATGTCAATACACAGCAGATGTAGACCTATGACAGGATTTTTGATATTTGAAATATTGTTGCCATGGCAACAGGTCAAACTGTAATAATATTCTTGAGTGTTTTTGAGGCTCTTAACATGCTTCAAATTGCATGAAACTCGACACACACATCAATATTGTCAACCAGTAGACATGGACAAAGCCATAGAAATGGGCGTGGTGGAGGGGCTCAGTAGCGCCACCTTTTGACAAAAGTGGGGGGGTTAGTTTTTCCTACAGTCACCAAACTCGGTACACATATTATTCTCATCAAGCCGGACAATTTTCTAATTTACATTCATTAGCTCCGACCAACAGGAAGTCAGCTATTTTGGTTTGAATGTTAATTTTTTGAAAAAACAGGCTATGAATTTTATACTACTACTCCTACAGGGTTTATCCAATTTACACTAAGCTTTTTTTATCTTGTTGCTAACACATTGAAGTTGTTTAATTGCAAACGGATTTTGGATATCTCAAACGGTTTGGCCGTGGCGAGGCAACGAATTTATGGCAAGAAAAGGGAAACAAAGTGTTATAACTTCTGCATACATTAATTGATTTTGATGAAACTTTGGCTTAGTCTTCGTTGTACAAGGCTGATCACATGGATTTGACTATTGTGATTCAAAGTCATAGCGCCACCAACTGGAAGCAGAAAATGTGTCACTTTCAGCATACATTGAGATCACCCTCTTATTTTTACCTGATTTGCTTGAAAATTCATCAGAATAATGTTAAAACTTGGCACATGTAATCCTTTGAAAATGGGCAGGGAGGAGGGGCTCTATAACGGCACCTTGTAGTGCAGTAAATGTGGAGTGAATTTGACATAGTCCTTTGATGTTTAACCGTTTTAAGTGCCTATTGCCCGCTGTGCACAGTTGCCCTGAAGCCACCGGGGTGGCGGTGCCACCGGGCTTGGGCCCGCCATCGCTGCTCGCAGCTATATTTAGGGCCCAAGCGAAAATTCGCGCAGGGCCCTCTTGTTCTTCTAAGGATTATTATTAGGGCCCAAGCGAAAATTTGCGCAGGGCCCTCTTGTTCTTCTAAGGATTATTATTATTTTTTTTTTTTTTTTTTTTTTTTTCCGTCTTCCGGGGCTTTTTGGGGGCCTTAACATGCTCAAAAACTCTTGAAAATTGGCACACACATTGGAATCCGCGGCCATTAGGACGCCGGAGAGGCTGGTACCCGGGCTTGGCAGGGGGGCTCGACAGCGCCCCCTTGAAAAAAGTCTGAAAATTTGGTCCATATATTAAACATGCTTGCACGTATTAGTATGAAACTCGGTACACATATAGACCTCATCGGGCCGAACAACTTTCGCGCTCTAAGTTAATCGCCACGCCAACAGGAAGTCAGCTATTAAGGGTTGTTTGAAAAACGCATGCTCTGGAATTTGATATACTCCTCCTAGACGATTAATCCGATCGCCACCAAACTCGGTCAGCATGAAGTCAAGACACTGATGATTAAAAATTGCCAGGGGATTTTTGATATCTCGAACGGTTTGGCCGTGGCGAGGCAACGAATTTATGGCGAGAAAAAGGAAACAGGAAATGTGTTATAACGTCTTAATACATATATTGATCTTTATGAAACTTCACGAGTGCGTTCGTTATAGGAGTCTGATCACATGGATGTGACTATTGTGAGTCAAAGTTATAGCGCCACCAACTGGCAGCAGGAAGTGTATCACTTTTTGAAATGTTTTGAGATCACCCTCTTATTTTTACCTGATTTGCTTCAAACTTCATCAGTGTAATGTCAATACACAGCAGATGTAGACCTATGACAGGATTTTTGATATTTGAAATATTGTTGCCATGGCAACAGGTCAAACTGTAATAATATTCTTGAGTGTTTTTGAGGCTCTTAACATGCTTCAAATTGCATGAAACTCGACACACACATCAATACTGTCAACCAGTAGACATGGACAAAGCCATAGAAATGGACGTGGTGGAGGGGCTCAGTAGCGCCACCTTTTGACAAAAGTGGGGGTTAGTTTTTCCTACAGTCACCAAACTCGGTACACATATTATTCTCATCAAGCCGGACAATTTTCTAATTTACATTCATTAGCTCCGACCAACAGGAAGTCAGCTATTTTGGTTTGAATGTTAATTTTTTGAAAAAACAGGCTATGAATTTTATACTACTACTCCTACAGGGTTTATCCAATTTACACCAAGCTTTTTTAACTTGTTGCGAACACATTGAAGTTGTTTAATTGCAAACGGATTTTGGATATCTCAAACGGTTTGGCCGTGGCGAGGCAACGAATTTATGGCGAGAAAAGGGAAACAGGAAATGTGTTATAACTTCTGCATACATTGATTGATGTTTATGAAACTTCAGGAGTGTGTTGGTTGTAGTAGTCTGATCACATGGATGTAACTATTGTGAGTCAAAGTTATAGCGCCACCAAATGGCAGCAAGAAGTGTATCACTTTTAAAATGCTTTGAGATCACCCTCTTATTTTTACCTGATTTGCTTCAAACTTCATCAGTGTAATGTCAATACACAGCAGATGTAGACCTATGACAGGATTTTTGATATTTGAAATATTGTTGCCATGGCAACAGGTCAAACTGTAATAATATTCTTGAGTGTTTTTGAGGCTCTTAACATGCTTCAAATTGCATGAAACTCGACACACACATCAATATTGTCAACCAGTAGACATGGACAAAGCCATAGAAATGGGCGTGGTGGAGGGGCTCAGTAGCGCCACCTTTTGACAAAAGTGGGGGGGTTAGTTTTTCCTACAGTCACCAAACTCGGTACACATATTATTCTCATCAAGCCGGACAATTTTCTAATTTACATTCATTAGCTCCGACCAACAGGAAGTCAGCTATTTTGGTTTGAATGTTAATTTTTTGAAAAAACAGGCTATGAATTTTATACTACTACTCCTACAGGGTTTATCCAATTTACACCAAGCTTTTTTAACTTGTTGCGAACACATTGAAGTTGTTTAATTGCAAACGGATTTTGGATATCTCAAACGGTTTGGCCGTGGCGAGGCAACGAATTTATGGCAAGAAAAGGGAAACAAAGTGTTATAACTTCTGCATACATTAATTGATTTTGATGAAACTTTGGCTTAGTCTTCGTTGTACAAGGCTGATCACATGGATTTGACTATTGTGATTCAAAGTCATAGCGCCACCAACTGGAAGCAGAAAATGTGTCACTTTCAGCATACATTGAGATCACCCTCTTATTTTTACCTGATTTGCTTCAAAATTCATCAGAATAATGTTAAAACTTGGCACATGTAATCCTTTGAAAATGGGCAGGGAGGAGGGGCTCTATAGCGGCACCTTGTAGTGCAGTAAATGTGGAGTGAATTTGACATAGTCCTTTGATGTTTAACCGTTTTAAGTGCCTATTGCCCGCTGTGCACAGTTGCCCTGAAGCCACCGGGGTGGCGGTGCCACCGGGCTTGGGCCCGCCATCGCTGCTCGCAGCTATATTTATTTTATTTTTTTTTTAATTTTTTTATTTTTTTCGTCTTCCGGGGCTTTTTGGGGGCCTTAACATGCTCAAAAACTCTTGAAAATTGGCACACACATTGGAATCCGCGGCCATTAGGACGCCGGAGAGGCTGGTACCCGGGCGTGGCAGGGGGGCTCGACAGCGCCCCCTTGAAAAAAGTCTGAAAATTTGGTCCATATATTAAACATGCTTGCACGTATTAGTATGAAACTCGGTACACATATAGACCTCATCGGGCCGAACAACTTTCGCGCTCTAAGTTAATCGCCACGCCAACAGGAAGTCAGCTATTAAGGGTTGTTTGAAAAACGCATGCTCTGGAATTTGATATACTCCTCCTAGACGATTAATATGATCGCCACCAAACTCGGTCAGCATGAAGTCAAGACACTGATGATTAAAAATTGCCAGGGGATTTTTGATATCTCGAACGGTTTGGCCGTGGCGAGGCAACGAATTTATGGCGAGAAAAAGGAATAAGGAAATGTGTTATAACGTCTTAATACATATATTGATCTTTATGAAACTTCACGAGTGTGTTCGTTATAGGAGTCTGATCACATGGATGTGACTATTGTGAGTCAAAGTTATAGCGCCACCAACTGGCAGCAGGAAGTGTATCACTTTTTTAAATGTTTTGAGATCACCCTCTTATTTTTACCTGATTTGCTTCAAACTTCATCAGTGTAATGTCAATACACAGCAGATGTAGACCTATGACAGGATTTTTGATATTTGAAATATTGTTGCCATGGCAACAGGTCAAACTGTAATAATATTCTTGAGTGTTTTTGAGGCTCTTAACATGCTTCAAATTGCATGAAACTCGACACACACATCAATATTGTCAACCAGTAGACATGGACAAAGCCATAGAAATGGGCGTGGTGGAGGGGCTCAGTAGCGCCACCTTTTGACAAAAGTGGGGGTTAGTTTTTCCTACAGTCACCAAACTCGGTACACATATTATTCTCATCAAGCCGGACAATTTTCTAATTTACATTCATTAGCTCCGACCAACAGGAAGTCAGCTATTTTGGTTTGAATGTTAATTTTTTGAAAAAACAGGCTATGAATTTTATACTACTACTCCTACAGGGTTTATCCAATTTACACCAAGCTTTTTTTAACTTGTTGCGAACACATTGAAGTTGTTTAATTGCAAACGGATTTTGGATATCTCAAACGGTTTGGCCGTGGCGAGGCAACGAATTTATGGCGAGAAAAGGGAAACAGGAAATGTGTTATAACGTCTTAATACATATATTGATCTTTATGAAACTTCAGGAGTGTGTTGGTTGTAGTAGTCTGATCACATGGATGTAACTATTGTGAGTCAAAGTTATAGCGCCACCAAATGGCAGCAAGAAGTGTATCACTTTTAAAATGCTTTGAGATCACCCTCTTATTTTTACCTGATTTGCTTCAAACTTCATCAGTGTAATGTCAATACACAGCAGATGTAGACCTATGACAGGATTTTTGATATTTGAAATATCGTTGCCATGGCGACAGGTCAAACTATAATAATATTCTTGAGTGTTTTTGAGGCTCTTAACATGCTTCAATTTGCATGAAACTCGACACACACATCAATATTGTCAACCAGTAGACATGGACAAAGCCATAGAAATGGGCGTGGTGGAGGGGCTCAGTAGCGCCACCTTTTGACAAAAGTGGGGGTTAGTTTTTCCTACAGTCACCAAACTCGGTACATATATTGATCTCATCAAGCCGGACAATTTTCTAATTTACATTCATTAGCTCCGACCAACAGGAAGTCGGCTATTTTTGTTTGAATGTTAATTTTTTGAAAAAACAGGCTATGAATTTTATACTACTACTCCTACAGGGTTTATCCAATTTACACCAAGCTTTTTTTAACTTGTTGCTAACACATTGAAGTTGTTTAATTGCAAACGGATTTTGGATATCTCAAACGGTTTGGCCGTGGCGAGGCAACGAATTTATGGCGAGAAAAGGGAAACAGGAAATGTGTTATAACTTCTGCATACATTGATTGATGTTTATGAAACTTCAGGAGTGTGTTGGTTGTAGTAGTCTGATCACATGGATGTAACTATTGTGAGTCAAAGTTATAGCGCCACCAAATGGCAGCAAGAAGTGTATCACTTTTTGAAATGTTTTGAGATCACCCTCTTATTTTTACCTGATTTGCTTCAAACTTCATCAGTGTAATGTCAATACACAGCAGATGTAGACCTATGACAGGATTTTTGATATTTGAAATATTGTTGCCATGGCAACAGGTCAAACTGTAATAATATTCTTGAGTGTTTTTGAGGCTCTTAACATGCTTCAAATTGCATGAAACTCGACACACACATCAATATTGTCAACCAGTAGACATGGACAAAGCCATAGAAATGGGCGTGGTGGAGGGGCTCAGTAGCGCCACCTTTTGACAAAAGTGGGGGTTAGTTTTTCCTACAGTCACCAAACTCGGTACACATATTATTCTCATCAAGCCGGACAATTTTCTAATTTACATTCATTAGCTCCGACCAACAGGAAGTCAGCTATTTTGGTTTGAATGTTAATTTTTTGAAAAAACAGGCTATGAATTTTATACTACTACTCCTACAGGGTTTATCCAATTTACACCAAGCTTTTTTTAACTTGTTGCGAACACATTGAAGTTGTTTAATTGCAAACGGATTTTGGCTATCTCAAACGGTTTGGCCGTGGCGAGGCAACGAATTTATGGCGAGAAAAGGGAAACAAAGTGTTATAACTTCTGCATACATTAATTGATTTTGATGAAACTTTGGCTTAGTCTTCGTTGTACAAGGCTGATCACATGGATTTGACTATTGTGATTCAAAGTCATAGCGCCACCAACTGGAAGCAGAAAATGTGTCACTTTCAGCATACATTGAGATCACCCTCTTATTTTTACCTGATTTGCTTCAAAATTCATCAGAATAATGTTAAAACTTGGCACATGTAATCCTTTGAAAATGGGCAGGGAGGAGGGGCTCTATAACGGCACCTTGTAGTGCAGTAAATGTGGAGTGAATTTGACATAGTCCTTTGATGTTTAACCGTTTTAAGTGCCTATTGCCCGCTGTGCACAGTTGCCCTGAAGCCACCGGGGTGGCGGTGCCACCGGGCTTGGGCCCGCCATCGCTGCTCGCAGCTATATTTATTATTATTATTATTTTTATTTTTTTTTTTTTTTTTCGTCTTCCGGGGCTTTTTGGGGGCGTTAACATGCTCAAAAACTCTTGAAAATTGGCACACACATTGGAATCCGTGGCCATTAGGACGCCGGAGAGGCTGGTACCCGGGCGTGGCAGGGGGGCTCGACAGCGCCCCCTTGAAAAAAGTCTGAAAATTTGGTCCATATATTAAACATGCTTGCACGTATTAGTATGAAACTCGGTACACATATAGACCTCATCGGGCCGAACAACTTTCGCGCTCTAAGTTAATCGCCACGCCAACAGGAAGTCAGCTATTAAGGGTCGTTTGAAAAACGCATGCTCTGGAATTTGATATACTCCTCCTAGACGATTAATCCGATCGCCACCAAACTCGGTCAGCATGAAGTCAAGACACTGATGATTAAAAATTGCCAGGGGATTTTTGATATCTCGAACGGTTTGGCCGTGGCGAGGCAACGAATTTATGGCGAGAAAAAGGAAACAGGAAATGTGTTATAACGTCTTAATACATATATTGATCTTTATGAAACTTCACGAGTGTGTTCGTTATAGGAGTCTGATCACATGGATGTGACTATTGTGAGTCAAAGTTATAGCGCCACCAACTGGCAGCAGGAAGTGTATCACTTTTTGAAATGTTTTGAGATCACCCTCTTATTTTTACCTGATTTGCTTCAAACTTCATCAGTGTAATGTCAATACACAGCAGATGTAGACCTATGACAGGATTTTTGATATTTGAAATATTGTTGCCATGGCAACAGGTCAAACTGTAATAATATTCTTGAGTGTTTTTGAGGCTCTTAACATGCTTCAAATTGCATGAAACTCGACACACACATCAATATTGTCAACCAGTAGACATGGACAAAGCCATAGAAATGGGCGTGGTGGAGGGGCTCAGTAGCGCCACCTTTTGACAAAAGTGGGGGGGGTAGTTTTTCCTACAGTCACCAAACTCGGTACACATATTATTCTCATCAAGCTGGACAATTTTCTAATTTACATTCATTAGCTCCGACCAACAGGAAGTCAGCTATTTTGGTTTGAATGTTAATTTTTTGAAAAAACAGGCTATGAATTTTATACTACTACTCCTACAGGGTTTATCCAATTTACACCAAGCTTTTTTTAACTTGTTGCGAACACATTGAAGTTGTTTAATTGCAAACGGATTTTGGATATCTCAAACGGTTTGGCCGTGGCGAGGCAACGAATTTATGGCGAGAAAAGGGAAACAGGAAATGTGTTATAACTTCTGCATACATTGATTGATGTTTATGAAACTTCAGGAGTGTGTTGGTTGTAGTAGTCTGATCACATGGATGTAACTATTGTGAGTCAAAGTTATAGCGCCACCAAATGGCAGCAAGAAGTGTATCACTTTTAAAATGCTTTGAGATCACCCTCTTATTTTTACCTGATTTGCTTCAAACTTCATCAGTGTAATGTCAATACACAGCAGATGTAGACCTATGACAGGATTTTTGATATTTGAAATATTGTTGCCATGGCAACAGGTCAAACTGTAATAATATTCTTGAGTGTTTTTGAGGCTCTTAACATGCTTCAAATTGCATGAAACTCGACACACACATCAATATTGTCAACCAGTAGACATGGACAAAGCCATAGAAATGGGCGTGGTGGAGGGGCTCAGTAGCGCCACCTTTTGACAAAAGTGGGGGTTAGTTTTTCCTACAGTCACCAAACTCGGTACACATATTATTCTCATCAAGCCGGACAATTTTCTAATTTACATTCATTAGCTCCGACCAACAGGAAGTCAGCTATTTTGGTTTGAATGTTAATTTTTTGAAAAAACAGGCTATGAATTTTATACTACTACTCCTACAGGGTTTATCCAATTTACACCAAGCTTTTTTAACTTGTTGCGAACACATTGAAGTTGTTTAATTGCAAACGGATTTTGGATATCTCAAACGGTTTGGCCGTGGCGAGGCAACGAATTTATGGCAAGAAAAGGGAAACAAAGTGTTATAACTTCTGCATACATTAATTGATTTTGATGAAACTTTGGCTTAGTCTTCGTTGTACAAGGCTGATCACATGGATTTGACTATTGTGATTCAAAGTCATAGCGCCACCAACTGGAAGCAGAAAATGTGTCACTTTCAGCATACATTGAGATCACCCTCTTATTTTTACCTGATTTGCTTCAAAATTCATCAGAATAATGTTAAAACTTGGCACATGTAATCCTTTGAAAATGGGCAGGGAGGAGGGGCTCTATAGCGGCACCTTGTAGTGCAGTAAATGTGGAGTGAATTTGACATAGTCCTTTGATGTTTAACCGTTTTAAGTGCCTATTGCCCGCTGTGCACAGTTGCCCTGAAGCCACCGGGGTGGCGGTGCCACCGGGCTTGGGCCCGCCATCGCTGCTCGCAGCTATATTTATTTTTTATTTTTTTTATTTTTTTTTTTTTTCTTCGTCTTCCGGGGCTTTTTGGAGGCCTTAACATGCTCAAAAACTCTTGAAAATTGGCACACACATTGGAATCCGCGGCCATTAGGACGCCGGAGAGGCTGGTACCCGGGCGTGGCAGGGGGGCTCGACAGCGCCCCCTTGAAAAAAGTCTGAAAATTTGGTCCATATATTAAACATGCTTGCACGTATTAGTATGAAACTCGGTACACATATAGACCTCATCGGGCCGAACAACTTTCGCGCTCTAAGTTAATCGCCACGCCAACAGGAAGTCAGCTATTAAGGGTTGTTTGAAAAACGCATGCTCTGGAATTTGATATACTCCTCCTAGACGATTAATATGATCGCCACCAAACTCGGTCAGCATGAAGTCAAGACACTGATGATTAAAAATTGCCAGGGGATTTTTGATATCTCGAACGGTTTGGCCGTGGCGAGGCAACGAATTTATGGCGAGAAAAAGGAATAAGGAAATGTGTTATAACGTCTTAATACATATATTGATCTTTATGAAACTTCACGAGTGTGTTCGTTATAGGAGTCTGATCACATGGATGTGACTATTGTGAGTCAAAGTTATAGCGCCACCAACTGGCAGCAGGAAGTGTATCACTTTTTTAAATGTTTTGAGATCACCCTCTTATTTTTACCTGATTTGCTTCAAACTTCATCAGTGTAATGTCAATACACAGCAGATGTAGACCTATGACAGGATTTTTGATATTTGAAATATTGTTGCCATGGCAACAGGTCAAACTGTAATAATATTCTTGAGTGTTTTTGAGGCTCTTAACATGCTTCAAATTGCATGAAACTCGACACACACATCAATATTGTCAACCAGTAGACATGGACAAAGCCATAGAAATGGGCGTGGTGGAGGGGCTCAGTAGCGCCACCTTTTGACAAAAGTGGGGGTTAGTTTTTCCTACAGTCACCAAACTCGGTACACATATTATTCTCATCAAGCCGGACAATTTTCTAATTTACATTCATTAGCTCCGACCAACAGGAAGTCAGCTATTTTGGTTTGAATGTTAATTTTTTGAAAAAACAGGCTATGAATTTTATACTACTACTCCTACAGGGTTTATCCAATTTACACCAAGCTTTTTTAACTTGTTGCGAACACATTGAAGTTGTTTAATTGCAAACGGATTTTGGATATCTCAAACGGTTTGGCCGTGGCGAGGCAACGAATTTATGGCGAGAAAAGGGAAACAGGAAATGTGTTATAACGTCTTAATACATATATTGATCTTTATGAAACTTCAGGAGTGTGTTGGTTGTAGTAGTCTGATCACATGGATGTAACTATTGTGAGTCAAAGTTATAGCGCCACCAAATGGCAGCAAGAAGTGTATCACTTTTAAAATGCTTTGAGATCACCCTCTTATTTTTACCTGATTTGCTTCAAACTTCATCAGTGTAATGTCAATACACAGCAGATGTAGACCTATGACAGGATTTTTGATATTTGAAATATCGTTGCCATGGCGACAGGTCAAACTATAATAATATTCTTGAGTGTTTTTGAGGCTCTTAACATGCTTCAATTTGCATGAAACTCGACACACACATCAATATTGTCAACCAGTAGACATGGACAAAGCCATAGAAATGGGCGTGGTGGAGGGGCTCAGTAGCGCCACCTTTTGACAAAAGTGGGGGTTAGTTTTTCCTACAGTCACCAAACTCGGTACATATATTGATCTCATCAAGCCGGACAATTTTCTAATTTACATTCATTAGCTCCGACCAACAGGAAGTCGGCTATTTTTGTTTGAATGTTAATTTTTTGAAAAAACAGGCTATGAATTTTATACTACTACTCCTACAGGGTTTATCCAATTTACACCAAGCTTTTTTTAACTTGTTGCTAACACATTGAAGTTGTTTAATTGCAAACGGATTTTGGATATCTCAAACGGTTTGGCCGTGGCGAGGCAACGAATTTATGGCGAGAAAAGGGAAACAGGAAATGTGTTATAACTTCTGCATACATTGATTGATGTTTATGAAACTTCAGGAGTGTGTTGGTTGTAGTAGTCTGATCACATGGATGTAACTATTGTGAGTCAAAGTTATAGCGCCACCAAATGGCAGCAAGAAGTGTATCACTTTTTGAAATGTTTTGAGATCACCCTCTTATTTTTACCTGATTTGCTTCAAACTTCATCAGTGTAATGTCAATACACAGCAGATGTAGACCTATGACAGGATTTTTGATATTTGAAATATTGTTGCCATGGCAACAGGTCAAACTGTAATAATATTCTTGAGTGTTTTTGAGGCTCTTAACATGCTTCAAATTGCATGAAACTCGACACACACATCAATATTGTCAACCAGTAGACATGGACAAAGCCATAGAAATGGGCGTGGTGGAGGGGCTCAGTAGCGCCACCTTTTGACAAAAGTGGGGGGGTTAGTTTTTCCTACAGTCACCAAACTCGGTACACATATTATTCTCATCAAGCCGGACAATTTTCTAATTTACATTCATTAGCTCCGACCAACAGGAAGTCAGCTATTTTGGTTTGAATGTTAATTTTTTGAAAAAACAGGCTATGAATTTTATACTACTACTCCTACAGGGTTTATCCAATTTACACCAAGCTTTTTTAACTTGTTGCGAACACATTGAAGTTGTTTAATTGCAAACGGATTTTGGCTATCTCAAACGGTTTGGCCGTGGCGAGGCAACGAATTTATGGCGAGAAAAGGGAAACAAAGTGTTATAACTTCTGCATACATTAATTGATTTTGATGAAACTTTGGCTTAGTCTTCGTTGTACAAGGCTGATCACATGGATTTGACTATTGTGATTCAAAGTCATAGCGCCACCAACTGGAAGCAGAAAATGTGTCACTTTCAGCATACATTGAGATCACCCTCTTATTTTTACCTGATTTGCTTCAAAATTCATCAGAATAATGTTAAAACTTGGCACATGTAATCCTTTGAAAATGGGCAGGGAGGAGGGGCTCTATAACGGCACCTTGTAGTGCAGTAAATGTGGAGTGAATTTGACATAGTCCTTTGATGTTTAACCGTTTTAAGTGCCTATTGCCCGCTGTGCACAGTTGCCCTGAAGCCACCGGGGTGGCGGTGCCACCGGGCTTGGGCCCGCCATCGCTGCTCGCAGCTATATTTATTATTATTTTTATTTTTTTTTTATTTTTTTTTTCGTCTTCCGGGGCTTTTTGGGGGCGTTAACATGCTCAAAAACTCTTGAAAATTGGCACACACATTGGAATCCGTGGCCATTAGGACGCCGGAGAGGCTGGTACCCGGGCGTGGCAGGGGGGCTCGACAGCGCCCCCTTGAAAAAAGTCTGAAAATTTGGTCCATATATTAAACATGCTTGCACGTATTAGTATGAAACTCGGTACACATATAGACCTCATCGGGCCGAACAACTTTCGCGCTCTAAGTTAATCGCCACGCCAACAGGAAGTCAGCTATTAAGGGTCGTTTGAAAAACGCATGCTCTGGAATTTGATATACTCCTCCTAGACGATTAATCCGATCGCCACCAAACTCGGTCAGCATGAAGTCAAGACACTGATGATTAAAAATTGCCAGGGGATTTTTGATATCTCGAACGGTTTGGCCGTGGCGAGGCAACGAATTTATGGCGAGAAAAAGGAAACAGGAAATGTGTTATAACGTCTTAATACATATATTGATCTTTATGAAACTTCACGAGTGTGTTCGTTATAGGAGTCTGATCACATGGATGTGACTATTGTGAGTCAAAGTTATAGCGCCACCAACTGGCAGCAGGAAGTGTATCACTTTTTGAAATGTTTTGAGATCACCCTCTTATTTTTACCTGATTTGCTTCAAACTTCATCAGTGTAATGTCAATACACAGCAGATGTAGACCTATGACAGGATTTTTGATATTTGAAATATTGTTGCCATGGCAACAGGTCAAACTGTAATAATATTCTTGAGTGTTTTTGAGGCTCTTAACATGCTTCAAATTGCATGAAACTCGACACACACATCAATATTGTCAACCAGTAGACATGGACAAAGCCATAGAAATGGGCGTGGTGGAGGGGCTCAGTAGCGCCACCTTTTGACTAAAGTGGGGGTAGTTTTTCCTACAGTCACCAAACTCGGTACACATATTATTCTCATCAAGCTGGACAATTTTCTAATTTACATTCATTAGCTCCGACCAACAGGAAGTCAGCTATTTTGGTTTGAATGTTAATTTTTTGAAAAAACAGGCTATGAATTTTATACTACTACTCCTACAGGGTTTATCCAATTTACACCAAGCTTTTTTTAACTTGTTGCGAACACATTGAAGTTGTTTAATTGCAAACGGATTTTGGATATCTCAAACGGTTTGGCCGTGGCGAGGCAACGAATTTATGGCGAGAAAAGGGAAACAGGAAATGTGTTATAACTTCTGCATACATTGATTGATGTTTATGAAACTTCAGGAGTGTGTTGGTTGTAGTAGTCTGATCACATGGATGTAACTATTGTGAGTCAAAGTTATAGCGCCACCAAATGGCAGCAAGAAGTGTATCACTTTTAAAATGCTTTGAGATCACCCTCTTATTTTTACCTGATTTGCTTCAAACTTCATCAGTGTAATGTCAATACACAGCAGATGTAGACCTATGACAGGATTTTTGATATTTGAAATATTGTTGCCATGGCAACAGGTCAAACTGTAATAATATTCTTGAGTGTTTTTGAGGCTCTTAACATGCTTCAAATTGCATGAAACTCGACACACACATCAATATTGTCAACCAGTAGACATGGACAAAGCCATAGAAATGGGCGTGGTGGAGGGGCTCAGTAGCGCCACCTTTTGACAAAAGTGGGGGTTAGTTTTTCCTACAGTCACCAAACTCGGTACACATATTATTCTCATCAAGCCGGACAATTTTCTAATTTACATTCATTAGCTCCGACCAACAGGAAGTCAGCTATTTTGGTTTGAATGTTAATTTTTTGAAAAAACAGGCTATGAATTTTATACTACTACTCCTACAGGGTTTATCCAATTTACACCAAGCTTTTTTTAACTTGTTGCGAACACATTGAAGTTGTTTAATTGCAAACGGATTTTGGATATCTCAAACGGTTTGGCCGTGGCGAGGCAATGAATTTATGGCAAGAAAAGGGAAACAAAGTGTTATAACTTCTGCATACATTAATTGATTTTGATGAAACTTTGGCTTAGTCTTCGTTGTACAAGGCTGATCACATGGATTTGACTATTGTGATTCAAAGTCATAGCGCCACCAACTGGAAGCAGAAAATGTGTCACTTTCAGCATACATTGAGATCACCCTCTTATTTTTACCTGATTTGCTTCAAAATTCATCAGAATAATGTTAAAACTTGGCACATGTAATCCTTTGAAAATGGGCAGGGAGGAGGGGCTCTATAGCGGCACCTTGTAGTGCAGTAAATGTGGAGTGAATTTGACATAGTCCTTTGATGTTTAACCGTTTTAAGTGCCTATTGCCCGCTGTGCACAGTTGCCCTGAAGCCACCGGGGTGGCGGTGCCACCGGGCTTGGGCCCGCCATCGCTGCTCGCAGCTATATTTATTTTTTATTTTTTTTATTTTTTTTTTTTTTCTTTGTCTTCCGGGGCTTTTTGGAGGCCTTAACATGCTCAAAAACTCTTGAAAATTGGCACACACATTGGAATCCGCGGCCATTAGGACGCCGGAGAGGCTGGTACCCGGGCGTGGCAGGGGGGCTCGACAGCGCCCCCTTGAAAAAAGTCTGAAAATTTGGTCCATATATTAAACATGCTTGCACGTATTAGTATGAAACTCGGTACACATATAGACCTCATCGGGCCGAACAACTTTCGCGCTCTAAGTTAATCGCCACGCCAACAGGAAGTCAGCTATTAAGGGTTGTTTGAAAAACGCATGCTCTGGAATTTGATATACTCCTCCTAGACGATTAATATGATCGCCACCAAACTCGGTCAGCATGAAGTCAAGACACTGATGATTAAAAATTGCCAGGGGATTTTTGATATCTCGAACGGTTTGGCCGTGGCGAGGCAACGAATTTATGGCGAGAAAAAGGAATAAGGAAATGTGTTATAACGTCTTAATACATATATTGATCTTTATGAAACTTCACGAGTGTGTTCGTTATAGGAGTCTGATCACATGGATGTGACTATTGTGAGTCAAAGTTATAGCGCCACCAACTGGCAGCAGGAAGTGTATCACTTTTTTAAATGTTTTGAGATCACCCTCTTATTTTTACCTGATTTGCTTCAAACTTCATCAGTGTAATGTCAATACACAGCAGATGTAGACCTATGACAGGATTTTTGATATTTGAAATATTGTTGCCATGGCAACAGGTCAAACTGTAATAATATTCTTGAGTGTTTTTGAGGCTCTTAACATGCTTCAAATTGCATGAAACTCGACACACACATCAATATTGTCAACCAGTAGACATGGACAAAGCCATAGAAATGGGCGTGGTGGAGGGGCTCAGTAGCGCCACCTTTTGACAAAAGTGGGGGTTAGTTTTTCCTACAGTCACCAAACTCGGTACACATATTATTCTCATCAAGCCGGACAATTTTCTAATTTACATTCATTAGCTCCGACCAACAGGAAGTCAGCTATTTTGGTTTGAATGTTAATTTTTTGAAAAAACAGGCTATGAATTTTATACTACTACTCCTACAGGGTTTATCCAATTTACACCAAGCTTTTTTAACTTGTTGCGAACACATTGAAGTTGTTTAATTGCAAACGGATTTTGGATATCTCAAACGGTTTGGCCGTGGCGAGGCAACGAATTTATGGCGAGAAAAGGGAAACAGGAAATGTGTTATAACGTCTTAATACATATATTGATCTTTATGAAACTTCAGGAGTGTGTTGGTTGTAGTAGTCTGATCACATGGATGTAACTATTGTGAGTCAAAGTTATAGCGCCACCAAATGGCAGCAAGAAGTGTATCACTTTTAAAATGCTTTGAGATCACCCTCTTATTTTTACCTGATTTGCTTCAAACTTCATCAGTGTAATGTCAATACACAGCAGATGTAGACCTATGACAGGATTTTTGATATTTGAAATATCGTTGCCATGGCGACAGGTCAAACTATAATAATATTCTTGAGTGTTTTTGAGGCTCTTAACATGCTTCAATTTGCATGAAACTCGACACACACATCAATATTGTCAACCAGTAGACATGGACAAAGCCATAGAAATGGGCGTGGTGGAGGGGCTCAGTAGCGCCACCTTTTGACAAAAGTGGGGGGGTTAGTTTTTCCTACAGTCACCAAACTCGGTACATATATTGATCTCATCAAGCCGGACAATTTTCTAATTTACATTCATTAGCTCCGACCAACAGGAAGTCGGCTATTTTTGTTTGAATGTTAATTTTTTGAAAAAACAGGCTATGAATTTTATACTACTACTCCTACAGGGTTTATCCAATTTACACCAAGCTTTTTTTAACTTGTTGCTAACACATTGAAGTTGTTTAATTGCAAACGGATTTTGGATATCTCAAACGGTTTGGCCGTGGCGAGGCAACGAATTTATGGCGAGAAAAGGGAAACAGGAAATGTGTTATAACTTCTGCATACATTGATTGATGTTTATGAAACTTCAGGAGTGTGTTGGTTGTAGTAGTCTGATCACATGGATGTAACTATTGTGAGTCAAAGTTATAGCGCCACCAAATGGCAGCAAGAAGTGTATCACTTTTTGAAATGTTTTGAGATCACCCTCTTATTTTTACCTGATTTGCTTCAAACTTCATCAGTGTAATGTCAATACACAGCAGATGTAGACCTATGACAGGATTTTTGATATTTGAAATATTGTTGCCATGGCAACAGGTCAAACTGTAATAATATTCTTGAGTGTTTTTGAGGCTCTTAACATGCTTCAAATTGCATGAAACTCGACACACACATCAATATTGTCAACCAGTAGACATGGACAAAGCCATAGAAATGGGCGTGGTGGAGGGGCTCAGTAGCGCCACCTTTTGACAAAAGTGGGGGGGTTAGTTTTTCCTACAGTCACCAAACTCGGTACACATATTATTCTCATCAAGCCGGACAATTTTCTAATTTACATTCATTAGCTCCGACCAACAGGAAGTCAGCTATTTTGGTTTGAATGTTAATTTTTTGAAAAAACAGGCTATGAATTTTATACTACTACTCCTACAGGGTTTATCCAATTTACACCAAGCTTTTTTTAACTTGTTGCGAACACATTGAAGTTGTTTAATTGCAAACGGATTTTGGCTATCTCAAACGGTTTGGCCGTGGCGAGGCAACGAATTTATGGCGAGAAAAGGGAAACAAAGTGTTATAACTTCTGCATACATTAATTGATTTTGATGAAACTTTGGCTTAGTCTTCGTTGTACAAGGCTGATCACATGGATTTGACTATTGTGATTCAAAGTCATAGCGCCACCAACTGGAAGCAGAAAATGTGTCACTTTCAGCATACATTGAGATCACCCTCTTATTTTTACCTGATTTGCTTCAAAATTCATCAGAATAATGTTAAAACTTGGCACATGTAATCCTTTGAAAATGGGCAGGGAGGAGGGGCTCTATAACGGCACCTTGTAGTGCAGTAAATGTGGAGTGAATTTGACATAGTCCTTTGATGTTTAACCGTTTTAAGTGCCTATTGCCCGCTGTGCACAGTTGCCCTGAAGCCACCGGGGTGGCGGTGCCACCGGGCTTGGGCCCGCCATCGCTGCTCGCAGCTATATTTATTATTATTTTTATTTTTTTTTTATTTTTTTTTTTTCGTCTTCCGGGGCTTTTTGGGGGCGTTAACATGCTCAAAAACTCTTGAAAATTGGCACACACATTGGAATCCGTGGCCATTAGGACGCCGGAGAGGCTGGTACCCGGGCGTGGCAGGGGGGCTCGACAGCGCCCCCTTGAAAAAAGTCTGAAAATTTGGTCCATATATTAAACATGCTTGCACGTATTAGTATGAAACTCGGTACACATATAGACCTCATCGGGCCGAACAACTTTCGCGCTCTAAGTTAATCGCCACGCCAACAGGAAGTCAGCTATTAAGGGTCGTTTGAAAAACGCATGCTCTGGAATTTGATATACTCCTCCTAGACGATTAATCCGATCGCCACCAAACTCGGTCAGCATGAAGTCAAGACACTGATGATTAAAAATTGCCAGGGGATTTTTGATATCTCGAACGGTTTGGCCGTGGCGAGGCAACGAATTTATGGCGAGAAAAAGGAAACAGGAAATGTGTTATAACGTCTTAATACATATATTGATCTTTATGAAACTTCACGAGTGTGTTCGTTATAGGAGTCTGATCACATGGATGTGACTATTGTGAGTCAAAGTTATAGCGCCACCAACTGGCAGCAGGAAGTGTATCACTTTTTGAAATGTTTTGAGATCACCCTCTTATTTTTACCTGATTTGCTTCAAACTTCATCAGTGTAATGTCAATACACAGCAGATGTAGACCTATGACAGGATTTTTGATATTTGAAATATTGTTGCCATGGCAACAGGTCAAACTGTAATAATATTCTTGAGTGTTTTTGAGGCTCTTAACATGCTTCAAATTGCATGAAACTCGACACACACATCAATATTGTCAACCAGTAGACATGGACAAAGCCATAGAAATGGGCGTGGTGGAGGGGCTCAGTAGCGCCACCTTTTGACAAAAGTGGGGGGTAGTTTTTCCTACAGTCACCAAACTCGGTACACATATTATTCTCATCAAGCTGGACAATTTTCTAATTTACATTCATTAGCTCCGACCAACAGGAAGTCAGCTATTTTGGTTTGAATGTTAATTTTTTGAAAAAACAGGCTATGAATTTTATACTACTACTCCTACAGGGTTTATCCAATTTACACCAAGCTTTTTTAACTTGTTGCGAACACATTGAAGTTGTTTAATTGCAAACGGATTTTGGATATCTCAAACGGTTTGGCCGTGGCGAGGCAACGAATTTATGGCGAGAAAAGGGAAACAGGAAATGTGTTATAACTTCTGCATACATTGATTGATGTTTATGAAACTTCAGGAGTGTGTTGGTTGTAGTAGTCTGATCACATGGATGTAACTATTGTGAGTCAAAGTTATAGCGCCACCAAATGGCAGCAAGAAGTGTATCACTTTTAAAATGCTTTGAGATCACCCTCTTATTTTTACCTGATTTGCTTCAAACTTCATCAGTGTAATGTCAATACACAGCAGATGTAGACCTATGACAGGATTTTTGATATTTGAAATATTGTTGCCATGGCAACAGGTCAAACTGTAATAATATTCTTGAGTGTTTTTGAGGCTCTTAACATGCTTCAAATTGCATGAAACTCGACACACACATCAATATTGTCAACCAGTAGACATGGACAAAGCCATAGAAATGGGCGTGGTGGAGGGGCTCAGTAGCGCCACCTTTTGACAAAAGTGGGGGTTAGTTTTTCCTACAGTCACCAAACTCGGTACACATATTATTCTCATCAAGCCGGACAATTTTCTAATTTACATTCATTAGCTCCGACCAACAGGAAGTCAGCTATTTTGGTTTGAATGTTAATTTTTTGAAAAAACAGGCTATGAATTTTATACTACTACTCCTACAGGGTTTATCCAATTTACACCAAGCTTTTTTAACTTGTTGCGAACACATTGAAGTTGTTTAATTGCAAACGGATTTTGGATATCTCAAACGGTTTGGCCGTGGCGAGGCAACGAATTTATGGCAAGAAAAGGGAAACAAAGTGTTATAACTTCTGCATACATTAATTGATTTTGATGAAACTTTGGCTTAGTCTTCGTTGTACAAGGCTGATCACATGGATTTGACTATTGTGATTCAAAGTCATAGCGCCACCAACTGGAAGCAGAAAATGTGTCACTTTCAGCATACATTGAGATCACCCTCTTATTTTTACCTGATTTGCTTCAAAATTCATCAGAATAATGTTAAAACTTGGCACATGTAATCCTTTGAAAATGGGCAGGGAGGAGGGGCTCTATAGCGGCACCTTGTAGTGCAGTAAATGTGGAGTGAATTTGACATAGTCCTTTGATGTTTAACCGTTTTAAGTGCCTATTGCCCGCTGTGCACAGTTGCCCTGAAGCCACCGGGGTGGCGGTGCCACCGGGCTTGGGCCCGCCATCGCTGCTCGCAGCTATATTTATTTTTTATTTTTTTTATTTATTTTTTTTTTCTTCGTCTTCCGGGGCTTTTTGGGGGCCTTAACATGCTCAAAAACTCTTGAAAATTGGCACACACATTGGAATCCGCGGCCATTAGGACGCCGGAGAGGCTGGTACCCGGGCGTGGCAGGGGGGCTCGACAGCGCCCCCTTGAAAAAAGTCTGAAAATTTGGTCCATATATTAAACATGCTTGCACGTATTAGTATGAAACTCGGTACACATATAGACCTCATCGGGCCGAACAACTTTCGCGCTCTAAGTTAATCGCCACGCCAACAGGAAGTCAGCTATTAAGGGTTGTTTGAAAAACGCATGCTCTGGAATTTGATATACTCCTCCTAGACGATTAATATGATCGCCACCAAACTCGGTCAGCATGAAGTCAAGACACTGATGATTAAAAATTGCCAGGGGATTTTTGATATCTCGAACGGTTTGGCCGTGGCGAGGCAACGAATTTATGGCGAGAAAAAGGAATAAGGAAATGTGTTATAACGTCTTAATACATATATTGATCTTTATGAAACTTCACGAGTGTGTTCGTTATAGGAGTCTGATCACATGGATGTGACTATTGTGAGTCAAAGTTATAGCGCCACCAACTGGCAGCAGGAAGTGTATCACTTTTTTAAATGTTTTGAGATCACCCTCTTATTTTTACCTGATTTGCTTCAAACTTCATCAGTGTAATGTCAATACACAGCAGATGTAGACCTATGACAGGATTTTTGATATTTGAAATATTGTTGCCATGGCAACAGGTCAAACTGTAATAATATTCTTGAGTGTTTTTGAGGCTCTTAACATGCTTCAAATTGCATGAAACTCGACACACACATCAATATTGTCAACCAGTAGACATGGACAAAGCCATAGAAATGGGCGTGGTGGAGGGGCTCAGTAGCGCCACCTTTTGACAAAAGTGGGGGTTAGTTTTTCCTACAGTCACCAAACTCGGTACACATATTATTCTCATCAAGCCGGACAATTTTCTAATTTACATTCATTAGCTCCGACCAACAGGAAGTCAGCTATTTTGGTTTGAATGTTAATTTTTTGAAAAAACAGGCTATGAATTTTATACTACTACTCCTACAGGGTTTATCCAATTTACACCAAGCTTTTTTTAACTTGTTGCGAACACATTGAAGTTGTTTAATTGCAAACGGATTTTGGATATCTCAAACGGTTTGGCCGTGGCGAGGCAACGAATTTATGGCGAGAAAAGGGAAACAGGAAATGTGTTATAACTTCTGCATACATTGATTGATGTTTATGAAACTTCAGGAGTGTGTTGGTTGTAGTAGTCTGATCACATGGATGTAACTATTGTGAGTCAAAGTTATAGCGCCACCAAATGGCAGCAAGAAGTGTATCACTTTTTGAAATGTTTTGAGATCACCCTCTTATTTTTACCTGATTTGCTTCAAACTTCATCAGTGTAATGTCAATACACAGCAGATGTAGACCTATGACAGGATTTTTGATATTTGAAATATTGTTGCCATGGCAACAGGTCAAACTGTAATAATATTCTTGAGTGTTTTTGAGGCTCTTAACATGCTTCAAATTGCATGAAACTCGACACACACATCAATATTGTCAACCAGTAGACATGGACAAAGCCATAGAAATGGGCGTGGTGGAGGGGCTCAGTAGCGCCACCTTTTGACAAAAGTGGGGGTTAGTTTTTCCTACAGTCACCAAACTCGGTACACATATTATTCTCATCAAGCCGGACAATTTTCTAATTTACATTCATTAGCTCCGACCAACAGGAAGTCAGCTATTTTGGTTTGAATGTTAATTTTTTGAAAAAACAGGCTATGAATTTTATACTACTACTCCTACAGGGTTTATCCAATTTACACCAAGCTTTTTTTAACTTGTTGCGAACACATTGAAGTTGTTTAATTGCAAACGGATTTTGGCTATCTCAAACGGTTTGGCCGTGGCGAGGCAACGAATTTATGGCGAGAAAAGGGAAACAAAGTGTTATAACTTCTGCATACATTAATTGATTTTGATGAAACTTTGGCTTAGTCTTCGTTGTACAAGGCTGATCACATGGATTTGACTATTGTGATTCAAAGTCATAGCGCCACCAACTGGAAGCAGAAAATGTGTCACTTTCAGCATACATTGAGATCACCCTCTTATTTTTACCTGATTTGCTTCAAAATTCATCAGAATAATGTTAAAACTTGGCACATGTAATCCTTTGAAAATGGGCAGGGAGGAGGGGCTCTATAACGGCACCTTGTAGTGCAGTAAATGTGGAGTGAATTTGACATAGTCCTTTGATGTTTAACCGTTTTAAGTGCCTATTGCCCGCTGTGCACAGTTGCCCTGAAGCCACCGGGGTGGCGGTGCCACCGGGCTTGGGCCCGCCATCGCTGCTCGCAGCTATATTTATTATTATTTTTTTTTTTTTTTTTTTTTTTTTTTTCGTCTTCCGGGGCTTTTTGGGGGCGTTAACATGCTCAAAAACTCTTGAAAATTGGCACACACATTGGAATCCGTGGCCATTAGGACGCCGGAGAGGCTGGTACCCGGGCGTGGCAGGGGGGCTCGACAGCGCCCCCTTGAAAAAAAGTCTGAAAATTTGGTCCATATATTAAACATGCTTGCACGTATTAGTATGAAACTCGGTACACATATAGACCTCATCGGGCCGAACAACTTTCGCGCTCTAAGTTAATCGCCACGCCAACAGGAAGTCAGCTATTAAGGGTCGTTTGAAAAACGCATGCTCTGGAATTTGATATACTCCTCCTAGACGATTAATCCGATCGCCACCAAACTCGGTCAGCATGAAGTCAAGACACTGATGATTAAAAATTGCCAGGGGATTTTTGATATCTCGAACGGTTTGGCCGTGGCGAGGCAACGAATTTATGGCGAGAAAAAGGAAACAGGAAATGTGTTATAACGTCTTAATACATATATTGATCTTTATGAAACTTCACGAGTGTGTTCGTTATAGGAGTCTGATCACATGGATGTGACTATTGTGAGTCAAAGTTATAGCGCCACCAACTGGCAGCAGGAAGTGTATCACTTTTTGAAATGTTTTGAGATCACCCTCTTATTTTTACCTGATTTGCTTCAAACTTCATCAGTGTAATGTCAATACACAGCAGATGTAGACCTATGACAGGATTTTTGATATTTGAAATATTGTTGCCATGGCAACAGGTCAAACTGTAATAATATTCTTGAGTGTTTTTGAGGCTCTTAACATGCTTCAAATTGCATGAAACTCGACACACACATCAATATTGTCAACCAGTAGACATGGACAAAGCCATAGAAATGGGCGTGGTGGAGGGGCTCAGTAGCGCCACCTTTTGACAAAAGTGGGGGGGGTAGTTTTTCCTACAGTCACCAAACTCGGTACACATATTATTCTCATCAAGCTGGACAATTTTCTAATTTACATTCATTAGCTCCGACCAACAGGAAGTCAGCTATTTTGGTTTGAATGTTAATTTTTTGAAAAAACAGGCTATGAATTTTATACTACTACTCCTACAGGGTTTATCCAATTTACACCAAGCTTTTTTTAACTTGTTGCGAACACATTGAAGTTGTTTAATTGCAAACGGATTTTGGATATCTCAAACGGTTTGGCCGTGGCGAGGCAACGAATTTATGGCGAGAAAAGGGAAACAGGAAATGTGTTATAACTTCTGCATACATTGATTGATGTTTATGAAACTTCAGGAGTGTGTTGGTTGTAGTAGTCTGATCACATGGATGTAACTATTGTGAGTCAAAGTTATAGCGCCACCAAATGGCAGCAAGAAGTGTATCACTTTTAAAATGCTTTGAGATCACCCTCTTATTTTTACCTGATTTGCTTCAAACTTCATCAGTGTAATGTCAATACACAGCAGATGTAGACCTATGACAGGATTTTTGATATTTGAAATATTGTTGCCATGGCAACAGGTCAAACTGTAATAATATTCTTGAGTGTTTTTGAGGCTCTTAACATGCTTCAAATTGCATGAAACTCGACACACACATCAATATTGTCAACCAGTAGACATGGACAAAGCCATAGAAATGGGCGTGGTGGAGGAGCTCAGTAGCGCCACCTTTTGACAAAAGTGGGGGTTAGTTTTTCCTACAGTCACCAAACTCGGTACACATATTATTCTCATCAAGCCGGACAATTTTCTAATTTACATTCATTAGCTCCGACCAACAGGAAGTCAGCTATTTTGGTTTGAATGTTAATTTTTTGAAAAAACAGGCTATGAATTTTATACTACTACTCCTACAGGGTTTATCCAATTTACACCAAGCTTTTTTTAACTTGTTGCGAACACATTGAAGTTGTTTAATTGCAAACGGATTTTGGATATCTCAAACGGTTTGGCCGTGGCGAGGCAACGAATTTATGGCGAGAAAAGGGAAACAGGAAATGTGTTATAACTTCTGCATACATTGATTGATGTTTATGAAACTTCAGGAGTGTGTTGGTTGTAGTAGTCTGATCACATGGATGTAACTATTGTGAGTCAAAGTTATAGCGCCACCAAATGGCAGCAAGAAGTGTATCACTTTTAAAATGCTTTGAGATCACCCTCTTATTTTTACCTGATTTGCTTCAAACTTCATCAGTGTAATGTCAATACACAGCAGATGTAGACCTATGACAGGATTTTTGATATTTGAAATATTGTTGCCATGGCAACAGGTCAAACTAATAATAATCTTGAGTGTTTTTGAGGCTCTTAACATGCTTCAAATTGCATGAAACTCGACACACACATCAATATTGTCAACCAGTAGACATGGACAAAGCCATAGAAATGGGCGTGGTGGAGGGGCTCAGTAGCGCCACCTTTTGACAAAAGTGGGGGGGTTAGTTTTTCCTACAGTCACCAAACTCGGTACACATATTATTCTCATCAAGCCGGACAATTTTCTAATTTACATTCATTAGCTCCGACCAACAGGAAGTCAGCTATTTTGGTTTGAATGTTAATTTTTTGAAAAAACAGGCTATGAATTTTATACTACTACTCCTACAGGGTTTATCCAATTTACACCAAGCTTTTTTTAACTTGTTGCGAACACATTGAAGTTGTTTAATTGCAAACGGATTTTGGCTATCTCAAACGGTTTGGCCGTGGCGAGGCAACGAATTTATGGCGAGAAAAGGGAAACAAAGTGTTATAACTTCTGCATACATTAATTGATTTTGATGAAACTTTGGCTTAGTCTTCGTTGTACAAGGCTGATCACATGGATTTGACTATTGTGATTCAAAGTCATAGCGCCACCAACTGGAAGCAGAAAATGTGTCACTTTCAGCATACATTGAGATCACCCTCTTATTTTTACCTGATTTGCTTCAAAATTCATCAGAATAATGTTAAAACTTGGCACATGTAATCCTTTGAAAATGGGCAGGGAGGAGGGGCTCTATAACGGCACCTTGTAGTGCAGTAAATGTGGAGTGAATTTGACATAGTCCTTTGATGTTTAACCGTTTTAAGTGCCTATTGCCCGCTGTGCACAGTTGCCCTGAAGCCACCGGGGTGGCGGTGCCACCGGGCTTGGGCCCGCCATCGCTGCTCGCAGCTATATTTATTATTATTTTTTTTATTTTTTTTTCGTCTTCCGGGGCTTTTTGGGGGCGTTAACATGCTCAAAAACTCTTGAAAATTGGCACACACATTGGAATCCGTGGCCATTAGGACGCCGGAGAGGCTGGTACCCGGGCGTGGCAGGGGGGCTCGACAGCGCCCCCTTGAAAAAAGTCTGAAAATTTGGTCCATATATTAAACATGCTTGCACGTATTAGTATGAAACTCGGTACACATATAGACCTCATCGGGCCGAACAACTTTCGCGCTCTAAGTTAATCGCCACGCCAACAGGAAGTCAGCTATTAAGGGTCGTTTGAAAAACGCATGCTCTGGAATTTGATATACTCCTCCTAGACGATTAATCAGATCGCCACCAAACTCGGTCAGCATGAAGTCAAGACACTGATGATTAAAAATTGCCAGGGGATTTTTGATATCTCGAACGGTTTGGCCGTGGCGAGGCAACGAATTTATGGCGAGAAAAAGGAAACAGGAAATGTGTTATAACGTCTTAATACATATATTGATCTTTATGAAACTTCACGAGTGTGTTCGTTATAGGAGTCTGATCACATGGATGTGACTATTGTGAGTCAAAGTTATAGCGCCACCAACTGGCAGCAGGAAGTGTATCACTTTTTGAAATGTTTTGAGATCACCCTCTTATTTTTACCTGATTTGCTTCAAACTTCATCAGTGTAATGTCAATACACAGCAGATGTAGACCTATGACAGGATTTTTGATATTTGAAATATTGTTGCCATGGCAACAGGTCAAACTGTAATAATATTCTTGAGTGTTTTTGAGGCTCTTAACATGCTTCAAATTGCATGAAACTCGACACACACATCAATATTGTCAACCAGTAGACATGGACAAAGCCATAGAAATGGGCGTGGTGGAGGGGCTCAGTAGCGCCACCTTTTGACAAAAGTGGGGGTTAGTTTTTCCTACAGTCACCAAACTCGGTACACATATTATTCTCATCAAGCTGGACAATTTTCTAATTTACATTCATTAGCTCCGACCAACAGGAAGTCAGCTATTTTGGTTTGAATGTTAATTTTTTGAAAAAACAGGCTATGAATTTTATACTACTACTCCTACAGGGTTTATCCAATTTACACCAAGCTTTTTTTAACTTGTTGCGAACACATTGAAGTTGTTTAATTGCAAACGGATTTTGGATATCTCAAACGGTTTGGCCGTGGCGAGGCAACGAATTTATGGCGAGAAAAGGGAAACAGGAAATGTGTTATAACTTCTGCATACATTGATTGATGTTTATGAAACTTCAGGAGTGTGTTGGTTGTAGTAGTCTGATCACATGGATGTAACTATTGTGAGTCAAAGTTATAGCGCCACCAAATGGCAGCAAGAAGTGTATCACTTTTAAAATGCTTTGAGATCACCCTCTTATTTTTACCTGATTTGCTTCAAACTTCATCAGTGTAATGTCAATACACAGCAGATGTAGACCTATGACAGGATTTTTGATATTTGAAATATTGTTGCCATGGCAACAGGTCAAACTGTAATAATATTCTTGAGTGTTTTTGAGGCTCTTAACATGCTTCAAATTGCATGAAACTCGACACACACATCAATATTGTCAACCAGTAGACATGGACAAAGCCATAGAAATGGGCGTGGTGGAGGGGCTCAGTAGCGCCACCTTTTGACAAAAGTGGGGGTTAGTTTTTCCTACAGTCACCAAACTCGGTACACATATTATTCTCATCAAGCCGGACAATTTTCTAATTTACATTCATTAGCTCCGACCAACAGGAAGTCAGCTATTTTGGTTTGAATGTTAATTTTTTGAAAAAACAGGCTATGAATTTTATACTACTACTCCTACAGGGTTTATCCAATTTACACCAAGCTTTTTTTAACTTGTTGCGAACACATTGAAGTTGTTTAATTGCAAACGGATTTTGGCTATCTCAAACGGTTTGGCCGTGGCGAGGCAACGAATTTATGGCGAGAAAAGGGAAACAAAGTGTTATAACTTCTGCATACATTAATTGATTTTGATGAAACTTTGGCTTAGTCTTCGTTGTACAAGGCTGATCACATGGATTTGACTATTGTGATTCAAAGTCATAGCGCCACCAACTGGAAGCAGAAAATGTGTCACTTTCAGCATACATTGAGATCACCCTCTTATTTTTACCTGATTTGCTTCAAAATTCATCAGAATAATGTTAAAACTTGGCACATGTAATCCTTTGAAAATGGGCAGGGAGGAGGGGCTCTATAACGGCACCTTGTAGTGCAGTAAATGTGGAGTGAATTTGACATAGTCTTTTGATGTTTAACCGTTTTAAGTGCCTATTGCCCGCTGTGCACAGTTGCCCTGAAGCCACCGGGGTGGCGGTGCCACCGGGCTTGGGCCCGCCATCGCTGCTCGCAGCTATATTTTTTATTATTATTCTTCTTCTCCAAAATGAATCGCATTTGAGAGGGCCTAAATGTGCTCGAAAACTCACGAAACTTTGCACACGCGTCAGAAGTGGTGAAAATTTACGTTTGTTATGGGTTTCGGAATTGGGCGTGGCAAAATGGCTCGATAGCGCCACCTGCAGGCAACAGGAAATGACATGTTTTATACTGTGATTAACTCCTCATAGAGATTTAACCAGATCAACATCAAATGTTGTCAGTGTAATCTCAAGACCTTAGCGATGATAAATTTCAAAGATCTTGAGTTTTCACTGAAGGGCGTGTCTGTGGCGGCCTGACAAAGTCTGATGTTTCGCCATGAAAGAGGAAGCTGCTGTAACTCAGGCACACAATGTCCGATCTGCCCCAAACTTCACATGTGTGATAAGAGTCCTGGCCTAAAGACATCTATATGACAATATTTAGTTAGTCATAGCGCCACCTGCTGGCAACAGGAAATGGCATGCTTCACAATGTAATTCACTACCAGAGTCACATTTCATTATGCCACGAAGTACCAAACATGCTAGAGACACGTTAAATCATGCGACACTTGGCTGAGTGCTAATTTATGCGATTAACGCCACGAAAGAAACAGGAAGTTGTTGTAACTCAGGCATACAGTGTCCGATCTGCTTCAAACTTCACGTGTTCAATGATAGTCCTGGCCTGAAGACATCAACATGGCAAAATTCAGTTATGGTGAAAGCGCCACCTGTTGGCCGCAGGAAGTGTGGCATTTCAAAATGACTTTGGCATAATTCTCCTGTATTCACTCACTTAAATGCATGACGCCCACTGTTCACTGTTTTCCTGAGGCCAACGGGTGGCGGTGAGCCCGGGTGCGAGGGCCCTCTCACCACTGCTTGTAGCTTTAATTAGGGCCCGAGCACCGATGGTGTGAGGACCCTATTGGAATTGCTCCGTTTATTATTATTATTAGGGCCCGAGCACCGATGGTGTGAGGACCCTATTGGAATTGCTCCGTTTATTATTATTATTATTATTATTATTATTATTAGGGCCCGAGCACCGATGGTGTGAGGACCCTATTGGAATTGCTCCGTTTATTATTATTATTATTATTATTATTATTATTATTATTATTATTCTTCTCCAAAATGAATCGCATTTGAGAGGGCCTAAACGTGCTCGAAAACTCACGAAACTTTGCACACGCGTCAGAAGTGGTGAAAATTTACGTCTGTTAAGGGTTTCGGAATTGGGCGTGGCAAAATGGCTCGAAAGCGCCATCTAACGTACAGCCCCGCTCGCTACATAACACTAGGGGTTTGAAATTCGGTACACACATTATCAGCCCAGTACCTACAAAAAATTCTCTTGGAGCGAAATCCGAAACTAAACAGGAAGTCAGATATTTTTAATTAATTCACTGTTTTTTGCATTTTCCAGACGTCGTACTTTAACGAACTCCTCCTAGAGATTTAATCAGATCAATGTCATTTTTGGTCAGTCTAATCTAAAGGCCTTGGTCACGTTAAATTGCGAAGATCTAGAGTTTTCACTGAAGGGCGTGTCCGTGGCGGCCTGACAAAGTTTGATGTTTTCGCCATGAAAAAGGAAGTTGTTGTAACTCAGACAAACAATGTCGGATCTGCCCCAAACTTCACATGCTTTATTAGAGTCCTGACCTGAAGACATCTTCATAACAATATTCAGTTACAGTCATAGCGCCACCTGCAGGCAACAGGAAATGACATGTTTTACACTGTGATTAACTCCTCATGGAGATTTAACCAGATCAACATCATATGTTGTCAGTCTAATCTTAAGACCTTAGCGATGATAAATATCAAAGATCTTGAGTTTTCGTTGAAGGGCGTGTCCGTGGCGGCCTGACAAAGTCTGATGTTTCGCCATGAAAGAGGAAACTGTTGTAACTCAGGCATACTATGTCCGATCTGCTCCAAACTTCACATGTGTGATAAGAGTCGTAGCCTAAAGACGTCTATATGATAATATTCAGTTAGTCATAGCGCCACCTGCTGGCAACAGGAAGTGGCATGCTTTATACTGTAATTCACTACCAGAGTCACATGTCATCATGCCACAAAGTACCAGACATGCTAGAAACACGTTAAATCATGCAACACTTGGCTGAGTGCTAATTTATGCGATTAACGCCACGAAAGAAACAGGAAGTTGTTGTAACTCAGGCATACAATGTCCGATCTGCTTCAAACTTCACGAGTTCAGTGATAGTCCTGGCCTGAAGACATCAACATGGCAAAATTAATTTATGGTGAAAGCGCCACCTGTTGGCCGCAGGAAGTGTGGCATTTCGAAATGATTTTGGCATAATTCTCCTGTTTTCACTCACTTAAATGCATGATGACCACTGTTCACTGTTTTCCTGAGGCCAACGGGTGGCGGTGAGCCCGGGTGCGAGGGCCCTCTCAACGCTGCTTGCAGCTTTAATTAGGGCCCAAGCGAAAATTCGCGCAGGGCCCTCTTGTTCTTCTAAGGATTATTAGGGCCCAAGCGAAAATTCGCGCAGGGCCCTCTTGTTCTTCTAAGGATTATTATTTTTTTTTTTTTTTTTCCGTCTTCCGGGGCTTTTTGGGGGCCTTAACATGCTCAAAAACTCTTGAAAATTGGCACACACATTGGAATCCGCGGCCATTAGGACGCCGGAGAGGCTGGTACCCGGGCGTGGCAGGGGGGCTCGACAGCGCCCCCTTGAAAAAAGTCTGAAAATTTGGTCCATATATTAAACATGCTTGCACGTATTAGTATGAAACTCGGTACACATATAGACCTCATCGGGCCGAACAACTTTCGCACTCTAAGTTAATCGCCACGCCAACAGGAAGTCAGCTATTAAGGGTTGTTTGAAAAACGCATGCTCTGGAATTTGATATACTCCTCCTAGACGATTAATCCGATCGCCACCAAACTCAGTCAGCATGAAGTCAAGACACTGATGATTAAAAATTGCCAGGGGATTTTTGATATCTCGAACGGTTTGGCCGTGGCGAGGCAACGAATTTATGGCGAGAAAAAGGAAACAGGAAATGTGTTATAACGTCTTAATACATATATTGATCTTTATGAAACTTCACGAGTGTGTTCGTTATAGGAGTCTGATCACATGGATGTGACTATTGTGAGTCAAAGTTATAGCGCCACCAACTGGCAGCAGGAAGTGTATCACTTTTTGAAATGTTTTGAGATCACCCTCTTATTTTTACCTGATTTGCTTCAAACTTCATCAGTGTAATGTCAATACACAGCAGATGTAGACCTATGACAGGATTTTTGATATTTGAAATATTGTTGCCATGGCAACAGGTCAAACTGTAATAATATTCTTGAGTGTTTTTGAGGCTCTTAACATGCTTCAAATTGCATGAAACTCGACACACACATCAATATTGTCAACCAGTAGACATGGACAAAGCCATAGAAATGGGCGTGGTGGAGGGGCTCAGTAGCGCCACCTTTTGACAAAAGTGGGGGGGTTAGTTTTTCCTACAGTCACCAAACTCGGTACACATATTATTCTCATCAAGCCGGACAATTTTCTAATTTACATTCATTAGCTCCGACCAACAGGAAGTCAGCTATTTTGGTTTGAATGTTAATTTTTTGAAAAAACAGGCTATGAATTTTATACTACTACTCCTACAGGGTTTATCCAATTTACACCAAGCTTTTTTTAACTTGTTGCGAACACATTGAAGTTGTTTAATTGCAAACGGATTTTGGATATCTCAAACGGTTTGGCCGTGGCGAGGCAACGAATTTATGGCGAGAAAAGGGAAACAGGAAATGTGTTATAACTTCTGCATACATTGATTGATGTTTATGAAACTTCAGGAGTGTGTTGGTTGTAGTAGTCTGATCACATGGATGTAACTATTGTGAGTCAAAGTTATAGCGCCACCAAATGGCAGCAAGAAGTGTATCACTTTTAAAATGCTTTGAGATCACCCTCTTATTTTTACCTGATTTGCTTCAAACTTCATCAGTGTAATGTCAATACACAGCAGATGTAGACCTATGACAGGATTTTTGATATTTGAAATATTGTTGCCATGGCAACAGGTCAAACTGTAATAATATTCTTGAGTGTTTTTGAGGCTCTTAACATGCTTCAAATTGCATGAAACTCGACACACACATCAATATTGTCAACCAGTAGACATGGACAAAGCCATAAAAATGGGCGTGGTGGAGGGGCTCAGTAGCGCCACCTTTTGACAAAAGTGGGGGTTAGTTTTTCCTACAGTCACCAAACTCGGTACACATATTATTCTCATCAAGCCGGACAATTTTCTAATTTACATTCATTAGCTCCGACCAACAGGAAGTCAGCTATTTTGGTTTGAATGTTAATTTTTTGAAAAAACAGGCTATGAATTTTATACTACTACTCCTACAGGGTTTATCCAATTTACACCAAGCTTTTTTTAACTTGTTGCTAACACATTGAAGTTGTTTAATTGCAAACGGATTTTGGATATCTCAAACGGTTTGGCCGTGGCGAGGCAACGAATTTATGGCAAGAAAAGGGAAACAAAGTGTTATAACTTCTGCATACATTAATTGATTTTGATGAAACTTTGGCTTGGCTTAGTCTTCGTTGTACAAGGCTGATCACATGGATTTGACTATTGTGATTCAAAGTCATAGCGCCACCAACTGGAAGCAGAAAATGTGTCACTTTCAGCATACATTGAGATCACCCTCTTATTTTTACCTGATTTGCTTCAAAATTCATCAGAATAATGTTAAAACTTGGCACATGTAATCCTTTGAAAATGGGCAGGGAGGAGGGGCTCTATAGCGGCACCTTGTAGTGCAGTAAATGTGGAGTGAATTTGACATAGTCCTTTGATGTTTAACCGTTTTAAGTGCCTATTGCCCGCTGTGCACAGTTGCCCTGAAGCCACCGGGGTGGCGGTGCCACCGGGCTTGGGCCCGCCATCGCTGCTCGCAGCTATATTTTTTTTTTTTTTTTTTTTTTTTATTTATTTATTTTATTTTTTTCGTCTTCCGGGGCTTTTTGGGGGCCTTAACATGCTCAAAAACTCTTGAAAATTGGCACACACATTGGAATCCGCGGCCATTAGGACGCCGGAGAGGCTGGTACCCGGGCGTGGCAGGGGGGCTCGACAGCGCCCCCTTGAAAAAAGTCTGAAAATTTGGTCCATATATTAAACATGCTTGCACGTATTAGTATGAAACTCGGTACACATATAGACCTCATCGGGCCGAACAACTTTTGCGCTCTAAGTTAATCGCCACGCCAACAGGAAGTCCGCTATTAAGGGTTGTTTGAAAAACGCATGCTCTGGAATTTGATATACTCCTCCTAGACGATTAATCCGATCGCCACCAAACTCGGTCAGCATGAAGTCAAGACACTGATGATTAAAAATTGCCAGAGGATTTTTGATATCTCGAATGGTTTGGCCGTGGCGAGGCAACGAATTTATGGCGAGAAAAAGGAAACAGGAAATGTGTTATAACGTCTTAATACATATATTGATCTTTATGAAACTTCACGAGTGTGTTCGTTATAGGAGTCTGATCACATGGATGTGACTATTGTGAGTCAAAGTTATAGCGCCACCAACTGGCAGCAGGAAGTGTATCACTTTTTGAAATGTTTTGAGATCACCCTCTTATTTTTACCTGATTTGCTTCAAACTTCATCAGTGTAATGTCAATACACAGCAGATGTAGACCTATGACAGGATTTTTGATATTTGAAATATTGTTGCCATGGCAACAGGTCAAACTGTAATAATATTCTTGAGTGTTTTTGAGGCTCTTAACATGCTTCAAATTGCATGAAACTCGACACACACATCAATATTGTCAACCAGTAGACATGGACAAAGCCATAGAAATGGGCGTGGTGGAGGGGCTCAGTAGCGCCACCTTTTGACAAAAGTGGGGGTTAGTTTTTCCTACAGTCACCAAACTCGGTACACATATTATTCTCATCAAGCCGGACAATTTTCTAATTTACATTCATTAGCTCCGACCAACCGGAAGTCAGCTATTTTGGTTTGAATGTTAATTTTTTGAAAAAACAGGCTATGAATTTTATACTACTACTCCTACAGGGTTTATCCAATTTACACCAAGCTTTTTTTAACTTGTTGCGAACACATTGAAGTTGTTTAATTGCAAACGGATTTTGGATATCTCAAACGGTTTGGCCGTGGCGAGGCAACGAATTTATGGCGAGAAAAGGGAAACAGGAAATGTGTTATAACTTCTGCATACATTGATTGATGTTTATGAAACTTCAGGAGTGTGTTGGTTGTAGTAGTCTGATCACATGGATGTAACTATTGTGAGTCAAAGTTATAGCGCCACCAAATGGCAGCAAGAAGTGTATCACTTTTAAAATGCTTTGAGATCACCCTCTTATTTTTACCTGATTTGCTTCAAACTTCATCAGTGTAATGTCAATACACAGCAGATGTAGACCTATGACAGGATTTTTGATATTTGAAATATTGTTGCCATGGCAACAGGTCAAACTGTAATAATATTCTTGAGTGTTTTTGAGGCTCTTAACATGCTTCAAATTGCATGAAACTCGACACACACATCAATATTGTCAACCAGTAGACATGGACAAAGCCATAGAAATGGGCGTGGTGGAGGGGCTCAGTAGCGCCACCTTTTGACAAAAGTGGGGGTTAGTTTTTCCTACAGTCACCAAACTCGGTACACATATTATTCTCATCAAGCCGGACAATTTTCTAATTTACATTCATTAGCTCCGACCAACAGGAAGTCAGCTATTTTGGTTTGAATGTTAATTTTTTGAAAAAACAGGCTATGAATTTTATACTACTACTCCTACAGGGTTTATCCAATTTACACCAAGCTTTTTTTAACTTGTTGCTAACACATTGAAGTTGTTTAATTGCAAACGGATTTTGGATATCTCAAACGGTTTGGCCGTGGCGAAGCAACGAATTTATGGCAAGAAAAGGGAAACAAAGTGTTATAACTTCTGCATACATTAATTGATTTTGATGAAACTTTGGCTTAGTCTTCGTTGTACAAGGCTGATCACATGGATTTGACTATTGTGATTCAAAGTCATAGCGCCACCAACTGGAAGCAGAAAATGTGTCACTTTCAGCATACATTGAGATCACCCTCTTATTTTTACCTGATTTGCTTCAAAATTCATCAGAATAATGTTAAAACTTGGCACATGTAATCATTTGAAAATGGGCAGGGAGGAGGGGCTCTATAACGGCACCTTGTAGTGCAGTAAATGTGGAGTGAATTTGACATAGTCCTTTGATGTTTAACCGTTTTAAGTGCCTATTGCCCGCTGTGCACAGTTGCCCTGAAGCCACCGGGGTGGCGGTGCCACCGGGCTTGGGCCCGCCATCGCTGCTCGCAGCTATATTTATTATTATTCTTCTCCAAAATGAATCGCATTTGAGAGGGCCTAAACATGCTCGAAAACTCACGAAACTTTGCACACGCGTCAGAAGTGGTGAAAATTTACGTCTGTTATGGGTTTCGGAATTGGGCGTGGCAAAATGGCTCGATAGCGCCATCTAACGTACAGCCCCGCTCGCTACATTACACTAGGGCTTTGAAATTCGGTACACACATTTATCAGCCCAGTACCTACAAAAAATTCTCTTGGAGCGAAATCCGAAACCAAACAGGAAGTCAGATATTTTGAATTAATTCACCGTTTTTTGCATTTTCCAGACGTTGTACTTTAACGAACTCCTCCTAGAGATTTAATCAGATCAATGTCATTTTTGGTCAGTCTAATCTAAAGGCCTTTGTGACGTTAAATTGCGAAGATCTAGAGTTTTCACTGAAGGGCGTGTCCGTGGCGGCCTGACAAAGTTTGATGTCTTCGCCATGAAAAAGGAAGTTGTTGTAACTCAGACAAACAATGTCGGATCTGCCCCAAACTTCACATACTTTATTAGAATCCTAACCTGAAGACATCTTCATAACATTACTCAGTTACAGTCATAGCGCCACCTGTAGGCAACAGGAAATGACATGTTTTATACTGACCACGAAGTACCAAACATGCTAGAGACACGTTAAATCATGCAACACTTGGCTGAGTGCTAATTTATGCGATTAACGCCACGAAAGAAACAGGAAGTTGTTGTAACTCAGACATACAATGTCCAATCTGCTCCAAACTTCATGTGTTCGATAATAGTCCTGGGCTGAAGACATCAACATGGCAAAATTCAGTTACGGTAAAAGCGCCACCTGTTGGCCGCAGGAAGTGTGGCATTTCGAAATGACTTTGGCATAATTCTCCTTTATTCACTCACTTAAATGCATGACGCCCACTGTTCACTGTTTTCCTGAGGCCAACGGGTGGCGGTGAGCCCGGGTGCGAGGGCCCTCTCAACGCTGCTTGCAGCTTTAATTATTGTTTATTTTTCCTCTTGGCTGGTTTGTTGCTTTGTGCGCTTTGTTTGACAGCGCTATGTGTAGTTACTGCCTGTCTGTTCAAGTTGTGTATTTGATCCTTCTGATATTTCTATGTACCTCTTTTTTAACTCTAGTCTGATTTTAGAATTTTACTTTTGCTCTGGTTCATCCTGGTTTTTGTTTTTTATTTCTATTTTGTTGCATTCAAGACTTTATTTTTTTCTCCTCAAGTTCCATTAAAGGTTGCCTTTTTCTTTTGTTTGTGAGCTCGTTATTTATTTCTAGTTTCACTTTCTCTCATTTTGTTTTCTCTAGTATCTTTATCTGTCTTTATTTTGCTCGTTTTCATATTTATCTGTTTTTGTCTTGTCATATTGTTGAGTCTTGTCTTGTGTGTTGTGAGTTTCTTGTTGGTTCCTGCTCTGCCCATTCTTTTATCCTCCCTGGCTGCTGATACTCCCTAGCCTGGTGCAGCTTCAGTTCAGTTTCATCTCCAAATGTCAAGCCTCTGGTTCCTTGAGCTACTGCCTCATCTTCATCATTGTCATCCCATCTGCTGCTGCCTCTTCCTATCGTCACCCGAGGCTGGTCTCAGCAGTCATTCTCAACCTGCCTGTTCACCTGACGTGTGCCCTGCCCTACTGTTTGGACTGTTCATGTCTCAACCTCCTTGTTCTGTGTATTGTCAAATATCACTTACGCTCATTCTGCATCTGGGTCTTCTCTCACAAATTGCCATGATGCAAAGTTTCTTGGGAAAACCCAAAACCTTTGAGAGAATGCAAAAGCATTAAAATATATATTTTTTTCAATTACCATGTCTCTTAGGTTTTTACGAAGGGGTCCGATTGTTTAAAGGAAATTGAAAAAAGAAGTTTTTTTTCTCTCTTCAAAAAAGGATGACCCCACATTGACTATTCTACCTGTTGTTCTTTACATAGCAGGCAGCCTGCATTGTGAAATGTAACCCCATTGGAGCACTGGTAATCCAGAGTTGGTAATCTGAAAAAGTGTGTATCTGGATCAGGGTGATCCAATCCAATTTTGCTTTGAAAAACTGGCACAAAAGAAAGATGGTTTACCTTATCCAGGGGTGCGTTTCCCAAAAGCACTGTTAGCCAACTATGATTGCAAGTTTTGTTGAATTGTGTTGGTAACAACAGAACTTGCGACCAGTATAGCTATGTTTCCATCCACCTATTTTTATGCACATTTTGGGATATCGCATCAAAAACTGCTGGATGGAAACGCCAAGATGTGCATAAATTCTAAAAATGCGCATAAAAAACTAATGCACTCATTTAAGTTGGATAAATTTTCTATCTGATAAGAAAAAATGTGCATAAACTACGATGGAAACACATTTACCGAATAAATTCGATGTGCATCAAAAAAATAATGTGACTTTGTGCGATGGGACGGAATAACTGTACTAACCAGCGAAAAAATCTTGTACAAACCCGATTCCAAAAAAGTTGGGACACTGTACAAATTGTGAATGCAATATATGAAATGTTGAATGCAAAATGTGAAAAAGGAATGCAATAATTTACAAATCTCATAAACTTATATTTTATTAACAATATAATATAGATAACATATCAAATGTTGAAAGAGACATTTTGAAATGTCATGCCAAATATTGGCTCATTTTGGATTTCATGAGAGCTACACATTCCAAAAAAGTTGGGACAGGTAACAATAAGAGACTGGAAAAGTTAAATGTACATATAAGGAACAGCTGGAGGACCAATTTGCAACTTATTAGGTCAATTGGCAACATGATTGGGTATAAAAAGAGCCTCTCAGAGTGGCAGTGTCTCTCAGAAGTCAAGATGGGTAGAGGATCACCAATTCCCCCAATGCTGCGGTTAAAAATAGTGGAGCAATATCAGAAAGGAGTTTCTCAGAGAAAAATGGCAAAGAGTTTGAAGTTATCATCATCTACAGTGCATAATATCATCCAAAGATTCAGAGAATCTGAAACAATCTCTGTGCGTAAGGGTCAAGGCCGGAAAACCATACTGGATGCCCGTGATCTTCGGGCCCTTATGGTGCGTTCACACCGGACGCGAATGAAGCGGTAAGCGCGAGTGATTTACATGTTAAGTCAACGCAAAGACGCGAATTGACATCCTGCGGTGCGAATTGAGCGATTCGCGCAAGTTGAAAAATCTGAACTTTGGCGAATTTCCGTGCCGCGTTAACCAATCAGGAGTGGGTCAGCAGCAGGGTCAGGGAAAAAGTGGAAGTACTCTGCGGTCCTGTCTTTCCTCGACCCCTTTGTCTCCCCAAGGGAGACAAGCGGGAATATGGAGAGGGGGGATGAGGAGAATCAGGCCACAGGGTACGACCACACTGAGGACCAGGGTGAGACAGAGGCAGCAGGGCACTCAGAGACAGGAGATGTGTTGACAAGTGAAGCAACACAGCAGGGCATATTTGTTATTTTTATTTATTTATTTTTATGATGAAAAAGCTCAATTAATTTCAGTCTGGCTGGTGTAATGTGCAATGTGTGTAATGTTGTATTAATATTTAATATTGTCATGACAGAGCCCACTGGTTCTTTTGATGGCAGTGAGCCTGGGTCCCCTCGGCCAGAATCTACTGCTGCTTCTGCTTCCCCTGCCGGCCCTTCAACATCTGCTGCTGTACCCACAGGTGTGTACATGCAATAATGACCATGTTTAACATGCTAATTAAATTTACAGTAAGCACTCATAGCCTCACACACTGACGGTTTGTGAATGAGTTTAATCCTTTTCTGCCTTCTCATCGTACAAAATGTGTTATCATTTAAAACAGGGCAAAGAAGAAGAGCTCAGAGAAGGTCTCCTAGAAGTACTCTGGAGCCGTCCTGTAGCTCCAGCGCCACCTCCACGCTCTGAGGATGAGCTCTTCCTCTTAAGTCTGGTCCCTTCCCTGCAGAGGATGCCGCCTCAGACTAAAGATTTTGTTAAATTTCAAATACACAAATTAATTTATGAAAACAGCACAGTTGTGCTTAATTTGGAACAATTGGAGCCTACACAATAGTTTTAAAAATGAGGCAGCAATCTCTGCAGGGAATGAACCAGACTTTCTCTCCTTTCTCCTCTCCTTCACTATGGCCCTCACTCTTCCCTCTTCCAAGCAAGATCCTTTTTATTCCTGCATGTAAATAGTTATTATTATATTATATATTGTAAATATAGTTTATATTTTTTATTTGATTTATTTTATTTTGTATAAATAAATGTTCTATACAATGACCAAAGAGGTTTGTGTGTTACTTTGTGCACAACAAATCATAATTTATATTTGTTACTTAAAAATATTATTTCTATGTTAAGACTACAATACTTATGGCAAATATTTGTGCATTCATTCTAATTATATTCTGTTGCAGATACACTCACAATAGTATAGTAAAAAAAAAAAAAAAAAGTTATTTGTGATTGGACCAGTAATGTGGTATACTGCTGTAATGACAATGCAGCAACGAGACAGGGATTCATTTTGGAGGCTGGCTCCATTTATCATTTTAAACAAGAAAACTGTAACAATCTAAACTTGAACAAACAATGATTGAAAAATTATGAAAGATTTAAAAGAGTTAAGGATGGAAAAAGAGCAATATTTACAAGAGAGGTTGAAAATGTTATTTACAATATATAAAGGGTGTAAATCAAAAGAAAAGACAAAAGGGTGGGAATATTTACACTACCTAAACATGAACATAAAGAGCACAGGATTTAAAACCTATTACTCGGTCGGTTGCCATGGGACTGCTCCCTCTGCTGTAAAGTGAGCCATGAAGCTGTCCCTGACCCGGATGGCTTCTCTGGCAGAATTATTCGCTGCAACCCGACCGAGACTTTGCAGCGAGTCCTCTGCACCCTGCCCCGCCCCCCTCACAGCAGGTGCCTCTGCAGATCTCATAAAGTTGTGGAGGACACACGTCGCCTTCACACACCTCTCCACAACCTCAGGATGAACCTCTATGAGGCGGCGATACATCCTCCACTGTGAGGACAGGATTCCGAAGGCGTTTTCCACCACCAGCCGGGCTCTGGAGAGACGGTAGTTAAAGACCCTTCTCTCTCGGGGAAGGGTGCGCCCAGGGAATGGCCTCATGAGGTTTTTCCTGAGGGGAAAGGCCTCATCTGCCACAAAGACATGGGGCTGGGGTCCTCTGTGGTCAGCTCCTGGGAGAGGACGGTCAGGTGGCAGTTGGAGGGTGCCACCACGGAGTGCCTGGCCAAAGGCTGAGTTGGCCAGAGTCCCACCATCACTCGACCGTCCATATGCCCCGACATCGATCACCCTGAAGCAATACCTTGCATCCACAACAGCAAGGAGAACTAAGGAAAATGTTCCCTTGTAGTTGTGGAACTGGGATCCGGTGTTGGGGGGTGCTTTTATCAGGACGTGCTTGCCGTCCAGTGCTCCACAGCAGAGTGGGAAGTTCCACCTCTCCTCAAAACCCTCTGCAATGGACCTCCATTCGTCTGTGGAGGGCACAGCCATAAACTCTTCCACTAAGCAGTCCCAGATTGCAGTCACCACGTCTGGGACAATCTTGCAGATGGTGGAGACACCAACACGGAAGCTGCTGGCGATCGTCCTGAAGGAGTCTCCAGTGGCAAGATATCTGAATGAGAGAGAAAATAAAAAAATAAAATAAACATTGTTATAAATGCAGATTGCAATTCTATATTAGCAAATATAAATTTATTATACTGGTGTTTGTGACACTTTCATTTCTTTTTCATTTTTTTTTTTTTTTACAGTTAAACAACAAGCTTAATAAAATGCCCTTAATACTTTACCTTTATTTAGCATTTGCTCTGATTTTTATAATACTGGTGTTTGTGACATTTTCATTTCTTTTTAATTTTTTTACAGTTAAACAACAACAGACTTGATAAAGTGCCCTTAAAACTTTACCTTTATTTAGTATTTGCTCTGTTTGCTACATTGCAAAAACAGTCTATTAATCACTATTATAATATAGCAGTTCCCTGCACAATTCAAAACCCACATTGACTGTTGTAAACTAGCTAATTGCCATTTCATTAAAGTGTTGTATGATAATTGTGTGTTCAGAAGAATAAGAAGACTATATGTCTGTGGAGTCATTAATTACTTGTAATCACACTGAATATTAAATGATTTACTCACCGGAGACAGATGGACAGGCGCTCTGCAGGTGGAATAGAGCGCCTGTAGTTGGTGTCCTGGAGGGAAATCCTCCCACCGACACGGGACAACAGGTCATCAAACTGGGACCGGCTCAGTCGGAAGTACCGCTGAAAGCGGCCGTCATCCAGGCGCAGCTCCTGGAGGAGTTGGTGAAACTCACCAAGCTGGGTGCGCCTCTTAAGTATCTGATGGACCCAGACACGGCGCCGGACGGATCTACGCCGTTTTTCAGCCTTCCAAAGCACATAAAGCGCAGCTACTCTCTCAACGAAATCCAAGTCAGCCATTTTGCAACGTGACTGGAGACGCGAATTTCACGCGCGAATGAAGCGAATTTCACTTAAATGTTCACGCGTCCAACTACGCGCGAATAGCGCGATTTATTCGCGCAAGGACGCGAATATGGTGTGAACACAGCATTAGACGGCACTGCATCACATACAGGAATGCTACTGTAATGGAAATCACAACATGGCCTCAGGAATACTTCCAGAAAACATTGTCGGTGAACACAATCCACCGTGCCATTCGCCGTTGCCAGCTAAAACTCTATAGGTCAAAAAAGAAGCCATATCTAAACATGATCCAGAAGCGCAGGCGTTTTCTCTGGGCCAAGGCTCGTTTAAAATGGACTGTGGCAAAGTGGAAAACTGTTCTGTGGTCAGACGAATCAAAATTTGAAGTTCTTTTTGGAAAACTGGGATGCCATGTCATCCGGACTAAAGAGGACAAGGACAACCCAAGTTGTTATCAGCACTCAGTTCAGAAGCCTGCATCTCTGATGGTATGGGGTTGCATGAGTGTGTGTGGCATGGGCAGCTTACACATCTGGAAAGGCACCATCAATGCTGAAAGGTATATCCAAGTTCTAGAACAACATATGCTCCCATCCAGATGTCGTCTCTTTCAGGGAAGACCTTGCATTTTCCAACATGACAATGCCAGACCACATACTGCATCAATTACAACATCATGGCTGTGTAGAAGAAGGATCCGGGTACTGAAATGGCCAGCCTGCAGTCCAGATCTTTCACCCATAGAAAACATTTGGCGCATCATAAAGAGGAAGATGCGACAAAGAAGACCTAAGACAGTTGAGCAACTAGAAGCCTGTATTAGACAAGAATGGGACAACATTCCTATTCCTAAACTTGAGCTACTTGTCTCCTCAGTCCCCAGACGTTTGCAGACTGTTATAAAAAGAAGAGGGGATGCCACACAGTGGTAAACATGGCCTTGTCCCAACTTTTTTGAGATGTGTTGATGCCATGAAATTTAATATCAACTTATTTTTCCCTTAAAATTATACATTTTCTCAGTTTAAACATTTCGATATGTCATCTATGTTGTATTCTGAATAAAATATTGAAATTTGAAACTTCAGTTCTGTTTTTATTCACAATTTGTACAGTGTCCCAACTTTTTTGGAATCGGGTTTGTACTAATTCATAGAAAATACTATAGTGTTTTTGAACCATATTATAGTAAAGTACTAGAATTAATTTGTTGTGGTAATATAACAACTATAGTAATATAAACAAATTACTTTACCCAATACTGTAAGTTTTCTACAACTATACAAGTTTTCTACAACTACAGTTCTACAATATATTATACTACAATAAACTACAGATTACTATAGTAAAAACTAAAGTATACTACAGAATATATTACAGTTTATCAGTTCACTGTAGTTAATACTACAGTATGCTGTAGCATTCATTAACAAAGTGTTGTAAATACTGTCATATATACGATATACTACAATTTACTATAGTATGGTTCAAAAACAGTATAGTATTTACTATAAATTACTATAGTATTTTTTCATGTGGGGTTCGGTATAATTCCTCCCAGAACTGTCTTACATGACTGCGTTCCCAAAAAGCAGCATTTGCCTTTATTCAGCATTTGAACACAACTGCATTATTCATTTTAAAATGTATTGTATGATGGAGAACATTATGTATTACTGTTTCTAAAAATAAAGCTGCATCTGATTATGCTATGTTATCTACTTGACAAAATAGTGTTTTTCTCTGAGGCATGGTAAAGCATGGTACTCGCATAAAATCAAGAAAACTGATTTAAACAATAAGACTAAACGTGTTGAGCTATATAACAACAATTCGTTTTCTGTCTATAAATATGTCAAAACAGATGTTCCCTTGTCTATTAAAAAGTGTAAATATTTTAAACCGAGGCAGACCGAGGGTTAACGCTGGTATGACGCAATTGACGGGCAACTACTCACACATCCCGGAGCCTTGGTTAAAATTGCAATTTTCTCACGATTAACAAATAGTTGGAAACATTTGGGGTATTGTAAGTACTCAAGTGAACAAAATATATAACACTGGCCTAGTGGTTTTTGGATATTTTACTGCAAAAATATAACATATTGCACCTTTAATTACAAATAATCATTCAGTTCATTATTCAGAATAAAGTTCTTCACCTTATTAGTGCAGAGAAACAACAGCTTATCTTTCCATAAGATAATGTGTAACATTCAACTCAATCATTTGCATTTATCAGTCGGATGCACTTTACTTACTTATCCATTCATGTATTCATTTAGTAGTTGTTAGTTACTGTACTAGTTACTCTGGTTTATATATTTATTAATAAAATTCCTTTTATTACACCTGTGTCTTCCTTGTGTTGATAATACAGTAAGAGGCTCTACAATTTAACAATATCTCACAAATACTTCAGATGACAAACTCTCTCCAGTTTATATAATTCTTATTTATTCAACAGTCCTCATTGATTGTACTTATTGTCGAAGTAAAAAAATCCTCGGCTGATGCCCCGCAGACCAATTTGCCAGGTTGTTTGAAAATAATGCTTTAGTTTTGTAATTTCGCTAGGTGACACTAGTGTCGCAGAAACGATACCTTTAAAAAAAAACTAAAAAAAAAAAAATGCATTGCAGTCTTTGGCATGGGGGCGTGGTTTAGCATTTGTTGAAGACAGAGAGCAAGAGCATTTGTTGCAGACTGGGTCGATCTGTTGGTACTGTGGAGAGCCTGAGCATTTCCAAAATCACTGTATGTCCATAAAGGTGGAAGTTTTTTTTTCTGAGTAGCTTTTGTTCAATAAAAACTTAAAGTGTTGCACAGCAGCTCTTTTCCCTCTTTTTGCTTTCCTGGACCAGAAAACGTGAAGCATGCCACACATACGTATTTAGACCCAGGGGCGCATTCATGCACAGGCTTTCATGGGCTGAAGCTCAGGGCCTACACTGGGGAGGGGCCTACTGGCTGGACAAAAATTATATTTTTAGATTTTTTAGAATTTTTTTAGAATCAGATTTTTATATCAAATAATAATTTGTATATATGGGAGATTACAGCAGTGATAACCACATTCTATAAACAAACTCACACACCACCCATACATTTTCAGGACTCGCAACTGCTTTTTCATCAAAGCCCTGCTGTGTAAACAGAACAAGACTGAACTTGTTTTCTGTAACATCACGCAGTGCGAGAGAGCCGCTTCACACTGAACGCTGTTTCAGAAATTTTCGCATAGATATAATCTGAGTGTTGAAGTAAAAATGCGGTGCTGTTGGCATTTTACGTGTCCGCACTTTTAGAGCAGTTTGCCATTACCAAATAGCCCACATTTATTCAAAGCGATTGTTTTAATTTATGGTGTCTATATCATATCTGTAAACTTGCATTTTGGCCAGGAAAGTTTTGATGCCATTTTCTTTACATATTACATAATAAAGTAGTGCTTATAAGCGCAGCTCTGCTTTATGTAACCGCTATACCTACTGGCATAGAGTGAATTTGCATATTCATATATTTGACATTTCATATATTGACTGTTCAGACCCTTAACTTAGTACTTAACTCAGAAACACCTTCAGCATTGATTACAGGTCTTTTTAGATATGATGCAACAAGCTTTTCAGGTCTCTCCAGAGTTGTCCCTACGCCAATCTTGCACTGTCCTGTTGGAAGGTAAACCTTCCGCCCACTCTGAGGTCCTCAGGGCTCTAGGCCAGATTTCCATTAAGGAAAGTCCCTGCCCTGAAAAATCACCCCAAACAGCATGATACCACCATGTTTCACTGTTGGGAATGTACTGTGCAGATGGGTGCAGTGCTTGGTTTCTGCCAGACATAATGCTTGGAATTTAGGTTCATAAGACCAGAGAATCTTGTTTCTCACAGTCTGACAGTCCTTTGGGTGTTTTTTTTTTTCTTTTGCAAATGCTTCAGAGGATAGTCTTCCATCTGACTGAATTCCATTCCATCTCATTGAACTGTTTAACTAAACTACTTTAAAAATGTATTGTACTATTTATCAATATTAAACATTTATTTACATCTCCGGGAACATATCTCATCATAACTTTGAGCAACCTTCAAGCTTATTTTGGTGTAATGCTTGATTGTGTGGATTTTTGACTGTGTGATGGTAATGTGGGATTATATTTTTTGGTACAAATTGGACAAGTCAAAATGCCTGCCATTATAAATAAAAACAAGTATACATTTACAATCACAAAGTGATGCTACATATTAATTGGAATTTGCAAAAATAAGAATTTCTCAGAAATTCTGGGGGGGGGGGGGGGGTGCTATTGCGAGACATATTGGAGCTCTACCCATGAAGCACATTTTATCATTTTTAAAAACTGAGAAAAAAACAAAAATAATAAAGTTATTAAAATATATCTTTTATCTGTGTATTATAAGTGAAATAAGATTTGTATTTATGATATGTATTTTATTGACTTTGTATTAATGTTTCTCAAATGCAGTTTTATTCTGATTGGCTCACAAACTCTGGAATAACAAAAAACCCTTCAGAGTGTTTAACTGCACAATTATAATACACAGTGGAAAATATTGTTCCTTCCTTGAAATTACCAATAAAATTAAGCTGTTTGAAATTCTGATATATATTGTAGAAATTCAAAAGATGTATCCACTCTGGATTCAGACTCACTGTATAAGTAGATAATTGATGAATGTTATCCACACTATCAGTTGATCTTATGACCTCTGATACTTATTGCCTTTTTCTCTTTTCTGTTCTTGTGTAAATCCCTCATGCCTTCTCTTTTTCATCTTGTTCTTCAGCTCAGTTTTCTCATCTTTCATTACAGGAATCTCTTCTCTCAGCTTCTGAAACTTCTTTAGATCAGCACAGAAAAGTACCTGAGACACAAAACGACACAAAGACGTCATCAACATGAAAATTTTTTTATTATTATCCAATGAATGTTGTAGATTATTACTCACAGACTGTGCCCAGCCGGCATATGGACCCCAGAGTTTTCTAAAGAAGTCACCTACAAAAGAGGATCAAAAATATAGCTCATTTACTTCACTTTAAAAGTAGAATTTTGAGAAAATACAAGTGGAGTTTGTTCATCCAAAACTCACACAAGTTGCTAGACTGTTGTGGGTGGTTGCCAGCAAAATATATTTTCTGGATACTAACCAATCTCTTTGTAGACTCTATCAGTCAAAGTCTTCTGGCTGTTACCGGCAGCAAAGTTGTAGTCACGTTTGGCGATCTGCCACACATGTGTGTCCACAGGAAGAGCCTCAAACTTGTCCAGTGACATCAGACATACACAGTCAGCCACCTGATAACAATCAAACATATTTTACAGATGTTGTTCACAGATATGACAAATCTACGCGTTTAACAGCAAGAGCAATCAGTTAGGCTGACATAAAATAAAAGCCCTTGCGTAAAGGGAAGTACACCAGTAGAGTAGGGCTGGGCGATATATCGCATGCGTTTGTCACGCGCATTTCGTCAGTAAAGCCGGTTCCCTGATTACCGCCAAATCGCCATCACCTGCTTTCAAATGGAGCGGCATTTAATAGACAGAACCGTAGTTCATTGAAAAGCCACGCAATATCGCGTTCATATCGCAGATGAATTGCCTTCGATAATGAACGCGATATTGCGTGGCTTTTCAGTGAACTACGGCTATACTGACAAAATGCGAGTGACAATCGCATGCGATATATCGCCCAGCCCTACAGTAGAGACAATAAAGGAGCATATAGTAGAGGCATACTCTATGCAAATGTGTTGCATTGTATTGCAAGCATGTGTCCCATTGTACATACTGTACTTGATGCACTTTCCTGTGCTACCAATGAAGTTAATCAAAAGTTTGTTCCATTAAATTGAATATATTAATATTATTCAAGTACCTTTAAAGAATTACTTCACTTTTAAATAAACTTTTGCTGATAATTTACTCACCCCCATCTCTTCTGCAGCGACACGCACCTCTCAAGCATCGGGCAGACGAAGATCTAACGAGACGTGATGGTGCACATGTGGCAAATGCCAACCATTGCCAACAGAGGAAGAATCTCAATGCTTCCACGACTGTACCATTTCAATCCCACCATTAGAATCAGTCGGTGAGTCCCTGTTTTCATCTCGCTGCATTACCGGACAGAATGGATTTCCACTGTTACTGAGCAACAGCGTTTTAAGGGGGACACACACCGGACGCAAAGCTCAGTGCCGTGCCACGTCTTTAAAATTCGAACGCATTGTTTTCTGTTAGTGTACACACACCGGCAGCGACATTCGGCACCTGTCCGCGGCGCCCAGCTACGACTTGTTGTTCAAAATCCTGCCACGCCACAGAGCGCCATGTACATTGTTTAACATTAAATGTATATTTCTCTTAAATCATCGTTATTGTACATACTGACTTCACCCTGTGCTGCACTATACATTAGTTTTACATTTTTAGTTTAACAGCTTGAATAAAGTCTAAAAATGTATAATAAACGTAACCTTTTCTTTCCTTTTGCTTTGTTGTGCCATTTTTCCATGTACACTAACCTTAGTGTGAAATATTAAAGCATAGGCATATGTAACGTTTCCCTGTTGACGTAAAACACTCCCATTGTTCAGCTCTTCTATCAGGAGTTGAGTCAAAATTGACGCGTATATAATGTGCGCAGCCGGTGTGCGACCCGCTTTAGAGGTGTTTTTGTTCTGATGGGGAAGGGTATGACAGTCTGATGGCACTGACAACACAGGATGGAAGAACCATTAGTTGTTTTACCTTAACAACTTCGGTACTTCCGCCTACGTCAAGCATGACCTTTTCAATGTAATTGCGTATTACGTGACGTCATGAACGCGCATCGCAGAACAGAGAAAGGCGAGCATTTGTGCTTATAAATCTTAATTTTTTATTTTTTTTTAAATGACCAATCGTTTCGCTAGATAAGACCCTTATTCATCGTCTGGTATCGTTTAAGGCTATTTGAAGCTGCACTGAAACTGTCATTTGGACCTTGAACCGTTTGGTGCCCATTGAAGTCCATTATATGGAGAAAAATCCTGGAATGTTTTCATCAAAAACCTTAATTTCTTTTCGACTGAAGAAAGAAAGACATGGACATCTTGGATGACATGGGGGTGAGTAAATTATCAGCAAAAGTTTATTTAAAAGTAGACTAATCCTTTAAGCACTGACAATTTACCTAACTTCAGATTTAAACTGCCATGAGAGTGATTGACCTGAAAGAGAAAATCCTCCATAGAAAATGGAAGTTCATAGTATTACAACCCTTTGAGCAAAGCTAAAATTGCAATGTATACTTGCGTTACAATTGTGAGGCTAGTGTTGGTATTTTTATGCAAAAATGCTGACTTAAATAGTTACTTTGAGACCAACTCCAGGAAGAGTTCTCAGTGCATCTCTGGTCTGCAGGTAGGGGGCGCTGCGGAGCGAATGGAGCCAGTCAGGGCCATGAGAGTTCACAATGGTTTGTGAGCTCTGCTGCAGGAAACGAGCACGGTAGCCAAAACCCAAGTCACGCAAATGCATCTCCACACTAGGGTCTGTCACATATATATACAAACAAACATTCAAAAATTGAGCATTATCTTTTTCAGTGCTTGTATAATTTTGCATTATGGTGTGTCAATGATTTTAGTTTTTAAACGCACTTACTCTTATTACCTGTCTGTCTGGAATACATGATTGTGATGGCCAATACTGGCATTCAGCAGCCAAATATTTTTGTAAAAGGATGCTAAGCTGTATAACCAACTGTTGTCACAGGCAACCCATTTCTTACATAAATGTGCTATTTTAACATCTCTCATATAACTCTGATCATTCTCATTTAAAGGAATAGTTCACCCAGGTTCATGAACAGATTTAATTTAGGCCTTTATTCATATATATGTGAGGAATAATTGACTCTGGACCATTGAATTATTAGAAAAAAAATCGGGTGTGCATTTTCAAATAATGGAGTCAATTATTCCGCTTATACTACAGTTACCACACCACAAGACACCATTCAGATATTGTATTTAAAGACATCATGTCAGGTTTTTGTCCTTAAAACACTCGTGTGTGGGACTAATTTCTTACGCATCTCATCCCAAGCCTCCGTTGCCAATTCCAAAACTTCATTTCAGAATTAGTAACGGAGGCTTGAGCCTTGATAGCATACTAATACAGTTGATACAGTTATTAACGCAGTTGAGTGAGAGAGCGAGAGAGAGAGAGAGCGCGAGAGAGAGAGAGAGCGCGAGAGAGAGAGAGAGAGCGCGAGAGAGAGAGATAGAATAAGCATATGTGAATTAGCCTACCAGAGTCTATGTATCTCTCACTGCAGCAGTGTCTCTACTAATAGCGAAACTCTAAGTTTATCTACCTCAAGAACCGCAGTTATTACCTTTCTGGTGAGAAATGTCATGTATCTTAAGTTGATAAACTATTTTACCAATTAATTCTTCAGGGCAGCATCGACAATACGTTTCTGTGCGAGTGTGTGTCTGTACCTATTGAAATAACTGAAATTATTTGGCAAAGTGATATGGAACTGCAATGCGGTCAAGACCTGCCTAGAACTACTTTAGCTGTGAAAAAAATTGCACACCTTAGAACAATTCATCAATCAATCAGATCCAAGCATTCAACAGCCCCATAGTATAAATAAACATTAATCAACAGATACACAGAGCACATCAAATATGGTAAAAGTATACCCAAGAAAACTTGGATTAAAACACTCAATTCATATGGATTACATTTACTTGCATTTTATGAACTTTAAGTCAATTAAAAAAGCTTTAATTGAGCTAAACTGGTCTGAGAAAGCAATGGCTGGTAAAAACACTAACTGCATTTTGCCATTTTTCCTCAGACAGATGTCTAAAGTAGACCATAGGTCAGTTTGAATTTCTGACATTTGTCCAGAAAGCCATCATCAACACCCTCCACAATAGAGGGTAAGCCACAAAAGGTCCTCGCTGAAAAGGCTGGCTGTTCGCAGAGCCATGTAAATCAAAGCATATTCATGGAAAGTTGACTGTAAGGAAAAAGTGTGGCAGGAAAAGGTGCACAGGCAACAGGGATGGCCGATTCAGAAACTTGGGAGAGCTTCTCTAAGAATGGAATGAAGCAAGAGTCAGTGCATCAAGAGCCACCACACAAAGATTTTTCAGGAAATGGGCTACAACTGCCACATTCCTCGTACAAACCCAATCCTGAACCAGAGACAACGTCAGAAGCGTCTTACCTGAGCTAAGGAGAAAAATAAATAGCTCAGTGGTCCAAAGTCCTTTTTTCAGATGAAAGTAAATTTTGCATTTCATTTGAAAATCAAGGTCATAGTCTGGAGGAAGAGTGGAGATGCACAGAATCCAACTTGCTTCCAATGTGAAGTTTCCACAGTCATTGATGATTTAGGGGTGCCATGTCATCTGCTTATGTTGGTCCACTGTGTTTCATCAAGTCCAAAGTCAAAAAAAAAAAAGTAATCTACCAGGAGATTTTAGAGTACTTCATGCTTACGTCTGCTGACAAGCTTTATAGTGATGCCGATTTCTTTTTCCAGCAGGACTTGGCACCTACCCTTTGTGCCAAAACTACTACTAACTGGTTTGCTCGCCATGATATTACTGGGTCGATTAGCCAGACAACTCGCCTGAACTGAACCCCACAGAGAATTTATGGGGTATTGTCAAGAGGAACATGAGAAACACCTGACCCAACAATACAGATGAGCTGACGGCCGCTATCAAAGCAACCTGGGCTTCAACAACACCTCAGCAGTACCACAGGCTGATCACCTCAATGCCATGCCGCATTGATGCAGTAATTCGTGCTAAATGAGCCCTGACCAAGTTTTCAAACTTGAATTTTTTTTTGTATTGTAAATCCTTTTTTGATTTATCTTAGGAAATATTCTAATAACTTGAGATACTGGATGTTTTATTTTCATGAGCTATAGCCTAATGCCCAGTTCAGACTACACGATTTTAGCCAAATTTTGCCACAATCTACTTGAAGTAGTGTCATGGGGATTCGTAAATGACAATGGGCGTCGGTAAGCAAGATTCGATCGTTTCAGCTTGTGTAGTGTGTCATAGTGAATGACAACAAGTGACAAGGGTTTCCTCAACGGACTACCGCGACAGAGTGAACAAAGGTAAATTAAACATGTCACCTCAGTTCTCTTTGGAGGAAATCCAAATATCCATGCAATCCAGATATGTGTGCACTTTTGGACAAGACAGAGCAAAACACTGCTAGCCATTGTTTGTTTACGCTCATGGCACCTTCTGTCAGTCGATAGTCCCGCCTTCTCAGACAGCATGGTGGTTAAAGACGGCAAGGGTTGAATGACTGGGTAGCAACGTGTAGTCTGACATGTTTCTTGTCCACAATACAACAAGATTTTAGGAGTCAAAATCTTATAATCTGACACAGTGACTATCGTAATGGACAAAAATATTGTGTAGTCTGAACCCAGCATAAGAGGGACTACAGAAAAAGGCTTGATATATTTCAGTTTACGTCTAATGAATGTGGAATATATGCAAGTTTTACTTTTTGAATTAAAAAAATAATAATAAAACATTAAATTTTTCAAGATATTCTTATTTTTTGAGATGCACCTGTATGCTAACACTCAAATGCATATACATGTAAAAGTAGCAGAGTCACCATGGATGAGTTCAGTTTAAATGAATTAAATGTTTAATTGGTTAAATTGAATTTAGCTTAAGAACTTAATTCCATTTTGTCAGCTGTTTAAATGGTAGTTCATTAGCTCCTCTGCAGACACCATCGTTAACTTTAGGTGCATATCTGTATCATAGCTGTATTTGCTGTCTAAGAGGCGAGTGGTGTTATGTAGACAATATGAAAGCACCCAACAACGTAAAAAAAAAAAAAAATACCTGTAAGATCTTGCAGAGGGGGGAAATCATGATAGGCCACATCATCAAGCTTGCAGAGGAGAGTCCCGAGTGTCTGACACAGTCTGTCAACCATACCCTGAATCCGTGAGATGTGATTATTAGAGCTACAGATGAATGAGAAAAGACACTCCACAGGATCTTGACGCAACAAACGCACTCCTGAGATATTCAAACAGACAGATAGAGTCTCATATACACACAGTAAAAAGGAATTTTGTATTAGACACCTTCCTTCCGCATTGTTAGTTCTTAGATTTTAGTTTATGCTGCACTTGCTAATATGTCAGTCGTCATGGATCTATATTGAGACAAAGTTTGTTTTGTAAATGTGTGTAGCATTTGGCTGGTCATATGATCGTAACATGTCTGGTCTATGAAGCAACCTGCTTCTTGTAAAATAAATCAGCATTTATTAAGCAACGTAAACTACTGGTCAAAAGACTGGAATAAACTTAGATATTTTTAATGTTTATGAAAGCAATTTCGGAAACACTTTACAGTAAGGTCTCATTCGTCACTATTAGTTAATGTATTAACTAACATGAACTAACAATGAGCAATACATTTGTTACAGCATTTATTAACCTTTGTTAATATTAGTTAATAAAAATAGTCGTTCATTGTTAGTTCACAGTGCATTAATGTTAACAAATACAACTTTTGATTTTAATAATGTATTACTAAATGCTGAAATAAACATTAACTAGGATTAAAGGCTGCAGAAGTATTGTTTATTCAGTAACACTTTACAGTAAGGTTCATTAGTTAACATTGGTTAACTACATTAATTAAACTAATAATGAACTGCACTTCTACAGCATTTATAAATCTATGTTAATGTTAATTTCAACATTTACTAATACATTATTAAAATCTTGTTAACATTAGTTAATGCACCGTGAACTAACATGAACAAACAATGAACTGTATTTTCATCAACTAACATTAACGAAGATGTATATGCTTCTTTATACTATTTCCAATTTACACTTTTTTTTTTCTTTTTTTTTCTCTTTTTTATATATGCATCTTATTAGTATAATTGTATACAAAGTCTGTTGATATTTTCTAATCCTCCTGGGGGGGGTTTTAGGGTGGGGGGTGGCTACTTTTATTTATTTATTCTTATTATTTTCCTTGTCTTTTTCCTCATTTAGTTATATGTGGGAAAGAAATGTGTAAAAAGGAAAAAAAAAAAGTGCAGACAATGTTTTCTCTTTTATGATTGCTTGTTTTTCATTTTGTCTGTATAACATAATTAGTGGATAAAAAAAACATTAACGAAGATTAGTAAATGCAGTAACAAATGTATTGCTCATGGTTAGTTCATGGTAGTTTATACATTTACTAATGTTTAACTAATGAACCTTATTGTAAAGTGTTACTGTTTATTCTTAATCCATGTTAACTAAAGTTGTTAACTAATGTAATCTTATTGTAAAGTCTTACTGCACTTTCTCAGGCTCACCAAGGCTCAATTTATTTGATAAAAAACACAGTAAAAACAGTAATATTATGAAATATTACAGATTTGCAGATGTCATTGATGCTTTCAGTATATGGAAAAAAGCATCATGAAAATTCAGCACATTACATTTGTTTTCAAGGGAAAATTATGAGAAAATTATAACAGAATTTTCATTTTTGGATGAGCTATTCCTTTAAGACATATACCTGTAAAGATGTTTGCTGTATGTTTAAAGTGTGGATCCACGGTGCTCCAGTTCCTGTAGAGATCCCCTAATTTAACATCTAATTGGAAATAGTCCCTCAGAAGATCCTCCTCTTTGTTGTCAGTTTCTGACATAACTGTGCACATTCCCACCTCTTCCTGCTTTATGTTAATCGTTCTTTTTGACCTCTTCACCAATAACTGCTCCTTCTCTTCCACTTTTTGTTTCTGTCTGTTTTCTGTTCCAGGATTTTTTTGATGATTGTAAACATAGTACCATAACATATCCTCTGTTTGAGTTAGCGTCCACACTTTCCCCCGCATTACTCCCGTCCAGTGACCATCTGCAGTCTCGCGCCATCTAGACAATCAAGAATAATGGAACACAAGAAATTCATATGCTTAGAGACACATGATCAAAAGTCAGCTTGTATAATTTTAAAGCATTGTTTACAATTCAATACTTTGCATTGAGTACTTTGCTTTCTGGGTGTTATACATTGTACACTGCTTACTGTATTTTTAAATAGTATTTAAATAGTTAATTTATTAAAAAAACAAAAAGGTTCAGAGAGGGTGTAAAATTAAAAAATGGCTTGGGTATGAGAAACAATGACTAACAAATGACTAATGACTAATAAATGGACTACAAGGAGTAAATAAAACGCTACAAAGCGTGACTCTGTTGAAGAGAGCAATGAAACAGTAGCATATAGTTTACCGGAAGGTCTGACCACATCCCAGAGTGAGATCCAGACGAAGCTCTGACCGTGGACATGTGATTGACCGCCATGCCTTACAGCCCGCAGAGAGCAGAGCATGCTGGGACATTATGTAGCTTTGTTCCTTACACCATCAGGACAAATCAAGTCAGCAACTGTGATAAAATAAATAAATAAATAAAATAATAAAATAAATAACAATAATAATTCAAGGAAAGAATAAAATAAATTAAAACATGTTATGAAAATACACACAAATATAAATTTGCACAGGAGAAAAATAACAGGTTTGTAGCGTACAAAGATACACATATGAAAAATATGCCACTATACTTAATATCATTGTGCATGCTGTATTCAACAGTAACAAAAATAATTATTTTAACAGAAATAAGTATAAGCTACTCCAGTACCAAATGACTGCAGTCCATGTGGCGGAAAATGTTGCTAATGTCTGGTTGAAGTTAAGCAGGCTACCAACTGAGAAAGCAATAGGGAATGGCACAAAGTAATCACAACCTTTATCATGCCACCACAGATACATTTATACAAATTAACAAACGACCATCAAAGCAAAACCTAGCCTATACAATTAAAATAATTAATACCATATATAAATAAAAAACACAAACAAACAAACTAGATGGCTGCTGGCCCATTTATTCTTATTATTTAGCGTATCCTAACTATAGGCCACTGGCAAATCAGTGGCTGTAATAATTAAATCAGATCACATGACACAATGTACAAAATACTGAGCATACATGAACAGTTATTTAGGGAAAAAAAGAAAAAAAAGCTTAATTTCGATGCTGAAATGCAATTACGTTACCGAAAACAGTTTCTGTGATCCGAGGTGTGCGCTAATATTTTCGGTGGCGCTTTAACCATAGACAGTAAAAGAAAGCTTTAACACAAAAAAAGGAAACTCATGAATATTGAGTGATTACATACATATATGAATATACAGTGATTACATATTTTTGTAAAAAAAAAAAAAAAAAAAAAAAGAAGAAACGTTTGGAACCCGGAAGTTAGCATCTTCTTCTTCTTCTTGTGACGTTTATTGGCAGTGGGCAAGCCAACTTTTGGTGCATTACTGCCACCAACTGTACTGGAGTGTGGAGTGACAATGAGAAGGATTAAAAACAAACAAACAAACAAACAAACAAAAAAAATTATATTTTCCTGAAGTTTCCCGTATCTATTATATATCTTATTATCATTCTTCTGAATTTTCTATTGCCTAATATTAGTTCTAATGTCATATTATTTGCACCTTCTGTTTGTATCTTTGTTTCCGGCAAGTCTCTTTTTACTATAGGCCTAGTCTACACTGTAATAAAATATGCTCCACTGTTTTAATTTCGCCACAAGAGCTACATAACCCAGAGGGGTGCTTCCTGATTTTATGCAAGTTTCCATTTAAAGATGAATGTCCTAATCTTAATCGTGTTATTATTACTTCTTCTCTTCTTTTAAAGTCACTTCCAGTCTCATTATTTTGTAATCCTACTTTCTTTTGGATTTTATACAGATGCCTTCCTGTCTTCATATATCAGAAGAAAGCTCTCATTCTCAGGAATTCGGCTATATAGTTTATTTTATTGTTTTCACAACATCATTTGAACGATCTTCCAAAGAATCGCGCAATAAATTTGATAAATGTGGAAAAAAACAAACACAGACGTCACATTTCTACCCCTTTCAATGCTTCTCTAAGATAAAATCAGCCACAAACTCTATATCATCTTTTACCTTATGAAGTTTTCTTTCAAATGAGCCTACTTTTACTTTTCTGTGAGCTTATATTGGTAAATAATCCACTGTTATGTCGCGGTTGTCCGAAACACAAAATGGAGACGAATGAAGAAACACGCGATCTTCACACCATCATCCAAACGGTCTGGCTTCCTTCTGTGATGACGATGATATACATATCAGGCATGTGTATAAAGCTGAGGATCCTATTTGTCCAGGGACATGTCAATCAAGCTTCTAGTCCAATCAGATGGCGAGATATTCAACAAATCATTGAGGCAGACAGGCGGGATCACACCACAGCTTTACACACACACGCGCGCTTCAGTTCCACGTGGTGGGCGTGTGATCGCTTCGCGAGTGATGAGAGGAGCTGTTTGATGGAAGATTTGCATGTGTTTTCATAGTTTGTGTATTGTTTTGACTTCTAAAATGGCATATGGAGAGGGAAAAGCACCAATGGCACCGATATAAACGTTTTTGAAGTACTTGAAAGTGATGAGGCATGGACCAGTGACGCCGTGTTATGATTCGGCGAAAATGACAGCTCGCTTTTCTCGAGGGAGACGAGAGGACCCTGCACTTGACTGGTAAGCTCATATATTCCTGCATTTACAATGCTAATGCTTATTTAATGATAAAATTATTATTTTGAAATGGGAAAGCACAGCAACTAAGCCAATAAACTGTTACATTTGACAAAACATTTGACGAAACTGCGTATAAGTATGCATACTCATACATATTAGTATACAAGCATGCAGACTTCAATAAAATCGTAATTTGAGTAAATCTACATTTTGAAATCGTAAAATGCATATTATTATATTGTAAACAACTAACTAACAACTTTTATTTTTTGTTTCAGATGCTGCATGAGATCCTGGACCACCGGAACAGATGGTCCTCAGCTTCACATCTTCAAGACAGGCCAGAGGAAGGTGATGCTCTCAACACAAGGGACAAAATATTACAGTGATGCACAGAATGATAAAAATGTGGAGGATGTAGATCATGTTTTACATTGTTAAAGACCACATACATTTTATTTTATATGTTATACTGTCTTGTGTCACCTGAAAGGAGAATAAAAAGTGTAAAACGCTAAACAAAATCTCATTCTTTTATGCTTTTTAGCATAGTACTTGTTTTGCATCTCAGAGACAAAGATGAAAATGAAAAAAATCAATAAATAAAGCAGGTCCCTAGAGCAAACAGAGCCTGATTTACAGATTTTCAAAAATAGGATTTTAAACAAAAAAAACAAAAATCGCCTATTTTTTAAGTGCTTATTACAGTATTTTAAATGCATACAATGTAATTTCTGAAGTATTACAGTCTGATTTTGTTATTTTGAGGGGTTTTCTTTACAATGACACCAATATTTTACATTTCTCTCACTGTATGTGTGAAGGGTGAACATTTAAACTTTGGTATGTCAAATTCAGGAGGAAATCTAAAAAATGCCTCAGAGTGGAAGAGGTTAATGAGAAAAAAAAAAACTATGTGAGGGCGGATTCGAACCGCTGATAATTAAAGCACGGGTGAATTTCTGCCTCTATTAACGAAAACTCTACCATAAGGCCAATGGGCAGCACGAACACGTTGTATCTGTATGTTGGATTTGTCTATAATAGTAGTACGATACTTATATTGTAATGTAGCTGTAAGAATGAAACTATAACATCTAACAAAAAAAAAAAAAAAAAAAAAAATGGGGTGGGGGGGGGGGTGTTTTTACTAGGCACCCACCGGCAGAAACATAAATCGGCGCCTATGATTCCACCCATGTAACTCCATCACTTTCTTCTGCTGTTGAAGATTTCCCATCCTCTCCTGTGACCCCAAGTAAGCCTCCATTCAGTAAACGTGGAAAAACAGACAAATCCGGCGACGATATTATATCCACTCTCTCTGACCTGATTAACAACAGAGCGGATGGCATGGAGAAACTGATCAACTCATCAAATAGAAGGACTAAAAAAGACCGTTGATTTCGTCTGTGCAGAAGTAAAAGACTTGAAGATTAAGATGACTAATACAGAAATATAGCTGCGAGCAGCGATGGCGGGCCCAAGCCCGGTGGCACCGCCACCCCGGTGGCTTCAGGGCAACTGTGCACAGCGGGCAATAGGCATTTAAAACGGTTAAACATCAAAGGACTATGTCAAATTCACTCCACATTTACTGCACTACAAGGTGCCGTTATAGAGCCCCTCCTCCCTGCCCATTTTCAAAGGATTACATGTGCCAAGTTTTAACATTATTCTGATGAATTTTGAAGCAAATCAGGTAAAAATAAGAGGGTGATCTCAATGTATGCTGAAAGTGACACATTTTCTGCTTCCAGTTGGTGGCGCTATGACTTTGAATCACAATAGTCACATCCATGTGATCAGCCTTGTACAACGAAGACTAAGCCAAAGTTTCATCAAAATCAATTAATGTATGCAGAAGTTATAACACTTTGTTTCCCTTTTCTTGCCATAAATTTGTTGCCTCGCCACGGCCAAACCGTTTGAGATATCCAAAATCCGTTTGCAATTAAACAACTTCAATGTGTTAGCAACAAGTTAAAAAAAGCTTGGTGTAAATTGGATAAACCCTGTAGGAGTAGTAGTATAAAATTCATAGCCTGTTTTTTCAAAAAATTAACATTCAAACCAAAATAGCTGACTTCCTGTTGGTCGGAGCTAATGAATGTAAATTAGAAAATTGTCCGGCTTGATGAGAATAATATGTGTACCGAGTTTGGTGACTGTAGGAAAAACTAACCCCCCCACTTTTGTCAAAAGGTGGCGCTACTGAGCCCCTCCACCACGCCCATTTCTATGGCTTTGTCCATGTCTACTGGTTGACAATATTGATGTGTGTGTCGAGTTTCATGCAATTTGAAGCATGTTAAGAGCCTCAAAAACACTCAAGAATATTATTACAGTTTGACCTGTTGCCATGGCAACAATATTTCAAATATCAAAAATCCTGTCATAGGTCTACATCTGCTGTGTATTGACATTACACTGATGAAGTTTGAAGCAAATCAGGTAAAAATAAGAGGGTGATCTCAAAACATTTCAAAAAGTGATACACTTCCTGCTGCCAGTTGGTGGCGCTATAACTTTGACTCACAATAGTCACATCCATGTGATCAGACTCCTATAACGAACACACTCGTGAAGTTTCATAAAGATCAATATATGTATTAAGACGTTATAACACATTTCCTGTTTCCTTTTTCTCGCCATAAATTCGTTGCCTCGCCACGGCCAAACCGTTCGAGATATCAAAAATCCCCTGGCAATTTTTAATCATCAGTGTCTTGACTTCATGCTGACCGAGTTTGGTGGCGATCGGATTAATCGTCTAGGAGGAGTATATCAAATTCCAGAGCATGCGTTTTTCAAACAACCCTTAATAGCTGACTTCCTGTTGGCGTGGCGATTAACTTAGAGCGCGAAAGTTGTTCGGCCCGATGAGGTCTATATGTGTACCGAGTTTCATACTAATACGTGCAAGCATGTTTAATATATGGACCAAATTTTCAGACTTTTTTCAAGGGGGCGCTGTCGAGCCCCCCTGCCACGCCCGGGTACCAGCCTCTCCGGCGTCCTAATGGCCGCGGATTCCAATGTGTGTGCCAATTTTCAAGAGTTTTTGAGCATGTTAAGGCCCCCAAAAAGCCCCGGAAGACGGAAAAAAAAATAAATAAATAAATAAATAAATAATAAATATAGCTGCGAGCAGCGATGGCGGGCCCAAGCCCGGTGGCACCGCCACCCCGGTGGCTTCAGGGCAACTGTGCACAGCGGGCAATAGGCACTTAAAACGGTTAAACATCAAAGGACTATGTCAAATTCACTCCACATTTACTGCACTACAAGGTGCCGCTATAGAGCCCCTCCTCCCTGCCCATTTTCAAAGGATTACATGTGCCAAGTTTTAACATTATTCTGATGAATTTTGAAGCAAATCAGGTAAAAATAAGAGGGTGATCTCAATGTATGCTGAAAGTGACACATTTTCTGCTTCCAGTTGGTGGCGCTATGACTTTGAATCACAATACTCAAATCCATGTGATCAGCCTTGTACAACGAAGACTAAGCCAAAGTTTCATCAAAATCAATTAATGTATGCAGAAGTTATAACACTTTGTTTCCCTTTTCTTGCCATAAATTCGTTGCCTCGCCACGGCCAAACCGTTTGAGATATCCAAAATCCGTTTGCAATTAAACAACTTCAATGTGTTAGCAACAAGTTAAAAAAAGCTTGGTGTAAATTGGATAAACCCTGTAGGAGTAGTAGTATAAAATTCATAGCCTGTTTTTTCAAAAAATTAACATTCAAACCAAAATAGCTGACTTCCTGTTGGTCGGAGCTAATGAATGTAAATTAGAAAATTGTCCGGCTTGATGAGAATAATATGTGTACCGAGTTTGGTGACTGTAGGAAAAACTAACCCCCCCACTTTTGTCAAAAGGTGGCGCTACTGAGCCCCTCCACCACGCCCATTTCTATGGCTTTGTCCATGTCTACTGGTTGACAATATTGATGTGTGTGTCGAGTTTCATGCAATTTGAAGCATGTTAAGAGCCTCAAAAACACTCAAGAATATTATTACAGTTTGACCTGTTGCCATGGCAACAATATTTCAAATATCAAAAATCCTGTCATAGGTCTACATCTGCTGTGTATTGACATTACACTGATGAAGTTTGAAGCAAATCAGGTAAAAATAAGAGGGTGATCTCAAAACATTTGAAAAAGTGATACACTTCCTGCTGCCAGTTGGTGGCGCTATAACTTTGACTCACAATAGTCACATCCATGTGATCAGACTCCTATAACGAACACACTCGTGAAGTTTCATAAAGATCAATATATGTATTAAGACGTTATAACACATTTCCTGTTTCCTTTTTCTCGCCATAAATTCGTTGCCTCGCCACGGCCAAACCGTTCGAGATATCAAAAATCCCCTGGCAATTTTTAATCATCAGTGTCTTGACTTCATGCTGACCGAGTTTGGTGGCGATCGGATTAATCGTCTAGGAGGAGTATATCAAATTCCAGAGCATGCGTTTTTCAAACAACCCTTAATAGCTGACTTCCTGTTGGCGTGGCGATTAACTTAGAGCGCGAAAGTTGTTCGGCCCGATGAGGTCTATATGTGTACCGAGTTTCATACTAATACGTGCAAGCATGTTTAATATATGGACCAAATTTTCAGACTTTTTTCAAGGGGGCGCTGTCGAGCCCCCCTGCCACGCCCGGGTACCAGCCTCTCCGGCGTCCTAATGGCCGCGGATTCCAATGTGTGTGCCAATTTTCAAGAGTTTTTGAGCATGTTAAGGCCCCCAAAAAGCCCCGGAAGACGGAAAAAAAAAAAAAAATAATAAATATAGCTGCGAGCAGCGATGGCGGGCCCAAGCCCGGTGGCACCGCCACCCCGGTGGCTTCAGGGCAACTGTGCACAGCGGGCAATAGGCACTTAAAACGGTTAAACATCAAAGGACTATGTCAAATTCACTCCACATTTACTGCACTACAAGGTGCCGCTATAGAGCCCCTCCTCCCTGCCCATTTTCAAAGGATTACATGTGCCAAGTTTTAACATTATTCTGATGAATTTTGAAGCAAATCAGGTAAAAATAAGAGGGTGATCTCAATGTATGCTGAAAGTGACACATTTTCTGCTTCCAGTTGGTGGCGCTATGACTTTGAATCACAATACTCAAATCCATGTGATCAGCCTTGTACAACGAAGACTAAGCCAAAGTTTCATCAAAATCAATTAATGTATGCAGAAGTTATAACACTTTGTTTCCCTTTTCTTGCCATAAATTCGTTGCCTCGCCACGGCCAAACCGTTTGAGATATCCAAAATCCGTTTGCAATTAAACAACTTCAATGTGTTAGCAACAAGTTAAAAAAAGCTTGGTGTAAATTGGATAAACCCTGTAGGAGTAGTAGTATAAAATTCATAGCCTGTTTTTTCAAAAAATTAACATTCAAACCAAAATAGCTGACTTCCTGTTGGTCGGAGCTAATGAATGTAAATTAGAAAATTGTCCGGCTTGATGAGAATAATATGTGTACCGAGTTTGGTGACTGTAGGAAAAACTAACCCCCCACTTTTGTCAAAAGGTGGCGCTACTGAGCCCCTCCACCACGCCCATTTCTATGGCTTTGTCCATGTCTACTGGTTGACAATATTGATGTGTGTGTCGAGTTTCATGCAATTTGAAGCATGTTAAGAGCCTCAAAAACACTCAAGAATATTATTACAGTTTGACCTGTTGCCATGGCAACAATATTTCAAATATCAAAAATCCTGTCATAGGTCTACATCTGCTGTGTATTGACATTACACTGATGAAGTTTGAAGCAAATCAGGTAAAAATAAGAGGGTGATCTCAAAGCATTTTAAAAGTGATACACTTCTTGCTGCCATTTGGTGGCGCTATAACTTTGACTCACAATAGTTACATCCATGTGATCAGACTACTACAACCAACACACTCCTGAAGTTTCATAAACATCAATCAATGTATGCAGAAGTTATAACACATTTCCTGTTTCCCTTTTCTCGCCATAAATTCGTTGCCTCGCCACGGCCAAACCGTTTGAGATATCCAAAATCCGTTTGCAATTAAACAACTTCAATGTGTTCGCAACAAGTTAAAAAAGCTTGGTGTAAATTGGATAAACCCTGTAGGAGTAGTAGTATAAAATTCATAGCCTGTTTTTTCAAAAAATTAACATTCAAACCAAAATAGCTGACTTCCTGTTGGTCGGAGCTAATGAATGTAAATTAGAAAATTGTCCGGCTTGATGAGAATAATATGTGTACCGAGTTTGGTGACTGTAGGAAAAACTAACCCCCACTTTTGTCAAAAGGTGGCGCTACTGAGCCCCTCCACCACGCCCATTTCTATGGCTTTGTCCATGTCTACTGGTTGACAATATTGATGTGTGTGTCGAGTTTCATGCAATTTGAAGCATGTTAAGAGCCTCAAAAACACTCAAGAATATTATTACAGTTTGACCTGTTGCCATGGCAACAATATTTCAAATATCAAAAATCCTGTCATAGGTCTACATCTGCTGTGTATTGACATTACACTGATGAAGTTTGAAGCAAATCAGGTAAAAATAAGAGGGTGATCTCAAAACATTTCAAAAAGTGATACACTTCCTGCTGCCAGTTGGTGGTGCTATAACTTTGACTCACAATAGTCACATCCATGTGATCAGACTCCTATAACGAACACACTCGTGAAGTTTCATAAAGATCAATATATGTATTAAGACGTTATAACACATTTCCTGTTTCCTTTTTCTCGCCATAAATTCGTTGCCTCGCCACGGCCAAACCGTTCGAGATATCAAAAATCCCCTGGCAATTTTTAATCATCAGTGTCTTGACTTCATGCTGACCGAGTTTGGTGGCGATCGGATTAATCGTCTAGGAGGAGTATATCAAATTCCAGAGCATGCGTTTTTCAAACAACCCTTAATAGCTGACTTCCTGTTGGCGTGGCGATTAACTTAGAGCGCGAAAGTTGTTCGGCCCGATGAGGTCTATATGTGTACCGAGTTTCATACTAATACGTGCAAGCATGTTTAATATATGGACCAAATTTTCAGACTTTTTTCAAGGGGGCGCTGTCGAGCCCCCCTGCCACGCCCGGGTACCAGCCTCTCCGGCGTCCTAATGGCCGCGGATTCCAATGTGTGTGCCAATTTTCAAGAGTTTTTGAGCATGTTAAGGCCCCCAAAAAGCCCCGGAAGACGGAAAAAAAAATAAATAAATAAATATAGCTGCGAGCAGCGATGGCGGGCCCAAGCCCGGTGGCACCGCCACCCCGGTGGCTTCAGGGCAACTGTGCACAGCGGGCAATAGGCACTTAAAACGGTTAAACATCAAAGGACTATGTCAAATTCACTCCACATTTACTGCACTACAAGGTGCCGCTATAGAGCCCCTCCTCCCTGCCCATTTTCAAAGGATTACATGTGCCAAGTTTTAACATTATTCTGATGAATTTTGAAGCAAATCAGGTAAAAATAAGAGGGTGATCTCAATGTATGCTGAAAGTGACACATTTTCTGCTTCCAGTTGGTGGCGCTATGACTTTGAATCACAATACTCAAATCCATGTGATCAGCCTTGTACAACGAAGACTAAGCCAAAGTTTCATCAAAATCAATTAATGTATGCAGAAGTTATAACACTTTGTTTCCCTTTTCTTGCCATAAATTCGTTGCCTCGCCACGGCCAAACCGTTTGAGATATCCAAAATCCGTTTGCAATTAAACAACTTCAATGTGTTAGCAACAAGTTAAAAAAAGCTTGGTGTAAATTGGATAAACCCTGTAGGAGTAGTAGTATAAAATTCATAGCCTGTTTTTTCAAAAAATTAACATTCAAACCAAAATAGCTGACTTCCTGTTGGTCGGAGCTAATGAATGTAAATTAGAAAATTGTCCGGCTTGATGAGAATAATATGTGTACCGAGTTTGGTGACTGTAGGAAAAACTAACCCCCCACTTTTGTCAAAAGGTGGCGCTACTGAGCCCCTCCACCACGCCCATTTCTATGGCTTTGTCCATGTCTACTGGTTGACAATATTGATGTGTGTGTCGAGTTTCATGCAATTTGAAGCATGTTAAGAGCCTCAAAAACACTCAAGAATATTATTACAGTTTGACCTGTTGCCATGGCAACAATATTTCAAATATCAAAAATCCTGTCATAGGTCTACATCTGCTGTGTATTGACATTACACTGATGAAGTTTGAAGCAAATCAGGTAAAAATAAGAGGGTGATCTCAAAGCATTTTAAAAGTGATACACTTCTTGCTGCCATTTGGTGGCGCTATAACTTTGACTCACAATAGTTACATCCATGTGATCAGACTACTACAACCAACACACTCCTGAAGTTTCATAAACATCAATCAATGTATGCAGAAGTTATAACACATTTCCTGTTTCCCTTTTCTCGCCATAAATTCGTTGCCTCGCCACGGCCAAACCGTTTGAGATATCCAAAATCCGTTTGCAATTAAACAACTTCAATGTGTTCACAACAAGTTAAAAAAAGCTTGGTGTAAATTGGATAAACCCTGTAGGAGTAGTAGTATAAAATTCATAGCCTGTTTTTTCAAAAAATTAACATTCAAACCAAAATAGCTGACTTCCTGTTGGTCGGAGCTAATGAATGTAAATTAGAAAATTGTCCGGCTTGATGAGAATAATATGTGTACCGAGTTTGGTGACTGTAGGAAAAACTAACCCCCACTTATGTCAAAAGGTGGCGCTACTGAGCCCCTCCACCACGCCCATTTCTATGGCTTTGTCCATGTCTACTGGTTGACAATATTGATGTGTGTGTCGAGTTTCATGCAATTTGAAGCATGTTAAGAGCCTCAAAAACACTCAAGAATATTATTACAGTTTGACCTGTTGCCATGGCAACAATATTTCAAATATCAAAAATCCTGTCATAGGTCTACATCTGCTGTGTATTGACATTACACTGATGAAGTTTGAAGCAAATCAGGTAAAAATAAGAGGGTGATCTCAAAACATTTGAAAAAGTGATACACTTCCTGCTGCCAGTTGGTGGCGCTATAACTTTGACTCACAATAGTCACATCCATGTGATCAGACTCCTATAACGAACACACTCGTGAAGTTTCATAAAGATCAATATATGTATTAAGACGTTATAACACATTTCCTGTTTCCTTTTTCTCGCCATAAATTCGTTGCCTCGCCACGGCCAAACCGTTCGAGATATCAAAAATCCCCTGGCAATTTTTAATCATCAGTGTCTTGACTTCATGCTGACCGAGTTTGGTGGCGATCGGATTAATCGTCTAGGAGGAGTATATCAAATTCCAGAGCATGCGTTTTTCAAACAACCCTTAATAGCTGACTTCCTGTTGGCGTGGCGATTAACTTAGAGCGCGAAAGTTGTTCGGCCCGATGAGGTCTATATGTGTACCGAGTTTCATATTAATACGTGCAAGCATGTTTAATATATGGACCAAATTTTCAGACTTTTTTCAAGGGGGCGCTGTCGAGCCCCCCTGCCACGCCCGGGTACCAGCCTCTCCGGCGTCCTAATGGCCGCGGATTCCAATGTGTGTGCCAATTTTCAAGAGTTTTTGAGCATGTTAAGGCCCCCAAAAAGCCCCGGAAGACGGAAAAAAAATAAAATAAAATAAAATAAAAATATAGCTGCGAGCAGCGATGGCGGGCCCAAGCCCGGTGGCACCGCCACCCCGGTGGCTTCAGGGCAACTGTGCACAGCGGGCAATAGGCACTTAAAACGGTTAAACATCAAAGGACTATGTCAAATTCACTCCACATTTACTGCACTACAAGGTGCCCCTTCCCTTCCTCCCTGCCCATTTTCAAAGGATTACATGTGCCAAGTTTTAACATTATTCTGATGAATTTTGAAGCAAATCAGGTAAAAATAAGAGGGTGATCTCAATGTATGCTGAAAGTGACAAATTTTCTGCTTCCAGTTGGTGGCGCTATGACTTTGAATCACAATAGTCAAATCCATGTGATCAGCCTCGTACAACGAAGACTAAGCCAAAGTTTCATCAAAATCAATTAATGTATGCAGAAGTTATAACACTTTGTTTCCCTTTTCTTGCCATAAATTCGTTGCCTCGCCACGGCCAAACCGTTTGAGATATCCAAAATCCGTTTGCAATTAAACAACTTCAATGTGTTAGCAACAAGTTAAAAAAAGCTTGGTGTAAATTGGATAAACCCTGTAGGAGTAGTAGTATAAAATTCATAGCCTGTTTTTTCAAAAAATTAACATTCAAACAAAAATAGCCGACTTCCTGTTGGTTGGAGCTAATGAATGTAAATTAGAAAATTGTCCAGCTTGATGAGAACAATATGTGTACCGAGTTTGGTGACTGTAGGAAAAACTAACCCCCCACTTTTGACAAAAGGTGGCGCTACTGAGCCCCTTCACCACGCCCATTTCTATGGCTTTGTCCATGTCTACTGGTTGACAATATTGATGTGTGTGTCGAGTTTCATGCAATTTGAAGCATGTTAAGAGCCTCAAAAACACTCAAGAATATTATTACAGTTTGACCTGTTGCCATGGCAACAATATTTCAAATATCAAAAATCCTGTCATAGGTCTACATCTGCTGTGTATTGACATTACACTGATGAAGTTTGAAGCAAATCAGGTAAAAATAAGAGGGTGATCTCAAAGCATTTTAAAAGTGATACACTTCTTGCTGCCATTTGGTGGCGCTATAACTTTGACTCACAATAGTTACATCCATGTGATCAGACTACTACAACCAACACACTCCTGAAGTTTCATAAACATCAATCAATGTATGCAGAAGTTATAACACATTTCCTGTTTCCCTTTTCTCGCCATAAATTCGTTGCCTCGCCACGGCCAAACCGTTTGAGATATCCAAAATCCGTTTGCAATTAAACAACTTCAATGTGTTCACAACAAGTTAAAAAAAGCTTGGTGTAAATTGGATAAACCCTGTAGGAGTAGTAGTATAAAATTCATAGCCTGTTTTTTCAAAAAATTAACATTCAAACCAAAATAGCTGACTTCCTGTTGGTCGGAGCTAATGAATGTAAATTAGAAAATTGTCCGGCTTGATGAGAATAATATGTGTACCGAGTTTGGTGACTGTAGGAAAAACTAACCCCCCCACTTTTGTCAAAAGGTGGCGCTACTGAGCCCCTCCACCACGCCCATTTCTATGGCTTTGTCCATGTCTACTGGTTGACAATATTGATGTGTGTGTCGAGTTTCATGCAATTTGAAGCATGTTAAGAGCCTCAAAAACACTCAAGAATATTATTACAGTTTGACCTGTTGCCATGGCAACAATATTTCAAATATCAAAAATCCTGTCATAGGTCTACATCTGCTGTGTATTGACATTACACTGATGAAGTTTGAAGCAAATCAGGTAAAAATAAGAGGGTGATCTCAAAACATTTGAAAAAGTGATACACTTCCTGCTGCCAGTTGGTGGCGCTATAACTTTGACTCACAATAGTTACATCCATGTGATCAGACTACTACAACCAACACACTCCTGAAGTTTCATAAACATCAATCAATGTATGCAGAAGTTATAACATTTCCTGTTTCCCTTTTCTCGCCATAAATTCGTTGCCTCGCCACGGCCAAACCGTTTGAGATATCCAAAATCCGTTTGCAATTAAACAACTTCAATGTGTTCGCAACAAGTTAAAAAAAGCTTGGTGTAAATTGGATAAACCCTGTAGGAGTAGTAGTATAAAATTCATAGCCTGTTTTTTCAAAAAATTAACATTCAAACCAAAATAGCTGACTTCCTGTTGGTCGGAGCTAATGAATGTAAATTAGAAAATTGTCCGGCTTGATGAGAATAATATGTGTACCGAGTTTGGTGACTGTAGGAAAAACTAACCCCCCCACTTTTGTCAAAAGGTGGCGCTACTGAGCCCCTCCACCACGCCCATTTCTATGGCTTTGTCCATGTCTACTGGTTGACAATATTGATGTGTGTGTCGAGTTTCATGCAATTTGAAGCATGTTAAGAGCCTCAAAAACACTCAAGAATATTATTACAGTTTGACCTGTTGCCATGGCAACAATATTTCAAATATCAAAAATCCTGTCATAGGTCTACATCTGCTGTGTATTGACATTACACTGATGAAGTTTGAAGCAAATCAGGTAAAAATAAGAGGGTGATCTCAAAACATTTCAAAAAGTGATACACTTCCTGCTGCCAGTTGGTGGCGCTATAACTTTGACTCACAATAGTCACATCCATGTGATCAGACTCCTATAACGAACACACTCGTGAAGTTTCATAAAGATCAATATATGTATTAAGACGTTATAACACATTTCCTGTTTCCTTTTTCTCGCCATAAATTCGTTGCCTCGCCACGGCCAAACCGTTCGAGATATCAAAAATCCCCTGGCAATTTTTAATCATCAGTGTCTTGACTTCATGCTGACCGAGTTTGGTGGCGATCGGATTAATCGTCTAGGAGGAGTATATCAAATTCCAGAGCATGCGTTTTTCAAACAACCCTTAATAGCTGACTTCCTGTTGGCGTGGCGATTAACTTAGAGCGCGAAAGTTGTTCGGCCCGATGAGGTCTATATGTGTACCGAGTTTCATACTAATACGTGCAAGCATGTTTAATATATGGACCAAATTTTCAGACTTTTTTCAAGGGGGCGCTGTCGAGCCCCCCTGCCACGCCCGGGTACCAGCCTCTCCGGCGTCCTAATGGCCGCGGATTCCAATGTGTGTGCCAATTTTCAAGAGTTTTTGAGCATGTTAAGGCCCCCAAAAAGCCCCGGAAGACGGAAAAAAAAATAAAATAAAATAAATAAATAAATAAAAAAAATAATAATAATCCTTAGAAGAACAAGAGGGCCCTGCGCGAATTTTCGCTTGGGCCCTAAAAAATAAATAAAAAAATATAGCTGCGAGCAGCGATGGCGGGCCCAAGCCCGGTGGCACCGCCACCCCGGCGGCTTCAGGGCAACTGTGCACAGCGGGCAATAGGCACTTAAAACGGTTAAACATCAAAGGACTATGTCAAATTCACTCCACATTTACTGCACTACAAGGTGCCGCTATAGAGCCCCTCCTCCCTGCCCATTTTCAAAGGATTACATGTGCCAAGTTTTAACATTATTCTGATGAATTTTGAAGCAAATCAGGTAAAAATAAGAGGGTGATCTCAATGTATGCTGAAAGTGACACATTTTCTGCTTCCAGTTGGTGGCGCTATGACTTTGAATCACAATAGTCAAATCCATGTGATCCGCCTTGTACAACGAAGACTAAGCCAAAGTTTCATCAAAATCAATTAATGTATGCAGAAGTTATAACACTTTGTTTCCCTTTTCTTGCCATAAATTCGTTGCCTCGCCACGGCCAAACCATTTGAGATATCCAAAATCCGTTTGCAATTAAACAACTTCAATGTGTTAGCAACAAGTTAAAAAAAGCTTGGTGTAAATTGGATAAACCCTGTAGGAGTAGTAGTATAAAATTCATAGCCTGTTTTTTCAAAAAATTAACATTCAAACCAAAATAGCTGACTTCCTGTTGGTCGGAGCTAATGAATGTAAATTAGAAAATTGTCCGGCTTGATGAGAATAATATGTGTACCGAGTTTGGTGACTGTAGGAAAAACTAACCCCCCCACTTTTGTCAAAAGGTGGCGCTACTGAGCCCCTCCACCACGCCCATTTCTATGGCTTTGTCCATGTCTACTGGTTGACAATATTGATGTGTGTGTCGAGTTTCATGCAATTTGAAGCATGTTAAGAGCCTCAAAAACACTCAAGAATATTATTACAGTTTGACCTGTTGCCATGGCAACAATATTTCAAATATCAAAAATCCTGTCATAGGTCTACATCTGCTGTGTATTGACATTACACTGATGAAGTTTGAAGCAAATCAGGTAAAAATAAGAGGGTGATCTCAAAGCATTTTAAAAGTGATACACTTCTTGCTGCCATTTGGTGGCGCTATAACTTTGACTCACAATAGTTACATCCATGTGATCAGACTACTACAACCAACACACTCCTGAAGTTTCATAAACATCAATCAATGTATGCAGAAGTTATAACACATTTCCTGTTTCCCTTTTCTCGCCATAAATTCGTTGCCTCGCCACGGCCAAACCGTTTGAGATATCCAAAATCCGTTTGCAATTAAACAACTTCAATGTGTTCGCAACAAGTTAAAAAAAGCTTGGTGTAAATTGGATAAACCCTGTAGGAGTAGTAGTATAAAATTCATAGCCTGTTTTTTCAAAAAATTAACATTCAAACCAAAATAGCTGACTTCCTGTTGGTCGGAGCTAATGAATGTAAATTAGAAAATTGTCCGGCTTGATGAGAATAATATGTGTACCGAGTTTGGTGACTGTAGGAAAAACTAACCCCCCACTTTTGTCAAAAGGTGGCGCTACTGAGCCCCTCCACCACGCCCATTTCTATGGCTTTGTCCATGTCTACTGGTTGACAATATTGATGTGTGTGTCGAGTTTCATGCAATTTGAAGCATGTTAAGAGCCTCAAAAACACTCAAGAATATTATTACAGTTTGACCTGTTGCCATGGCAGCAATATTTCAAATATCAAAAATCCTGTCATAGGTCTACATCTGCTGTGTATTGACATTACACTGATGAAGTTTGAAGCAAATCAGGTAAAAATAAGAGGGTGATCTCAAAACATTTCAAAAAGTGATACACTTCCTGCTGCCAGTTGGTGGCGCTATAACTTTGACTCACAATAGTCACATCCATGTGATCAGACTCCTATAACGAACACACTCGTGAAGTTTCATAAAGATCAATATATGTATTAAGACGTTATAACACATTTCCTGTTTCCTTTTTCTCGCCATAAATTCGTTGCCTCGCCACGGCCAAACCGTTCGAGATATCAAAAATCCCCTGGCAATTTTTAATCATGAGTGTCTTGACTTCATGCTGACCGAGTTTGGTGGCGATCGGATTAATCGTCTAGGAGGAGTATATCAAATTCCAGAGCATGCGTTTTTCAAACAACCCTTAATAGCTGACTTCCTGTTGGCGTGGCGATTAACTTAGAGCGCGAAAGTTGTTCGGCCCGATGAGGTCTATATGTGTACCGAGTTTCATACACGTGCAAGCATGTTTAATATATGGACCAAATTTTCAGACTTTTTTCAAGGGGGCGCTGTCGAGCCCCCCTGCCACGCCCGGGTACCAGCCTCTCCGGCGTCCTAATGGCCGCGGATTCCAATGTGTGTGCCAATTTTCAAGAGTTTTTGAGCATGTTAAGGCCCCCAAAAAGCCCCGGAAGACGGAAAAAAAATAAAAATAATAATAAATATAGCTGCGAGCAGCGATGGCGGGCCCAAGCCCGGTGGCACCGCCACCCCGGTGGCTTCAGGGCAACTGTGCACAGCGGGCAATAGGCACTTAAAACGGTTAAACATCAAAGGACTATGTCAAATTCACTCCACATTTACTGCACTACAAGGTGCCGCTATAGACCCCTTCCTCCCTGCCCATTTTCAAAGGATTACATGTGCCAAGTTTTAACATTATTCTGATGAATTTTGAAGCAAATCAGGTAAAAATAAGAGGGTGATCTCAATGTATGCTGAAAGTGACACATTTTCTGCTTCCAGTTGGTGGAGCTATGACTTTGAATCACAATAGTCAAATCCATGTGATCAGCCTTGTACAACGAAGACTAAGCCAAAGTTTCATCAAAATCAATTAATGTATGCAGAAGTTATAACACTTTGTTTCCCTTTTCTCGCCATAAATTCGTTGCCTCGCCACGGCCAAACCGTTTGAGATATCCAAAATCTGTTTGCAATTAAACAACTTCAATGTGTTAGCAACAAGTTAAAAAAAGCTTGGTGTAAATTGGATAAACCCTGTAGGAGTAGTAGTATAAAATTCATAGTCTGTTTTTTCAAAAAATTAACATTCAAACCAAAATAGCTGACTTCCTGTTGGTCGGAGCTAATGAATGTAAATTAGAAAATTGTCCGGCTTGATGAGAATAATATGTGTACCGAGTTTGGTGACTGTAGGAAAAACTAACCCCCCCACTTTTGTCAAAAGGTGGCGCTACTGAGCCCCTCCACCACGCCCATTTCTATGGCTTTGTCCATGTCTACTGGTTGACAATATTGATGTGTGTGTCGAGTTTCATGCAATTTGAAGCATGTTAAGAGCCTCAAAAACACTCAAGAATATTATTACAGTTTGACCTGTTGCCATGGCAACAATATTTCAAATATCAAAAATCCTGTCATAGGTCTACATCTGCTGTGTATTGACATTACACTGATGAAGTTTGAAGCAAATCAGGAAAAAATAAGAGGGTGATCTCAAAACATTTCAAAAAGTGATACACTTCCTGCTGCCAGTTGGTGGCGCTATAACTTTGACTCACAATAGTTACATCCATGTGATCAGACTCCTATAACGAACACACTTGTGAAGTTTCATAAAGATCAATATATGTATTAAGACGTTATAACACATTTCCTGTTTCCTTTTTCTCGCCATAAATTCGTTGCCTCGCCACGGCCAAACCGTTCGAGATATCAAAAATCCCCTGGCAATTTTTAATCATCAGTGTCTTGACTTCATGCTGACCGAGTTTGGTGGCGATCGGATTAATCGTCTAGGAGGAGTATATCAAATTCCAGAGCATGCGTTTTTCAAACAACCCTTAATAGCTGACTTCCTGTTGGCGTGGCGATTAACTTAGAGCGCGAAAGTTGTTCGGCCCGATGAGGTCTATATGTGTACCGAGTTTCATACTAATACGTGCAAGCATGTTTAATATATGGACCAAATTTTCAGACTTTTTTCAAGGGGGCGCTGTCGAGCACCCCTGCCACGCCCGGGTACCAGCCTCTCCGGCGTCCTAATGGCCGCGGATTCCAATGTGTGTGCCAATTTTCAAGAGTTTTTGAGCATGTTAAGGCCCCCAAAAAGCCCCGGAAGACGGAAAAAAAAATAAAAAAATATAGCTGCGAGCAGCGATGGCGGGCCCAAGCCCGGTGGCACCGCCACCCCGGTGGCTTCAGGGCAACTGTGCACAGCGGGCAATAGGCACTTAAAACGGTTAAACATCAAAGGACTATGTCAAATTCACTCCACATTTACTGCACTACAAGGTGCCGTTATAGAGCCCCTCCTCCCTGCCCATTTTCAAAGGATTACATGTGCCAAGTTTTAACATTATTCTGATGAATTTTGAAGCAAATCAGGTAAAAATAAGAGGGTGATCTCAATGTATGCTGAAAGTGACACATTTTCTGCTTCCAGTTGGTGGCGCTATGACTTTGAATCACAATAGTCAAATCCATGTGATCAGCCTTGTACAACGAAGACTAAGCCAAAGTTTCATCAAAATCAATTAATGTATGCAGAAGTTATAACACTTTGTTTCCCTTTTCTTGCCATAAATTCGTTGCCTCGCCACGGCCAAACCGTTTGAGATATCCAAAATCCGTTTGCAATTAAACAACTTCAATGTGTTAGCAACAAGTTAAAAAAGCTTGGTGTAAATTGGATAAACCCTGTAGGAGTAGTAGTATAAAATTCATAGCCTGTTTTTTCAAAAAATTAACATTCAAACCAAAATAGCTGACTTCCTGTTGGTCGGAGCTAATGAATGTAAATTAGAAAATTGTCCGGCTTGATGAGAATAATATGTGTACCGAGTTTGGTGACTGTAGGAAAAACTAACCCCCACTTTTGTCAAAAGGTGGCGCTACTGAGCCCCTCCACCACGCCCATTTCTATGGCTTTGTCCATGTCTACTGGTTGACAATATTGATGTGTGTGTCGAGTTTCATGCAATTTGAAGCATGTTAAGAGCCTCAAAAACACTCAAGAATATTATTACAGTTTGACCTGTTGCCATGGCAACAATATTTCAAATATCAAAAATCCTGTCATAGGTCTACATCTGCTGTGTATTGACATTACACTGATGAAGTTTGAAGCAAATCAGGTAAAAATAAGAGGGTGATCTCAAAGCATTTTAAAAGTGATACACTTCTTGCTGCCATTTGGTGGCGCTATAACTTTGACTCACAATAGTTACATCCATGTGATCAGACTACTACAACCAACACACTCCTGAAGTTTCATAAACATCAATTAATGTATGCAGAAGTTATAACACATTTCCTGTTTCCCTTTTCTCGCCATAAATTCGTTGCCTCGCCACGGCCAAACCGTTTGAGATATCCAAAATCCGTTTGCAATTAAACAACTTCAATGTGTTCGCAACAAGTTAAAAAAGCTTGGTGTAAATTGGATAAACCCTGTAGGAGTAGTAGTATAAAATTCATAGCCTGTTTTTTCAAAAAATTAACATTCAAACCAAAATAGCTGACTTCCTGTTGGTCGGAGCTAATGAATGTAAATTAGAAAATTGTCCGGCTTGATGAGAATAATATGTGTACCGAGTTTGGTGACTGTAGGAAAAACTAACCCCCCACTTTTGTCAAAAGGTGGCGCTACTGAGCCCCTCCACCACGCCCATTTCTATGGCTTTGTCCATGTCTACTGGTTGACAATATTGATGTGTGTGTCGAGTTTCATGCAATTTGAAGCATGTTAAGAGCCTCAAAAACACTCAAGAATATTATTACAGTTTGACCTGTTGCCATGGCAACAATATTTCAAATATCAAAAATCCTGTCATAGGTCTACATCTGCTGTGTATTGACATTACACTGATGAAGTTTGAAGCAAATCAGGTAAAAATAAGAGGGTGATCTCAAAACATTTCAAAAAGTGATACACTTCCTGCTGCCAGTTGGTGGCGCTATAACTTTGACTCACAATAGTCACATCCATGTGATCAGACTCCTATAACGAACACACTCGTGAAGTTTCATAAAGATCAATATATGTATTAAGACGTTATAACACATTTCCTGTTTCCTTTTTCTCGCCATAAATTCGTTGCCTCGCCACGGCCAAACCGTTCGAGATATCAAAAATCCCCTGGCAATTTTTAATCATCAGTGTCTTGACTTCATGCTGACCGAGTTTGGTGGCGATCGGATTAATCGTCTAGGAGGAGTATATCAAATTCCAGAGCATGCGTTTTTCAAACAACCCTTAATAGCTGACTTCCTGTTGGCGTGGCGATTAACTTAGAGCGCGAAAGTTGTTCGGCCCGATGAGGTCTATATGTGTACCGAGTTTCATACTAATACGTGCAAGCATGTTTAATATATGGACCAAATTTTCAGACTTTTTTCAAGGGGGCGCTGTCGAGCCCCCCTGCCACGCCCGGGTACCAGCCTCTCCGGCGTCCTAATGGCCGCGGATTCCAATGTGTGTGCCAATTTTCAAGAGTTTTTGAGCATGTTAAGGCCCCCAAAAAGCCCCGGAAGACGGAAAAAAAAATAAATAAATAAATATAGCTGCGAGCAGCGATGGCGGGCCCAAGCCCGGTGGCACCGCCACCCCGGTGGCTTCAGGGCAACTGTGCACAGCGGGCAATAGGCACTTAAAACGGTTAAACATCAAAGGACTATGTCAAATTCACTCCACATTTACTGCACTACAAGGTGCCGCTATAGAGCCCCTCCTCCCTGCCCATTTTCAAAGGATTACATGTGCCAAGTTTTAACATTATTCTGATGAATTTTGAAGCAAATCAGGTAAAAATAAGAGGGTGATCTCAATGTATGCTGAAAGTGACACATTTTCTGCTTCCAGTTGGTGGCGCTATGACTTTGAATCACAATACTCAAATCCATGTGATCAGCCTTGTACAACGAAGACTAAGCCAAAGTTTCATCAAAATCAATTAATGTATGCAGAAGTTATAACACTTTGTTTCCCTTTTCTTGCCATAAATTCGTTGCCTCGCTACGGCCAAACCGTTTGAGATATCCAAAATCCGTTTGCAATTAAACAACTTCAATGTGTTAGCAACAAGTTAAAAAAGCTTGGTGTAAATTGGATAAACCCTGTAGGAGTAGTAGTATAAAATTCATAGCCTGTTTTTTCAAAAAATTAACATTCAAACCAAAATAGCTGACTTCCTGTTGGTCGGAGCTAATGAATGTAAATTAGAAAATTGTCCGGCTTGATGAGAATAATATGTGTACCGAGTTTGGTGACTGTAGGAAAAACTAACCCCCACTTTTGTCAAAAGGTGGCGCTACTGAGCCCCTCCACCACGCCCATTTCTATGGCTTTGTCCATGTCTACTGGTTGACAATATTGATGTGTGTGTCGAGTTTCATGCAATTTGAAGCATGTTAAGAGCCTCAAAAACACTCAAGAATATTATTACAGTTTGACCTGTTGCCATGGCAACAATATTTCAAATATCAAAAATCCTGTCATAGGTCTACATCTGCTGTGTATTGACATTACACTGATGAAGTTTGAAGCAAATCAGGTAAAAATAAGAGGGTGATCTCAAAGCATTTTAAAAGTGATACACTTCTTGCTGCCATTTGGTGGCGCTATAACTTTGACTCACAATAGTTACATCCATGTGATCAGACTACTACAACCAACACACTCCTGAAGTTTCATAAACATCAATCAATGTATGCAGAAGTTATAACACATTTCCTGTTTCCCTTTTCTCGCCATAAATTCGTTGCCTCGCCACGGCCAAACCGTTTGAGATATCCAAAATCCGTTTGCAATTAAACAACTTCAATGTGTTCGCAACAAGTTAAAAAAAGCTTGGTGTAAATTGGATAAACCCTGTAGGAGTAGTAGTATAAAATTCATAGCCTGTTTTTTCAAAAAATTAACATTCAAACCAAAATAGCTGACTTCCTGTTGGTCGGAGCTAATGAATGTAAATTAGAAAATTGTCCGGCTTGATGAGAATAATATGTGTACCGAGTTTGGTGACTGTAGGAAAAACTAACCCCCACTTTTGTCAAAAGGTGGCGCTACTGAGCCCCTCCACCACGCCCATTTCTATGGCTTTGTCCATGTCTACTGGTTGACAATATTGATGTGTGTGTCGAGTTTCATGCAATTTGAAGCATGTTAAGAGCCTCAAAAACACTCAAGAATATTATTACAGTTTGACCTGTTGCCATGGCAACAATATTTCAAATATCAAAAATCCTGTCATAGGTCTACATCTGCTGTGTATTGACATTACACTGATGAAGTTTGAAGCAAATCAGGTAAAAATAAGAGGGTGATCTCAAAACATTTCAAAAAGTGATACACTTCCTGCTGCCAGTTGGTGGCGCTATAACTTTGACTCACAATAGTCACATCCATGTGATCAGACTCCTATAACGAACACACTCGTGAAGTTTCATAAAGATCAATATATGTATTAAGACGTTATAACACATTTCCTGTTTCCTTTTTCTCGCCATAAATTCGTTGCCTCGCCACGGCCAAACCGTTCGAGATATCAAAAATCCCCTGGCAATTTTTAATCATCAGTGTCTTGACTTCATGCTGACCGAGTTTGGTGGCGATCGGATTAATCGTCTAGGAGGAGTATATCAAATTCCAGAGCATGCGTTTTTCAAACAACCCTTAATAGCTGACTTCCTGTTGGCGTGGCGATTAACTTAGAGCGCGAAAGTTGTTCGGCCCGATGAGGTCTATATGTGTACCGAGTTTCATACTAATACGTGCAAGCATGTTTAATATATGGACCAAATTTTCAGACTTTTTTCAAGGGGGCGCTGTCGAGCCCCCCTGCCACGCCCGGGTACCAGCCTCTCCGGCGTCCTAATGGCCGCGGATTCCAATGTGTGTGCCAATTTTCAAGAGTTTTTGAGCATGTTAAGGCCCCCAAAAAGCCCCGGAAGACGAAAAAAAAATAAAATAAAATAAAATAAAAATATAGCTGCGAGCAGCGATGGCGGGCCCAAGCCCGGTGGCACCGCCACCCCGGTGGCTTCAGGGCAACTGTGCACAGCGGGCAATAGGCATTTAAAACGGTTAAACATCAAAGGACTATGTCAAATTCACTCCACATTTACTGCACTACAAGGTGCCCCTTCCCTTCCTCCCTGCCCATTTTCAAAGGATTACATGTGCCAAGTTTTAACATTATTCTGATGAATTTTGAAGCAAATCAGGTAAAAATAAGAGGGTGATCTCAATGTATGCTGAAAGTGACACATTTTCTGCTTCCAGTTGGTGGCGCTATGACTTTGAATCACAATACTCAAATCCATGTGATCAGCCTTGTACAACGAAGACTAAGCCAAAGTTTCATCAAAATCAATTAATGTATGCAGAAGTTATAACACTTTGTTTCCCTTTTCTTGCCATAAATTCGTTGCCTCGCTACGGCCAAACCGTTTGAGATATCCAAAATCCGTTTGCAATTAAACAACTTCAATGTGTTAGCAACAAGTTAAAAAAAGCTTGGTGTAAATTGGATAAACCCTGTAGGAGTAGTAGTATAAAATTCATAGCCTGTTTTTTCAAAAAATTAACATTCAAACCAAAATAGCTGACTTCCTGTTGGTCGGAGCTAATGAATGTAAATTAGAAAATTGTCCGGCTTGATGAGAACAATATGTGTACCGAGTTTGGTGACTGTAGGAAAAACTAACCCCCCCACTTTTGACAAAAGGTGGCGCTACTGAGCCCCTTCACCACGCCCATTTCTATGGCTTTGTCCATGTCTACTGGTTGACAATATTGATGTGTGTGTCGAGTTTCATGCAATTTGAAGCATGTTAAGAGCCTCAAAAACACTCAAGAATATTATTAGTTTGACCTGTTGCCATGGCAACAATATTTCAAATATCAAAAATCCTGTCATAGGTCTACATCTGCTGTGTATTGACATTACACTGATGAAGTTTGAAGCAAATCAGGTAAAAATAAGAGGGTGATCTCAAAGCATTTTAAAAGTGATACACTTCTTGCTGCCATTTGGTGGCGCTATAACTTTGACTCACAATAGTTACATCCATGTGATCAGACTACTACAACCAACACACTCCTGAAGTTTCATAAACATCAATCAATGTATGCAGAAGTTATAACACATTTCCTGTTTCCCTTTTCTCGCCATAAATTTGTTGCCTCGCCACGGCCAAACCGTTTGAGATATCCAAAATCCGTTTGCAATTAAACAACTTCAATGTGTTCGCAACAAGTTAAAAAAAGCTTGGTGTAAATTGGATAAACCCTGTAGGAGTAGTAGTATAAAATTCATAGCCTGTTTTTTCAAAAAATTAACATTCAAACCAAAATAGCTGACTTCCTGTTGGTCGGAGCTAATGAATGTAAATTAGAAAATTGTCCGGCTTGATGAGAATAATATGTGTACCGAGTTTGGTGACTGTAGGAAAAACTAACCCCCACTTTTGTCAAAAGGTGGCGCTACTGAGCCCCTCCACCACGCCCATTTCTATGGCTTTGTCCATGTCTACTGGTTGACAATATTGATGTGTGTGTCGAGTTTCATGCAATTTGAAGCATGTTAAGAGCCTCAAAAACACTCAAGAATATTATTACAGTTTGACCTGTTGCCATGGCAACAATATTTCAAATATCAAAAATCCTGTCATAGGTCTACATCTGCTGTGTATTGACATTACACTGATGAAGTTTGAAGCAAATCAGGTAAAAATAAGAGGGTGATCTCAAAACATTTCAAAAAGTGATACACTTCCTGCTGCCAGTTGGTGGCGCTATAACTTTGACTCACAATAGTCACATCCATGTGATCAGACTCCTATAACGAACACACTCGTGATGTTTCATAAAGATCAATATATGTATTAAGACGTTATAACACATTTCCTGTTTCCTTTTTCTCGCCATAAATTCGTTGCCTCGCCACGGCCAAACCGTTCGAGATATCAAAAATCCCCTGGCAATTTTTAATCATCAGTGTCTTGACTTCATGCTGACCGAGTTTGGTGGCGATCGGATTAATCGTCTAGGAGGAGTATATCAAATTCCAGAGCATGCGTTTTTCAAACAACCCTTAATAGCTGACTTCCTGTTGGCGTGGCGATTAACTTAGAGCGCGAAAGTTGTTCGGCCCGATGAGGTCTATATGTGTACCGAGTTTCATACTAATACGTGCAAGCATGTTTAATATATGGACCAAATTTTCAGACTTTTTTCAAGGGGGCGCTGTCGAGCCCCAGTGCCACGCCCGGGTAAAAGACTATCCGGCGTCCTAATGGCCGCGGATTCCAATGTGTGTGCCAATTTTCAAGAGTTTTTGAGCATGTTAAGGCCCCCAAAAAGCCCCGGAAGACGGAAAAAAAATAAAATAAATAAATATAGCTGCGAGCAGCGATGGCGGGCCCAAGCCCGGTGGCACCGCCACCCCGGTGGCTTCAGGGCAACTGTGCACAGCGGGCAATAGGCACTTAAAACGGTTAAACATCAAAGGACTATGTCAAATTCACTCCACATTTACTGCACTACAAGGTGCCGCTATAGAGCCCCTCCTCCCTGCCCATTTTCAAAGGATTACATGTGCCAAGTTTTAACATTATTCTGATGAATTTTGAAGCAAATCAGGTAAAAATAAGAGGGTGATCTCAATGTATGCTGAAAGTGACACATTTTCTGCTTCCAGTTGGTGGCGCTATGACTTTGAATCACAATACTCAAATCCATGTGATCAGCCTTGTACAACGAAGACTAAGCCAAAGTTTCATCAAAATCAATTAATGTATGCAGAAGTTATAACACTTTGTTTCCCTTTTCTTGCCATAAATTCGTTGCCTCGCTACGGCCAAACCGTTTGAGATATCCAAAATCCGTTTGCAATTAAACAACTTCAATGTGTTAGCAACAAGTTAAAAAAAGCTTGGTGTAAATTGGATAAACCCTGTAGGAGTAGTAGTATAAAATTCATAGCCTGTTTTTTCAAAAAATTAACATTCAAACCAAAATAGCTGACTTCCTGTTGGTCGGAGCTAATGAATGTAAATTAGAAAATTGTCCGGCTTGATGAGAATAATATGTGTACCGAGTTTGGTGACTGTAGGAAAAACTAACCCCCCCACTTTTGTCAAAAGGTGGCGCTACTGAGCCCCTCCACCACGCCCATTTCTATGGCTTTGTCCATGTCTACTGGTTGACAATATTGATGTGTGTGTCGAGTTTCATGCAATTTGAAGCATGTTAAGAGCCTCAAAAACACTCAAGAATATTATTACAGTTTGACCTGTTGCCATGGCAACAATATTTCAAATATCAAAAATCCTGTCATAGGTCTACATCTGCTGTGTATTGACATTACACTGATGAAGTTTGAAGCAAATCAGGTAAAAATAAGAGGGTGATCTCAAAGCATTTTAAAAGTGATACACTTCTTGCTGCCATTTGGTGGCGCTATAACTTTGACTCACAATAGTTACATCCATGTGATCAGACTACTACAACCAACACACTCCTGAAGTTTCATAAACATCAATCAATGTATGCAGAAGTTATAACACATTTCCTGTTTCCCTTTTCTCGCCATAAATTCGTTGCCTCGCCACGGCCAAACCGTTTGAGATATCCAAAATCCGTTTGCAATTAAACAACTTCAATGTGTTCGCAACAAGTTAAAAAAAGCTTGGTGTAAATTGGATAAACCCTGTAGGAGTAGTAGTATAAAATTCATAGCCTGTTTTTTCAAAAAATTAACATTCAAACCAAAATAGCTGACTTCCTGTTGGTCGGAGCTAATGAATGTAAATTAGAAAATTGTCCGGCTTGATGAGAATAATATGTGTACCGAGTTTGGTGACTGTAGGAAAAACTAACCCCCCACTTTTGTCAAAAGGTGGCGCTACTGAGCCCCTCCACCACGCCCATTTCTATGGCTTTGTCCATGTCTACTGGTTGACAATATTGATGTGTGTGTCGAGTTTCATGCAATTTGAAGCATGTTAAGAGCCTCAAAAACACTCAAGAATATTATTACAGTTTGACCTGTTGCCATGGCAACAATATTTCAAATATCAAAAATCCTGTCATAGGTCTACATCTGCTGTGTATTGACATTACACTGATGAAGTTTGAAGCAAATCAGGTAAAAATAAGAGGGTGATCTCAAAACATTTCAAAAAGTGATACACTTCCTGCTGCCAGTTGGTGGCGCTATAACTTTGACTCACAATAGTCACATCCATGTGATCAGACTCCTATAACGAACACACTCGTGAAGTTTCATAAAGATCAATATATGTATTAAGACGTTATAACACATTTCCTGTTTCCTTTTTCTCGCCATAAATTCGTTGCCTCGCCACGGCCAAACCGTTCGAGATATCAAAAATCCCCTGGCAATTTTTAATCATCAGTGTCTTGACTTCATGCTGACCGAGTTTGGTGGCGATCGGATTAATCGTCTAGGAGGAGTATATCAAATTCCAGAGCATGCGTTTTTCAAACAACCCTTAATAGCTGACTTCCTGTTGGCGTGGCGATTAACTTAGAGCGCGAAAGTTGTTCGGCCCGATGAGGTCTATATGTGTACCGAGTTTCATACTAATACGTGCAAGCATGTTTAATATATGGACCAAATTTTCAGACTTTTTTCAAGGGGGCGCTGTCGAGCCCCCCTGCCACGCCCGGGTACCAGCCTCTCCGGCGTCCTAATGGCCGCGGATTCCAATGTGTGTGCCAATTTTCAAGAGTTTTTGAGCATGTTAAGGCCCCCAAAAAGCCCCGGAAGACCAAAAAAAAATAAAATAAAATAAAATAAAAATATAGCTGCGAGCAGCGATGGCGGGCCCAAGCCCGGTGGCACCGCCACCCCGGTGGCTTCAGGGCAACTGTGCACAGCGGGCAATAGGCACTTAAAACGGTTAAACATCAAAGGACTATGTCAAATTCACTCCACATTTACTGCACTACAAGGTGCCCCTTCCCTTCCTCCCTGCCCATTTTCAAAGGATTACATGTGCCAAGTTTTAACATTATTCTGATGAATTTTGAAGCAAATCAGGTAAAAATAAGAGGGTGATCTCAATGTATGCTGAAAGTGACACATTTTCTGCTTCCAGTTGGTGGCGCTATGACTTTGAATCACAATAGTCAAATCCATGTGATCAGCCTCGTACAACGAAGACTAAGCCAAAGTTTCATCAAAATCAATTAATGTATGCAGAAGTTATAACACTTTGTTTCCCTTTTCTTGCCATAAATTCGTTGCCTCGCCACGGCCAAACCGTTTGAGATATCCAAAATCCGTTTGCAATTAAACAACTTCAATGTGTTAGCAACAAGTTAAAAAAAGCTTGGTGTAAATTGGATAAACCCTGTAGGAGTAGTAGTATAAAATTCATAGCCTGTTTTTTCAAAAAATTAACATTCAAACAAAAATAGCCGACTTCCTGTTGGTTGGAGCTAATGAATGTAAATTAGAAAATTGTCCAGCTTGATGAGAACAATATGTGTACCGAGTTTGGTGACTGTAGGAAAAACTAACCCCCACTTTTGACAAAAGGTGGCGCTACTGAGCCCCTTCACCACGCCCATTTCTATGGCTTTGTCCATGTCTACTGGTTGACAATATTGATGTGTGTGTCGAGTTTCATGCAATTTGAAGCATGTTAAGAGCCTCAAAAACACTCAAGAATATTATTAGTTTGACCTGTTGCCATGGCAACAATATTTCAAATATCAAAAATCCTGTCATAGGTCTACATCTGCTGTGTATTGACATTACACTGATGAAGTTTGAAGCAAATCAGGTAAAAATAAGAGGGTGATCTCAAAGCATTTTAAAAGTGATACACTTCTTGCTGCCATTTGGTGGCGCTATAACTTTGACTCACAATAGTTACATCCATGTGATCAGACTACTACAACCAACACACTCCTGAAGTTTCATAAACATCAATCAATGTATGCAGAAGTTATAACACATTTCCTGTTTCCCTTTTCTCGCCATAAATTCGTTGCCTCGCCACGGCCAAACCGTTTGAGATATCCAAAATCCGTTTGCAATTAAACAACTTCAATGTGTTCGCAACAAGTTAAAAAAAGCTTGGTGTAAATTGGATAAACCCTGTAGGAGTAGTAGTATAAAATTCATAGCCTGTTTTTTCAAAAAATTAACATTCAAACCAAAATAGCTGACTTCCTGTTGGTCGGAGCTAATGAATGTAAATTAGAAAATTGTCCGGCTTGATGAGAATAATATGTGTACCGAGTTTGGTGACTGTAGGAAAAACTAACCCACCCACTTTTGTCAAAAGGTGGCGCTACTGAGCCCCTCCACCACGCCCATTTCTATGGCTTTGTCCATGTCTACTGGTTGACAATATTGATGTGTGTGTCGAGTTTCATGCAATTTGAAGCATGTTAAGAGCCTCAAAAACACTCAAGAATATTATTACAGTTTGACCTGTTGCCATGGCAACAATATTTCAAATATCAAAAATCCTGTCATAGGTCTACATCTGCTGTGTATTGACATTACACTGATGAAGTTTGAAGCAAATCAGGTAAAAATAAGAGGGTGATCTCAAAACATTTCAAAAAGTGATACACTTCCTGCTGCCAGTTGGTGGCGCTATAACTTTGACTCACAATAGTCACATCCATGTGATCAGACTCCTATAACGAACACACTCGTGATGTTTCATAAAGATCAATATATGTATTAAGACGTTATAACACATTTCCTGTTTCCTTTTTCTCGCCATAAATTCGTTGCCTCGCCACGGCCAAACCGTTCGAGATATCAAAAATCCCCTGGCAATTTTTAATCATCAGTGTCTTGACTTCATGCTGACCGAGTTTGGTGGCGATCGGATTAATCGTCTAGGAGGAGTATATCAAATTCCAGAGCATGCGTTTTTCAAACAACCCTTAATAGCTGACTTCCTGTTGGCGTGGCGATTAACTTAGAGCGCGAAAGTTGTTCGGCCCGATGAGGTCTATATGTGTACCGAGTTTCATACTAATACGTGCAAGCATGTTTAATATATGGACCAAATTTTCAGACTTTTTTCAAGGGGGCGCTGTCGAGCCCCCCTGCTACGCCCGGGTACCAGCCTCTCCGGCGTCCTAATGGCCGCGGATTCCAATGTGTGTGCCAATTTTCAAGAGTTTTTGAGCATGTTAAGGCCCCCAAAAAGCCCCGGAAGACGAAAAAAAAAAAAAAAAAAAAAAAAATAATAATAATAATAAATATAGCTGCGAGCAGCGATGGCGGGCCCAAGCCCGGTGGCACCGCCACCCCGGTGGCTTCAGGGCAACTGTGCACAGCGGGCAATAGGCACTTAAAACGGTTAAACATCAAAGGACTATGTCAAATTCACTCCACATTTACTGCACTACAAGGTGCCGCTATAGAGCCCCTCCTCCCTGCCCATTTTCAAAGGATTACATGTGCCAAGTTTTAACATTATTCTGATGAATTTTGAAGCAAATCAGGTAAAAATAAGAGGGTGATCTCAATGTATGCTGAAAGTGACACATTTTCTGCTTCCAGTTGGTGGCGCTATGACTTTGAATCACAATACTCAAATCCATGTGATCAGCCTTGTACAACGAAGACTAAGCCAAAGTTTCATCAAAATCAATTAATGTATGCAGAAGTTATAACACTTTGTTTCCCTTTTCTTGCCATAAATTCGTTGCCTCGCCACGGCCAAACCGTTTGAGATATCCAAAATCCGTTTGCAATTAAACAACTTCAATGTGTTAGCAACAAGTTAAAAAAAGCTTGGTGTAAATTGGATAAACCCTGTAGGAGTAGTAGTATAAAATTCATAGCCTGTTTTTTCAAAAAATTAACATTCAAACCAAAATAGCTGACTTCCTGTTGGTCGGAGCTAATGAATGTAAATTAGAAAATTGTCCGGCTTGATGAGAATAATATGTGTACCGAGTTTGGTGACTGTAGGAAAAACTAACCCCCACTTTTGTCAAAAGGTGGCGCTACTGAGCCCCTCCACCACGCCCATTTCTATGGCTTTGTCCATGTCTACTGGTTGACAATATTGATGTGTGTGTCGAGTTTCATGCAATTTGAAGCATGTTAAGAGCCTCAAAAACACTCAAGAATATTATTACAGTTTGACCTGTTGCCATGGCAACAATATTTCAAATATCAAAAATCCTGTCATAGGTCTACATCTGCTGTGTATTGACATTACACTGATGAAGTTTGAAGCAAATCAGGTAAAAATAAGAGGGTGATCTCAAAGCATTTTAAAAGTGATACACTTCTTGCTGCCATTTGGTGGCGCTATAACTTTGACTCACAATAGTTACATCCATGTGATCAGACTACTACAACCAACACACTCCTGAAGTTTCATAAACATCAATCAATGTATGCAGAAGTTATAACACATTTCCTGTTTCCCTTTTCTCGCCATAAATTCGTTGCCTCGCCACGGCCAAACCGTTTGAGATATCCAAAATCCGTTTGCAATTAAACAACTTCAATGTGTTCGCAACAAGTTAAAAAAGCTTGGTGTAAATTGGATAAACCCTGTAGGAGTAGTAGTATAAAATTCATAGCCTGTTTTTTCAAAAAATTAACATTCAAACCAAAATAGCTGACTTCCTGTTGGTCGGAGCTAATGAATGTAAATTAGAAAATTGTCCGGCTTGATGAGAATAATATGTGTACCGAGTTTGGTGACTGTAGGAAAAACTAACCCCCACTTTTGTCAAAAGGTGGCGCTACTGAGCCCCTCCACCACGCCCATTTCTATGGCTTTGTCCATGTCTACTGGTTGACAATATTGATGTGTGTGTCGAGTTTCATGCAATTTGAAGCATGTTAAGAGCCTCAAAAACACTCAAGAATATTATTACAGTTTGACCTGTTGCCATGGCAACAATATTTCAAATATCAAAAATCCTGTCATAGGTCTACATCTGCTGTGTATTGACATTACACTGATGAAGTTTGAAGCAAATCAGGTAAAAATAAGAGGGTGATCTCAAAACATTTCAAAAAGTGATACACTTCCTGCTGCCAGTTGGTGGCGCTATAACTTTGACTCACAATAGTCACATCCATGTGATCAGACTCCTATAACGAACACACTCGTGAAGTTTCATAAAGATCAATATATGTATTAAGACGTTATAACACATTTCCTGTTTCCTTTTTCTCGCCATAAATTCGTTGCCTCGCCACGGCCAAACCGTTCGAGATATCAAAAATCCCCTGGCAATTTTTAATCATCAGTGTCTTGACTTCATGCTGACCGAGTTTGGTGGCGATCGGATTAATCGTCTAGGAGGAGTATATCAAATTCCAGAGCATGCGTTTTTCAAACAACCCTTAATAGCTGACTTCCTGTTGGCGTGGCGATTAACTTAGAGCGCGAAAGTTGTTCGGCCCGATGAGGTCTATATGTGTACCGAGTTTCATACTAATACGTGCAATCATGTTTAATATATGGACCAAATTTTCAGTTTTTCAAGGGGGCGCTGTCGAGCCCCCCTGCCACGCCCGGGTACCAGCCTCTCCGGCGTCCTAATGGCCGCGGATTCCAATGTGTGTGCCAATTTTCAAGAGTTTTTGAGCATGTTAAGGCCCCCAAAAAGCCCCGGAAGACGGAAAAAAAAAAAAAAAAAAAATAATAATAATCCTTAGAAGAACAAGAGGGCCCTGCGCGAATTTTCGCTTGGGCCCTAAATATAGCTGCGAGCAGCGATGGCGGGCCCAAGCCCGGTGGCACCGCCACCCCGGTGGCTTCAGGGCAACTGTGCACAGCGGGCAATAGGCACTTAAAACGGTTAAACATCAAAGGACTATGTCAAATTCACTCCACATTTACTGCACTACAAGGTGCCGTTATAGAGCCCCTCCTCCCTGCCCATTTTCAAAGGATTACATGTGCCAAGTTTTAACATTATTCTGATGAATTTTGAAGCAAATCAGGTAAAAATAAGAGGGTGATCTCAATGTATGCTGAAAGTGACACATTTTCTGCTTCCAGTTGGTGGCGCTATGACTTTGAATCACAATAGTCAAATCCATGTGATCAGCCTTGTACAACGAAGACTAAGCCAAAGTTTCATCAAAATCAATTAATGTATGCAGAAGTTATAACACTTTGTTTCCCTTTTCTTGCCATAAATTCGTTGCCTCGCCACGGCCAAACCGTTTGAGATATCCAAAATCCGTTTGCAATTAAACAACTTCAATGTGTTAGCAACAAGTTAAAAAAAGCTTGGTGTAAATTGGATAAACCCTGTAGGAGTAGAAGTATAAAATTCATAGCCTGTTTTTTCAAAAAATTAACATTCAAACCAAAATAGCTGACTTCCTGTTGGTCGGAGCTAATGAATGTAAATTAGAAAATTGTCCGGCTTGATGAGAACAATATGTGTACCGAGTTTGGTGACTGTAGGAAAAACTAACCCCCCACTTTTGTCAAAAGGTGGCGCTACTGAGCCCCTCCACCACGCCCATTTCTATGGCTTTGTCCATGTCTACTGGTTGACAATATTGATGTGTGTGTCGAGTTTCATGCAATTTGAAGCATGTTAAGAGCCTCAAAAACACTCAAGAATATTATTACAGTTTGACCTGTTGCCATGGCAACAATATTTCAAATATCAAAAATCCTGTCATAGGTCTACATCTGCTGTGTATTGACATTACACTGATGAAGTTTGAAGCAAATCAGGTAAAAATAAGAGGGTGATCTCAAAGCATTTTAAAAGTGATACACTTCTTGCTGCCATTTGGTGGCGCTATAACTTTGACTCACAATAGTTACATCCATGTGATCAGACTACTACAACCAACACACTCCTGAAGTTTCATAAACATCAATCAATGTATGCAGAAGTTATAACACATTTCCTGTTTCCCTTTTCTCGCCATAAATTCGTTGCCTCGCCACGGCCAAACCGTTTGAGATATCCAAAATCCGTTTGCAATTAAACAACTTCAATGTGTTCGCAACAAGTTAAAAAAAGCTTGGTGTAAATTGGATAAACCCTGTAGGAGTAGTAGTATAAAATTCATAGCCTGTTTTTTCAAAAAATTAACATTCAAACCAAAATAGCTGACTTCCTGTTGGTCGGAGCTAATGAATGTAAATTAGAAAATTGTCCGGCTTGATGAGAATAATATGTGTACCGAGTTTGGTGACTGGAGGAAAAACTAACCCCCACTTTTGTCAAAAGGTGGCGCTACTGAGCCCCTCCACCACGCCCATTTCTATGGCTTTGTCCATGTCTACTGGTTGACAATATTGATGTGTGTGTCGAGTTTCATGCAATTTGAAGCATGTTAAGAGCCTCAAAAACACTCAAGAATATTATTACAGTTTGACCTGTTGCCATGGCAGCAATATTTCAAATATCAAAAATCCTGTCATAGGTCTACATCTGCTGTGTATTGACATTACACTGATGAAGTTTGAAGCAAATCAGGTAAAAATAAGAGGGTGATCTCAAAACATTTCAAAAAGTGATACACTTCCTGCTGCCAGTTGGTGGCGCTATAACTTTGACTCACAATAGTCACATCCATGTGATCAGACTCCTATAACGAACACACTCGTGATGTTTCATAAAGATCAATATATGTATTAAGACGTTATAACACATTTCCTGTTTCCTTTTTCTCGCCATAAATTCGTTGCCTCGCCACGGCCAAACCGTTCGAGATATCAAAAATCCCCTGGCAATTTTTAATCATCAGTGTCTTGACTTCATGCTGACCGAGTTTGGTGGCGATCGGATTAATCGTCTAGGAGGAGTATATCAAATTCCAGAGCATGCGTTTTTCAAACAACCCTTAATAGCTGACTTCCTGTTGGCGTGGCGATTAACTTAGAGCGCGAAAGTTGTTCGGCCCGATGAGGTCTATATGTGTACCGAGTTTCATACTAATACGTGCAAGCATGTTTAATATATGGACCAAATTTTCAGACTTTTTTCAAGGGGGCGCTGTCGAGCCCCCCTGCTACGCCCGGGTACCAGCCTCTCCGGCGTCCTAATGGCCGCGGATTCCAATGTGTGTGCCAATTTTCAAGAGTTTTTGAGCATGTTAAGGCCCCCAAAAAGCCCCGGAAGACGGAAAAAAAAAAAAAAAAAAAAAAAAAAATAATAATAATCCTTAGAAGAACAAGAGGGCCCTGCGCGAATTTTCGCTTGGGCCCTAATAATCCTTAGAAGAACAAGAGGGCCCTGCGCGAATTTTCGCTTGGGCCCTAAAAAAAAAAAATTAAAAAAAATAAATAAATATAGCTGCGAGCAGCGATGGCGGGCCCAAGCCCGGTGGCACCGCCACCCCGGTGGCTTCAGGGCAACTGTGCACAGCGGGCAATAGGCACTTAAAACGGTTAAACATCAAAGGACTATGTCAAATTCACTCCACATTTACTGCACTACAAGGTGCCGCTATAGAGCCCCTCCTCCCTGCCCATTTTCAAAGGATTACATGTGCCAAGTTTTAACATTATTCTGATGAATTTTGAAGCAAATCAGGTAAAAATAAGAGGGTGATCTCAATGTATGCTGAAAGTGACACATTTTCTGCTTCCAGTTGGTGGCGCTATGACTTTGAATCACAATACTCAAATCCATGTGATCAGCCTTGTACAACGAAGACTAAGCCAAAGTTTCATCAAAATCAATTAATGTATGCAGAAGTTATAACACTTTGTTTCCCTTTTCTTGCCATAAATTCGTTGCCTCGCCACGGCCAAACCGTTTGAGATATCCAAAATCCGTTTGCAATTAAACAACTTCAATGTGTTAGCAACAAGTTAAAAAAAGCTTGGTGTAAATTGGATAAACCCTGTAGGAGTAGTAGTATAAAATTCATAGCCTGTTTTTTCAAAAAATTAACATTCAAACCAAAATAGCTGACTTCCTGTTGGTCGGAGCTAATGAATGTAAATTAGAAAATTGTCCGGCTTGATGAGAATAATATGTGTACCGAGTTTGGTGACTGTAGGAAAAACTAACCCCCACTTTTGTCAAAAGGTGGCGCTACTGAGCCCCTCCACCACGCCCATTTCTATGGCTTTGTCCATGTCTACTGGTTGACAATATTGATGTGTGTGTCGAGTTTCATGCAATTTGAAGCATGTTAAGAGCCTCAAAAACACTCAAGAATATTATTACAGTTTGACCTGTTGCCATGGCAACAATATTTCAAATATCAAAAATCCTGTCATAGGTCTACATCTGCTGTGTATTGACATTACACTGATGAAGTTTGAAGCAAATCAGGTAAAAATAAGAGGGTGATCTCAAAGCATTTTAAAAGTGATACACTTCTTGCTGCCATTTGGTGGCGCTATAACTTTGACTCACAATAGTTACATCCATGTGATCAGACTACTACAACCAACACACTCCTGAAGTTTCATAAACATCAATCAATGTATGCAGAAGTTATAACACATTTCCTGTTTCCCTTTTCTCGCCATAAATTCGTTGCCTCGCCACGGCCAAACCGTTTGAGATATCCAAAATCCGTTTGCAATTAAACAACTTCAATGTGTTCGCAACAAGTTAAAAAAAGCTTGGTGTAAATTGGATAAACCCTGTAGGAGTAGTAGTATAAAATTCATAGCCTGTTTTTTCAAAAAATTAACATTCAAACCAAAATAGCTGACTTCCTGTTGGTCGGAGCTAATGAATGTAAATTAGAAAATTGTCCGGCTTGATGAGAATAATATGTGTACCGAGTTTGGTGACTGTAGGAAAAACTAACCCCCACTTTTGTCAAAAGGTGGCGCTACTGAGCCCCTCCACCACGCCCATTTCTATGGCTTTGTCCATGTCTACTGGTTGACAATATTGATGTGTGTGTCGAGTTTCATGCAATTTGAAGCATGTTAAGAGCCTCAAAAACACTCAAGAATATTATTACAGTTTGACCTGTTGCCATGGCAGCAATATTTCAAATATCAAAAATCCTGTCATAGGTCTACATCTGCTGTGTATTGACATTACACTGATGAAGTTTGAAGCAAATCAGGTAAAAATAAGAGGGTGATCTCAAAACATTTCAAAAAGTGATACACTTCCTGCTGCCAGTTGGTGGCGCTATAACTTTGACTCACAATAGTCACATCCATGTGATCAGACTCCTATAACGAACACACTCGTGAAGTTTCATAAAGATCAATATATGTATTAAGACGTTATAACACATTTCCTGTTTCCTTTTTCTCGCCATAAATTCGTTGCCTCGCCACGGCCAAACCGTTCGAGATATCAAAAATCCCCTGGCAATTTTTAATCATCAGTGTCTTGACTTCATGCTGACCGAGTTTGGTGGCGATCGGATTAATCGTCTAGGAGGAGTATATCAAATTCCAGAGCATGCGTTTTTCAAACAACCCTTAATAGCTGACTTCCTGTTGGCGTGGCGATTAACTTAGAGCGCGAAAGTTGTTCGGCCCGATGAGGTCTATATGTGTACCGAGTTTCATACTAATACGTGCAAGCATGTTTAATATATGGACCAAATTTTCAGACTTTTTTCAAGGGGGCGCTGTCGAGCCCCCCTGCCACGCCCGGGTACCAGCCTCTCCGGCGTCCTAATGGCCGCGGATTCCAATGTGTGTGCCAATTTTCAAGAGTTTTTGAGCATGTTAAGGCCCCCAAAAAGCCCCGGAAGACGGAAAAAAAAAAAAAAAAAAAAAAAAATAATAATAATAATAATAATAATAATCCTTAGAAGAACAAGAGGGCCCTGCGCGAATTTTCGCTTGGGCCCTAATAATCCTTAGAAGAACAAGAGGGCCCTGCGCGAATTTTCGCTTGGGCCCTAAAAAAAAAAATTAAAAAAAATAAATAAATATAGCTGCGAGCAGCGATGGCGGGCCCAAGCCCGGTGGCACCGCCACCCCGGTGGCTTCAGGGCAACTGTGCACAGCGGGCAATAGGCACTTAAAACGGTTAAACATCAAAGGACTATGTCAAATTCACTCCACATTTACTGCACTACAAGGTGCCGCTATAGAGCCCCTCCTCCCTGCCCATTTTCAAAGGATTACATGTGCCAAGTTTTAACATTATTCTGATGAATTTTGAAGCAAATCAGGTAAAAATAAGAGGGTGATCTCAATGTATGCTGAAAGTGACACATTTTCTGCTTCCAGTTGGTGGCGCTATGACTTTGAATCACAATAGTCAAATCCATGTGATCAGCCTTGTACAACGAAGACTAAGCCAAAGTTTCATCAAAATCAATTAATGTATGCAGAAGTTATAACACTTTGTTTCCCTTTTCTTGCCATAAATTCGTTGCCTCGCCACGGCCAAACCGTTTGAGATATCCAAAATCCGTTTGCAATTAAACAACTTCAATGTGTTAGCAACAAGTTAAAAAAAGCTTGGTGTAAATTGGATAAACCCTGTAGGAGTAGTAGTATAAAATTCATAGCCTGTTTTTTCAAAAAATTAACATTCAAACCAAAATAGCTGACTTCCTGTTGGTCGGAGCTAATGAATGTAAATTAGAAAATTGTCCGGCTTGATGAGAGTAATATGTGTACCGAGTTTGGTGACTGTAGGAAAAACTAACCCCCACTTTTGTCAAAAGGTGGCGCTACTGAGCCCCTCCACCACGCCCATTTCTATGGCTTTGTCCATGTCTACTGGTTGACAATATTGATGTGTGTGTCGAGTTTCATGCAATTTGAAGCATGTTAAGAGCCTCAAAAACACTCAAGAATATTATTACAGTTTGACCTGTTGCCATGGCAACAATATTTCAAATATCAAAAATCCTGTCATAGGTCTACATCTGCTGTGTATTGACATTACACTGATGAAGTTTGAAGCAAATCAGGTAAAAATAAGAGGGTGATCTCAAAGCATTTTAAAAGTGATACACTTCTTGCTGCCATTTGGTGGCGCTATAACTTTGACTCACAATAGTTACATCCATGTGATCAGACTACTACAACCAACACACTCCTGAAGTTTCATAAACATCAATCAATGTATGCAGAAGTTATAACACATTTCCTGTTTCCCTTTTCTCGCCATAAATTCGTTGCCTCGCCACGGCCAAACCGTTTGAGATATCCAAAATCCGTTTGCAATTAAACAACTTCAATGTGTTCGCAACAAGTTAAAAAAAGCTTGGTGTAAATTGGATAAACCCTGTAGGAGTAGTAGTATAAAATTCATAGCCTGTTTTTTCAAAAAATTAACATTCAAACCAAAATAGCTGACTTCCTGTTGGTCGGAGCTAATGAATGTAAATTAGAAAATTGTCCGGCTTGATGAGAATAATATATGTACCGAGTTTGGTGACTGTAGGAAAAACTAACCCCCCCACTTTTGTCAAAAGGTGGCGCTACTGAGCCCCTCCACCACGCCCATTTCTATGGCTTTGTCCATGTCTACTGGTTGACAATATTGATGTGTGTGTCGAGTTTCATGCAATTTGAAGCATGTTAAGAGCCTCAAAAACACTCAAGAATATTATTACAGTTTGACCTGTTGCCATGGCAACAATATTTCAAATATCAAAAATCCTGTCATAGGTCTACATCTGCTGTGTATTGACATTACACTGATGAAGTTTGAAGCAAATCAGGTAAAAATAAGAGGGTGATCTCAAAACATTTCAAAAAGTGATACACTTCCTGCTGCCAGTTGGTGGCGCTATAACTTTGACTCACAATAGTCACATCCATGTGATCAGACTCGTATAACGAACACACTCGTGAAGTTTCATAAAGATCAATATATGTATTAAGACGTTATAACACATTTCCTGTTTCCTTTTTCTCGCCATAAATTCGTTGCCTCGCCACGGCCAAACCGTTCGAGATATCAAAAATCCCCTGGCAATTTTTAATCATCAGTGTCTTGACTTCATGCTGACCGAGTTTGGTGGCGATCGGATTAATCGTCTAGGAGGAGTATATCAAATTCCAGAGCATGCGTTTTTCAAACAACCCTTAATAGCTGACTTCCTGTTGGCGTGGCGATTAACTTAGAGCGCGAAAGTTGTTCGGCCCGATGAGGTCTATATGTGTACCGAGTTTCATACTAATACGTGCAAGCATGTTTAATATATGGACCAAATTTTCAGACTTTTTTCAAGGGGGCGCTGTCGAGCCCCCCTGCCACGCCCGGGTACCAGCCTCTCCGGCGTCCTAATGGCCGCGGATTCCAATGTGTGTGCCAATTTTCAAGAGTTTTTGAGCATGTTAAGGCCCCCAAAAAGCCCCGGAAGACGGAAAAAAAAAAAAAAAAAAAAAAAATAATAATAATAAATATAGCTGCGAGCAGCGATGGCGGGCCCAAGCCCGGTGGCACCGCCACCCCGGTGGCTTCAGGGCAACTGTGCACAGCGGGCAATAGGCACTTAAAACGGTTAAACATCAAAGGACTATGTCAAATTCACTCCACATTTACTGCACTACAAGGTGCCGTTATAGAGCCCCTCCTCCCTGCCCATTTTCAAAGGATTACATGTGCCAAGTTTTAACATTATTCTGATGAATTTTGAAGGAAATCAGGTAAAAATAAGAGGGTGATCTCAATGTATGCTGAAAGTGACACATTTTCTGCTTCCAGTTGGTGGCGCTATGACTTTGAATCACAATAGTCAAATCCATGTGATCAGCCTTGTACAACGAAGACTAAGCCAAAGTTTCATCAAAATCAATTAATGTATGCAGAAGTTATAACACTTTGTTTCCCTTTTCTTGCCATAAATTCGTTGCCTCGCCACGGCCAAACCGTTTGAGATATCCAAAATCCGTTTGCAATTAAACAACTTCAATGTGTTAGCAACAAGTTAAAAAAAGCTTGGTGTAAATTGGATAAACCCTGTAGGAGTAGTAGTATAAAATTCATAGCCTGTTTTTTCAAAAAATTAACATTCAAACCAAAATAGCTGACTTCCTGTTGGTCGGAGCTAATGAATGTAAATTAGAAAATTGTCCGGCTTGATGAGAATAATATGTGTACCGAGTTTGGTGACTGTAGGAAAAACTAACCCCCACTTTTGTCAAAAGGTGGCGCTACTGAGCCCCTCCACCACGCCCATTTCTATGGCTTTGTCCATGTCTACTGGTTGACAATATTGATGTGTGTGTCGAGTTTCATGCAATTTGAAGCATGTTAAGAGCCTCAAAAACACTCAAGAATATTATTACAGTTTGACCTGTTGCCATGGCAACAATATTTCAAATATCAAAAATCCTGTCATAGGTCTACATCTGCTGTGTATTGACATTACACTGATGAAGTTTGAAGCAAATCAGGTAAAAATAAGAGGGTGATCTCAAAACATTTCAAAAAGTGATACACTTCCTGCTGCCAGTTGGTGGCGCTATAACTTTGACTCACAATAGTCACATCCATGTGATCAGACTCCTATAACGAACACACTCGTGAAGTTTCATAAAGATCAATATATGTATTAAGACGTTATAACACATTTCCTGTTTCCTTTTTCTCGCCATAAATTCGTTGCCTCGCCACGGCCAAACCGTTCGAGATATCAAAAATCCCCTGGCAATTTTTAATCATCAGTGTCTTGACTTCATGCTGACCGAGTTTGGTGGCGATCGGATTAATCGTCTAGGAGGAGTATATCAAATTCCAGAGCATGCGTTTTTCAAACAACCCTTAATAGCTGACTTCCTGTTGGCGTGGCGTTTAACTTAGAGCGCGAAAGTTGTTCGGCCCGATGAGGTCTATATGTGTACCGAGTTTCATACTAATACGTGCAAGCATGTTTAATATATGGACCAAATTTTCAGACTTTTTTCAAGGGGGCGCTGTCGAGCCCCCCTGCCACGCCCGGGTACCAGCCTCTCCGGCGTCCTAATGGCCGCGGATTCCAATGTGTGTGCCAATTTTCAAGAGTTTTTGAGCATGTTAAGGCCCCCAAAAAGCCCCGGAAGACGGAAAAATAATAAAAAAAAAAAAAAAAAAAAAAAAAAATAATAATAATCCTTAGAAGAACAAGAGGGCCCTGCGCGAATTTTCGCTTGGGCCCTAATAATAAATATAGCTGCGAGCAGCGATGGCGGGCCCAAGCCCGGTGGCACCGCCACCCCGGTGGCTTCAGGGCAACTGTGCACAGCGGGCAATAGGCACTTAAAACGGTTAAACATCAAAGGACTATGTCAAATTCACTCCACATTTACTGCACTACAAGGTGCCGTTATAGAGCCCCTCCTCCCTGCCCATTTTCAAAGGATTACATGTGCCAAGTTTTAACATTATTCTGATGAATTTTCAAGCAAATCAGGTAAAAATAAGAGGGTGATCTCAATGTATGCTGAAAGTGACACATTTTCTGCTTCCAGTTGGTGGCGCTATGACTTTGAATCACAATAGTCAAATCCATGTGATCAGCCTTGTACAACGAAGACTAAGCCAAAGTGTAACGAAGGTTCTTTGTGTAATGGGAAGGAAGAGGACAGGAATCGGCTTTAGGGCTGCTGACAGTCTTTATTCTCACCAGAGAAAAATATCCAACACATAAACAAAAAGACGGTGCAACGCACACTCAATAATTCCACATCCAAGGACGGGCTTCACTCCACGACACGAGCACAGCTCACTTAGTCCGACTGTCAGCAGTCCCTCTCTCTCTCACACGCTCCTGCTTCTCCTGGCGTTTTATCCTGTCTCCACGCCAGTTACTGGAACGAGAAACAGGTGTTCGTGATTTACATTCAACCCGTTCAATCACCGCACATCCCCAGACACTCCCTCCTGCCGCAGACCCCGCTAAACCACGCCCCCCTCGCCACACAAAGTTTCATCAAAATCAATTAATGTATGCAGAAGTTATAACACTTTGTTTCCCTTTTCTCGCCATAAATTCGTTGCCTCGCCACGGCCAAACCGTTTGAGATATCCAAAATCCGTTTGCAATTAAACAACTTCAATGTGTTAGCAACAAGTTAAAAAAAGCTTGGTGTAAATTGGATAAACCCTGTAGGAGTAGTAGTATAAAATTCATAGCCTGTTTTTTCAAAAAATTAACATTCAAACCAAAATAGCTGACTTCCTGTTGGTCGGAGCTAATGAATGTAAATTAGAAAATTGTCCGGCTTGATGAGAATAATATGTGTACCGAGTTTGGTGACTGTAGGAAAAACTAACCCCCCCACATTTGTCAAAAGGTGGCGCTACTGAGCCCCTCCACCACGCCCATTTCTATGGCTTTGTCCATGTCTACTGGTTGACAATATTGATGTGTGTGTCGAGTTTCATGCAATTTGAAGCATGTTAAGAGCCTCAAAAACACTCAAGAATATTATTACAGTTTGACCTGTTGCCATGGCAACAATATTTCAAATATCAAAAATCCTGTCATAGGTCTACATCTGCTGTGTATTGACATTACACTGATGAAGTTTGAAGCAAATCAGGTAAAAATAAGAGGGTGATCTCAAAGCATTTTAAAAGTGATACACTTCTTGCTGCCATTTGGTGGCGCTATAACTTTGACTCACAATAGTTACATCCATGTGATCAGACTACTACAACCAACACACTCCTGAAGTTTCATAAACATCAATCAATGTATGCAGAAGTTATAACACATTTCCTGTTTCCCTTTTCTCGCCATAAATTCGTTGCCTCGCCACGGCCAAACCGTTTGAGATATCCAAAATCCGTTTGCAATTAAACAACTTCAATGTGTTAGCAACAAGTTAAAAAAAGCTTGGTGTAAATTGGATAAACCCCTGTAGGAGTAGTAGTATAAAATTCATAGCTTGTTTTTTCAAAAAATTAACATTCAAACCAAAATAGCTGACTTCCTGTTGGTCGGAGCTAATGAATGTAAATTAGAAAATTGTCCGGCTTGATGAGAATAATATGTGTACCGAGTTTGGTGACTGTAGGAAAAACTAACCCCCACACTTTTGTCAAAAGGTGGCGCTACTGAGCCCCTCCACCACGCCCATTTCTATGGCTTTGTCCATGTCTACTGGTTGACAATATTGATGTGTGTGTCGAGTTTCATGCAATTTGAAGCATGTTAAGAGCCTCAAAAACACTCAAGAATATTATTACAGTTTGACCTGTTGCCATGGCAACATTATTTCAAATATCAAAAATCCTGTCATAGGTCTACATCTGCTGTGTATTGACATTACACTGATGAAGTTTGAAGCAAATCAGGTAAAAATAAGAGGGTGATCTCAAAGCATTTTAAAAGTGATACACTTCTTGCTGCCATTTGGTGGCGCTATAACTTTGACTCACAATAGTTACATCCATGTGATCAGACTACTACAACCAACACACTCCTGAAGTTTCATAAACATCAATCAATGTATGCAGAAGTTATAACACATTTCCTGTTTCCCTTTTCTCGCCATAAATTCGTTGCCTCGCCACGGCCAAACCGTTTGAGATATCCAAAATCCGTTTGCAATTAAACAACTTCAATGTGTTCGCAACAAGTGTAAACATGCTTGGTGTAATTTGGATAAACCCTGTAGGAGTAGTAGTATAAAATTCATAGCCTGTTTTTTCAAAAAATTAACATTCAAACCAAAATAGCTGACTTCCTGTTGGTCGGAGCTAATGAATGTAAATTAGAAAATTGTCCGGCTTGATGAGAATAATATGTGTACCGAGTTTGGTGACTGTAGGAAAAACTAACCCCCACTTTTGTCAAAAGGTGGCGCTACTGAGCCCCTCCACCACGCCCATTTCTATGGCTTTGTCCATGTCTACTGGTTGACAATATTGATGTGTGTGTCGAGTTTCATGCAATTTGAAGCATGTTAAGAGCCTCAAAAACACTCAAGAATATTATTACAGTTTGACCTGTTGCCATGGCAACAATATTTCAAATATCAAAAATCCTGTCATAGGTCTACATCTGCTGTGTATTGACATTACACTGATGAAGTTTGAAGCAAATCAGGTAAAAATAAGAGGGTGATCTCAAAACATTTCAAAAAGTGATACACTTCCTGCTGCCAGTTGGTGGCACTATAACTTTGACTCACAATAGTCACATCCATGTGATCAGACTCCTATAACGAACACACTCGTGAAGTTTCATAAAGATCAATATATGTATTAAGACGTTATAACACATTTCCTGTTTCCTTTTTCTCGCCATAAATTTGTTGCCTCGCCACGGCCAAACCGTTCGAGATATCAAAAATCCCCTGGCAATTTTTAATCATCAGTGTCTTGACTTCATGCTGACCGAGTTTGGTGGCGATCGGATTAATCGTCTAGGAGGAGTATATCAAATTCCAGAGCATGCGTTTTTCAAACAACCCTTAATAGCTGACTTCCTGTTGGCGTGGCGATTAACTTAGAGCGCGAAAGTTGTTCGGCCCGATGAGGTCTATATGTGTACCGAGTTTCATACTAATACGTGCAAGCATGTTTAATATATGGACCAAATTTTCAGACTTTTTTCAAGGGGGCGCTGTCGAGCCCCCCTGCCACGCCCGGGTACCAGCCTCTCCGGCGTCCTAATGGCCGCGGATTCCAATGTGTGTGCCAATTTTCAAGAGTTTTTGAGCATGTTAAGGCCCCCAAAAAGCCCCGGAAGACGGAAAAAAAAAAAAAAAAAAAAAAATAATAATAATAATAATAAATATAGCTGCGAGCAGCGATGGCGGGCCCAAGCCCGGTGGCACCGCCACCCCGGTGGCTTCAGGGCAACTGTGCACAGCGGGCAATAGGCACTTAAAACGGTTAAACATCAAAGGACTATGTCAAATTCACTCCACATTTACTGCACTACAAGGTGCCGCTATAGAGCCCCTCCTCCCTGCCCATTTTCAAAGGATTACATGTGCCAAGTTTTAACATTATTCTGATGAATTTTGAAGCAAATCAGGTAAAAATAAGAGGGTGATCTCAATGTATGCTGAAAGTGACACATTTTCTGCTTCCAGTTGGTGGCGCTATGACTTTGAATCACAATACTCAAATCCATGTGATCAGCCTTGTACAACGAAGACTAAGCCAAAGTTTCATCAAAATCAATTAATGTATGCAGAAGTTATAACACTTTGTTTCCCTTTTCTTGCCATAAATTCGTTGCCTTGCCACGGCCAAACCGTTTGAGATATCCAAAATCCGTTTGCAATTAAACAACTTCAATGTGTTAGCAACAAGTTAAAAAAAGTTTGGTGTAAATTGGATAAACCCTGTAGGAGTAGTAGTATAAAATTCATAGCCTGTTTTTTCAAAAAATTAACATTCAAACCAAAATAGCTGACTTCCTGTTGGTCGGAGCTAATGAATGTAAATTAGAAAATTGTCCGGCTTGATGAGAATAATATGTGTACCGAGTTTGGTGACTGTAGGAAAAACTAACCCCCCCACTTTTGTCAAAAGGTGGCGCTACTGAGCCCCTCCACCACGCCCATTTCTATGGCTTTGTCCATGTCTACTGGTTGACAATATTGATGTGTGTGTCGAGTTTCATGCAATTTGAAGCATGTTAAGAGCCTCAAAAACACTCAAGAATATTATTACAGTTTGACCTGTTGCCATGGCAACAATATTTCAAATATCAAAAATCCTGTCATAGGTCTACATCTGCTGTGTATTGACATTACACTGATGAAGTTTGAAGCAAATCAGGTAAAAATAAGAGGGTGATCTCAAAGCATTTTAAAAGTGATACACTTCTTGCTGCCATTTGGTGGCGCTATAACTTTGACTCACAATAGTTACATCCATGTGATCAGACTACTACAACCAACACACTCCTGAAGTTTCATAAACATCAATCAATGTATGCAGAAGTTATAACACATTTCCTGTTTCCCTTTTCTCGCCATAAATTCGTTGCCTCGCCACGGCCAAACCGTTTGAGATATCCAAAATCCGTTTGCAATTAAACAACTTCAATGTGTTCGCAACAAGTTAAAAAAAGCTTGGTGTAAATTGGATAAACCCTGTAGGAGTAGTAGTATAAAATTCATAGCCTGTTTTTTCAAAAAATTAACATTCAAACCAAAATAGCTGACTTCCTGTTGGTCGGAGCTAATGAATGTAAATTAGAAAATTGTCCGGCTTGATGAGAATAATATGTGTACCGAGTTTGGTGACTGTAGGAAAAACTAACCCCCACTTTTGTCAAAAGGTGGCGCTACTGAGCCCCTCCACCACGCCCATTTCTATGGCTTTGTCCATGTCTACTGGTTGACAATATTGATGTGTGTGTCGAGTTTCATGCAATTTGAAGCATGTTAAGAGCCTCAAAAACACTCAAGAATATTATTACAGTTTGACCTGTTGCCATGGCAACAATATTTCAAATATCAAAAATCCTGTCATAGGTCTACATCTGCTGTGTATTGACATTACACTGATGAAGTTTGAAGCAAATCAGGTAAAAATAAGAGGGTGATCTCAAAACATTTCAAAAAGTGATACACTTCCTGCTGCCAGTTGGTGGCGCTATAACTTTGACTCACAATAGTCACATCCATGTGATCAGACTCCTATAACGAACACACTCGTGAAGTTTCATAAAGATCAATATATGTATTAAGACGTTATAACACATTTCCTGTTTCCTTTTTCTCGCCATAAATTCGTTGCCTCGCCACGGCCAAACCGTTCGAGATATCAAAAATCCCCTGGCAATTTTTAATCATCAGTGTCTTGACTTCATGCTGACCGAGTTTGGTGGCGATCGGATTACTCGTCTAGGAGGAGTATATCAAATTCCAGAGCATGCGTTTTTCAAACAACCCTTAATAGCTGACTTCCTGTTGGCGTGGCGATTAACTTAGAGCGCGAAAGTTGTTCGGCCCGATGAGGTCTATATGTGTACCGAGTTTCATACTAATACGTGCAAGCATGTTTAATATATGGACCAAATTTTCAGACTTTTTTCAAGGGGGCGCTGTCGAGCCCCCCTGCCACGCCCGGGTACCAGCCTCTCCGGCGTCCTAATGGCCGCGGATTCCAATGTGTGTGCCAATTTTCAAGAGTTTTTGAGCATGTTAAGGCCCCCAAAAAGCCCCGGAAGACGAAAAAAAAAATAAAAAAAAAAAAATAAATAAATAAAATAAATATAGCTGCGAGCAGCGATGGCGGGCCCAAGCCCGGTGGCACCGCCACCCCGGTGGCTTCAGGGCAACTGTGCACAGCGGGCAATAGGCACTTAAAACGGTTAAACATCAAAGGACTATGTCAAATTCACTCCACATTTACTGCACTACAAGGTGCCGTTATAGAGCCCCTCCTCCCTGCCCATTCTCAAAGGATTACATGTGCCAAGTTTTAACATTATTCTGATGAATTTTGAAGCAAATCAGGTAAAAATAAGAGGGTGATCTCAATGTATGCTGAAAGTGACAGATTTTCTGCTTCCAGTTGGTGGCGCTATGACTTTGAATCACAATAGTCAAATCCATGCGATCAGCCTTGTACAACGAAGACTAAGCCAAAGTTTCATCAAAATCAATTAATGTATGCAGAAGTTATAACACTTTGTTTCCCTTTTCTTGCCATAAATTCGTTGCCTCGCCACGGCCAAACCGTTTGAGATATCCAAAATCCGTTTGCAATTAAACAACTTCAATGTGTTAGCAACAAGTTAAAAAAAGCTTGGTGTAAATTGGATAAACCCTGTAGGAGTAGTAGTATAAAATTCATAGCCTGTTTTTTCAAAAAATTAACATTCAAACCAAAATAGCTGACTTCCTGTTGGTCGGAGCTAATGAATGTAAATTAGAAAATTGTCCGGCTTGATGAGAATAATATATGTACCGAGTTTGGTGACTGTAGGAAAAACTAACCCCCACTTTTGTCAAAAGGTGGCGCTACTGAGCCCCTCCACCACGCCCATTTCTATGGCTTTGTCCATGTCTACTGGTTGACAATATTGATGTGTGTGTCGAGTTTCATGCAATTTGAAGCATGTTAAGAGCCTCAAAAACACTCAAGAATATTATTACAGTTTGACCTGTTGCCATGGCAACAATATTTCAAATATCAAAAATCCTGTCATAGGTCTACATCTGCTGTGTATTGACATTACACTGATGAAGTTTGAAGCAAATCAGGTAAAAATAAGAGGGTGATCTCAAAGCATTTTAAAAGTGATACACTTCTTGCTGCCATTTGGTGGCGCTATAACTTTGACTCACAATAGTTACATCCATGTGATCAGACTACTACAACCAACACACTCCTGAAGTTTCATAAACATCAATCAATGTATGCAGAAGTTATAACACATTTCCTGTTTCCCTTTTCTCGCCATAAATTCGTTGCCTCGCCACGGCCAAACCGTTTGAGATATCCAAAATCCGTTTGCAATTAAACAACTTCAATGTGTTCGCAACAAGTTAAACAAAGCTTGGTGTAAATTGGATAAACCCTGTAGGAGTAGTAGTATAAAATTCATAGCCTGTTTTTTCAAAAAATTAACATTCAAACCAAAATAGCTGACTTCCTGTTGGTCGGAGCTAATGAATGTAAATTAGAAAATTGTCCGGCTTGATGAGAATAATATGTGTACCGAGTTTGGTGACTGTAGGAAAAACTAACCCCCACTTTTGTCAAAAGGTGGCGCTACTGAGCCCCTCCACCACGCCCATTTCTATGGCTTTGTCCATGTCTACTGGTTGACAATATTGATGTGTGTGTCGAGTTTCATGCAATTTGAAGCATGTTAAGAGCCTCAAAAACACTCAAGAATATTATTACAGTTTGACCTGTTGCCATGGCAACAATATTTCAAATATCAAAAATCCTGTCATAGGTCTACATCTGCTGTGTATTGACATTACACTGATGAAGTTTGAAGCAAATCAGGAAAAAATAAGAGGGTGATCTCAAAACATTTCAAAAAGTGATACACTTCCTGCTGCCAGTTGGTGTCGCTATAACTTTGACTCACAATAGTCACATCCATGTGATCAGACTCCTATAACGAACACACTCGTGAAGTTTCATAAAGATCAATATATGTATTAAGACGTTATAACACATTTCCTGTTTCCTTTTTCTCGCCATAAATTCGTTGCCTCGCCACGGCCAAACCGTTCGAGATATCAAAAATCCCCTGGCAATTTTTAATCATCAGTGTCTTGACTTCATGCTGACCGAGTTTGGTGGCGATCGGATTAATCGTCTAGGAGGAGTATATCAAATTCCAGAGCATGCGTTTTTCAAACAACCCTTAATAGCTGACTTCCTGTTGGCGTGGCGATTAACTTAGAGCGCGAAAGTTGTTCGGCCCGATGAGGTCTATATGTGTACCGAGTTTCATACTAATACGTGCAAGCATGTTTAATATATGGACCAAATTTTCAGACTTTTTTCAAGGGGGCGCTGTCAAGCCCCCCTGCCACGCCCGGGTACCAGCCTCTCCGGCGTCCTAATGGCCGCGGATTCCAATGTGTGTGCCAATTTTCAAGAGTTTTTGAGCATGTTAAGGCCCCCAAAAAGCCCCGGAAGACGGAAAAAAAAATAAATAAATAAATAAATAAATAAATAAATAAATAAATAAATATAGCTGCGAGCAGCGATGGCGGGCCCAAGCCCGGTGGCACCGCCACCCCGGTGGCTTCAGGGCAACTGTGCACAGCGGGCAATAGGCACTTAAAACGGTTAAACATCAAAGGACTATGTCAAATTCACTCCACATTTACTGCACTACAAGGTGCCGCTATAGACCCCTTCCTCCCTGCCCATTTTCAAAGGATTACATGTGCCAAGTTTTAACATTATTCTGATGAATTTTCAAGCAAATCAGGTAAAAATAAGAGGGTGATCTCAATGTATGCTGAAAGTGACACATTTTCTGCTTCCAGTTGGTGGCGCTATGACTTTGAATCACAATAGTCAAATCCATGTGATCAGCCTTGTACAACGAAGACTAAGCCAAAGTTTCATCAAAATCAATTAATGTATGCAGAAGTTATAACACTTTGTTTCCCTTTTCTTGCCATAAATTCGTTGCCTCGCCACGGCCAAACCGTTTGAGATATCCAAAATCCGTTTGCAATTAAACAACTTCAATGTGTTAGCAACAAGTTAAAAAAAGCTTGGTGTAAATTGGATAAACCCTGTAGGAGTAGTAGTATAAAATTCATAGCCTGTTTTTTCAAAAAATTAACATTCAAACCAAAATAGCTGACTTCCTGTTGGTCGGAGCTAATGAATGTAAATTAGAAAATTGTCCGGCTTGATGAGAATAATATGTGTACCGAGTTTGGTGACTGTAGGAAAAACTAACCCCCCACTTTTGTCAAAAGGTGGCGCTACTGAGCCCCTCCACCACGCCCATTTCTATGGCTTTGTCCATGTCTACTGGTTGACAATATTGATGTGTGTGTCGAGTTTCATGCAATTTGAAGCATGTTAAGAGCCTCAAAAACACTCAAGAATATTATTACAGTTTGACCTGTTGCCATGGCAACAATATTTCAAATATCAAAAATCCTGTCATAGGTCTACATCTGCTGTGTATTGACATTACACTGATGAAGTTTGAAGCAAATCAGGTAAAAATAAGAGGGTGATCTCAAAGCATTTTAAAAGTGATACACTTCTTGCTGCCATTTGGTGGCGCTATAACTTTGACTCACAATAGTTACATCCATGTGATCAGACTACTACAACCAACACACTCCTGAAGTTTCATAAACATCAATCAATGTATGCAGAAGTTATAACACATTTCCTGTTTCCCTTTTCTCGCCATAAATTCGTTGCCTCGCCACGGCCAAACCGTTTGAGATATCCAAAATCCGTTTGCAATTAAACAACTTCAATGTGTTCGCAACAAGTTAAAAAAAGCTTGGTGTAAATTGGATAAACCCTGTAGGAGTAGTAGTATAAAATTCATAGCCTGTTTTTTCAAAAAATTAACATTCAAACCAAAATAGCTGACTTCCTGTTGGTCGGAGCTAATGAATGTAAATTAGAAAATTGTCCGGCTTGATGAGAATAATATGTGTACCGAGTTTGGTGACTGTAGGAAAAACTAACCCCCACTTTTGTCAAAAGGTGGCGCTACTGAGCCCCTCCACCACGCCCATTTCTATGGCTTTGTCCATGTCTACTGGTTGACAATATTGATGTGTGTGTCGAGTTTCATGCAATTTGAAGCATGTTAAGAGCCTCAAAAACACTCAAGAATATTATTACAGTTTGACCTGTTGCCATGGCAACAATATTTCAAATATCAAAAATCCTGTCATAGGTCTACATCTGCTGTGTATTGACATTACACTGATGAAGTTTGAAGCAAATCAGGTAAAAATAAGAGGGTGATCTCAAAACATTTCAAAAAGTGATACACTTCCTGCTGCCAGTTGGTGGCGCTATAACTTTGACTCACAATAGTCACATCCATGTGATCAGACTCCTATAACGAACACACTCGTGAAGTTTCATAAAGATCAATATATGTATTAAGACGTTATAACACATTTCCTGTTTCCTTTTTCTCGCCATAAATTCGTTGCCTCGCCACGGCCAAACCGTTCGAGATATCAAAAATCCCCTGGCAATTTTTAATCATCAGTGTCTTGACTTCATGCTGACCGAGTTTGGTGGCGATCGGATTACTCGTCTAGGAGGAGTATATCAAATTCCAGAGCATGCGTTTTTCAAACAACCCTTAATAGCTGACTTCCTGTTGGCGTGGCGATTAACTTAGAGCGCGAAAGTTGTTCGGCCCGATGAGGTCTATATGTGTACCGAGTTTCATACTAATACGTGCAAGCATGTTTAATATATGGACCAAATTTTCAGACTTTTTTCAAGGGGGCGCTGTCGAGCCCCCCTGCCACGCCCGGGTACCAGCCTCTCCGGCGTCCTAATGGCCGCGGATTCCAATGTGTGTGCCAATTTTCAAGAGTTTTTGAGCATGTTAAGGCCCCCAAAAAGCCCCGGAAGACGAAAAAAAAAAAAAAAAAAAAAAAAATAAAATAATAAATATAGCTGCGAGCAGCGATGGCGGGCCCAAGCCCGGTGGCACCGCCACCCCGGTGGCTTCAGGGCAACTGTGCACAGCGGGCAATAGGCACTTAAAACGGTTAAACATCAAAGGACTATGTCAAATTCACTCCACATTTACTGCACTACAAGGCGCCGTTATAGAGCCCCTCCTCCCTGCCCATTCTCAAAGGATTACATGTGCCAAGTTTTAACATTATTCTGATGAATTTTGAAGCAAATCAGGTAAAAATAAGAGGGTGATCTCAATGTATGCTGAAAGTGACAGATTTTCTGCTTCCAGTTGGTGGCGCTATGACTTTGAATCACAATAGTCAAATCCATGCGATCAGCCTTGTACAACGAAGACTAAGCCAAAGTTTCATCAAAATCAATTAATGTATGCAGAAGTTATAACACTTTGTTTCCCTTTTCTTGCCATAAATTCGTTGCCTCGCCACGGCCAAACCGTTTGAGATATCCAAAATCCGTTTGCAATTAAACAACTTCAATGTGTTAGCAACAAGTTAAAAAAAGCTTGGTGTAAATTGGATAAACCCTGTAGGAGTAGTAGTATAAAATTCATAGCCTGTTTTTTCAAAAAATTAACATTCAAACCAAAATAGCTGACTTCCTGTTGGTCGGAGCTAATGAATGTAAATTAGAAAATTGTCCGGCTTGATGAGAATAATATATGTACCGAGTTTGGTGACTGTAGGAAAAACTAACCCCCACTTTTGTCAAAAGGTGGCGCTACTGAGCCCCTCCACCACGCCCATTTCTATGGCTTTGTCCATGTCTACTGGTTGACAATATTGATGTGTGTGTCGAGTTTCATGCAATTTGAAGCATGTTAAGAGCCTCAAAAACACTCAAGAATATTATTACAGTTTGACCTGTTGCCATGGCAACAATATTTCAAATATCAAAAATCCTGTCATAGGTCTACATCTGCTGTGTATTGACATTACACTGATGAAGTTTGAAGCAAATCAGGTAAAAATAAGAGGGTGATCTCAAAGCATTTTAAAAGTGATACACTTCTTGCTGCCATTTGGTGGCGCTATAACTTTGACTCACAATAGTTACATCCATGTGATCAGACTACTACAACCAACACACTCCTGAAGTTTCATAAACATCAATCAATGTATGCAGAAGTTATAACACATTTCCTGTTTCCCTTTTCTCGCCATAAATTCGTTGCCTCGCCACGGCCAAACCGTTTGAGATATCCAAAATCCGTTTGCAATTAAACAACTTCAATGTGTTCGCAACAAGTTAAACAAAGCTTGGTGTAAATTGGATAAACCCTGTAGGAGTAGTAGTATAAAATTCATAGCCTGTTTTTTCAAAAAATTAACATTCAAACCAAAATAGCTGACTTCCTGTTGGTCGGAGCTAATGAATGTAAATTAGAAAATTGTCCGGCTTGATGAGAATAATATGTGTACCGAGTTTGGTGACTGTAGGAAAAACTAACCCCCACTTTTGTCAAAAGGTGGCGCTACTGAGCCCCTCCACCACGCCCATTTCTATGGCTTTGTCCATGTCTACTGGTTGACAATATTGATGTGTGTGTCGAGTTTCATGCAATTTGAAGCATGTTAAGAGCCTCAAAAACACTCAAGAATATTATTACAGTTTGACCTGTTGCCATGGCAACAATATTTCAAATATCAAAAATCCTGTCATAGGTCTACATCTGCTGTGTATTGACATTACACTGATGAAGTTTGAAGCAAATCAGGTAAAAATAAGAGGGTGATCTCAAAACATTTCAAAAAGTGATACACTTCCTGCTGCCAGTTGGTGGCGCTATAACTTTGACTCACAATAGTCACATCCATGTGATCAGACTCCTATAACGAACACACTCGTGAAGTTTCATAAAGATCAATATATGTATTAAGACGTTATAACACATTTCCTGTTTCCTTTTTCTCGCCATAAATTCGTTGCCTCGCCACGGCCAAACCGTTCGAGATATCAAAAATCCCCTGGCAATTTTTAATCATCAGTGTCTTGACTTCATGCTGACCGAGTTTGGTGGCGATCGGATTAATCGTCTAGGAGGAGTATATCAAATTCCAGAGCATGCGTTTTTCAAACAACCCTTAATAGCTGACTTCCTGTTGGCATGGCGATTAACTTAGAGCGCGAAAGTTGTTCGGCCCGATGAGGTCTATATGTGTACCGAGTTTCATACTAATACGTGCAAGCATGTTTAATATATGGACCAAATTTTCAGACTTTTTTCAAGGGGGCGCTGTCGAGCCCCCCTGCCACGCCCGGGTACCAGCCTCTCCGGCGTCCTAATGGCCGCGGATTCCAATGTGTGTGCCAATTTTCAAGAGTTTTTGAGCATGTTAAGGCCTCCAAAAAGCCCCGGAAGACGAAAAAAAAAAAAAAAAAAATATAGCTGCGAGCAGCGATGGCGGGCCCAAGCCCGGTGGCACCGCCACCCCGGTGGCTTCAGGGCAACTGTGCACAGCGGGCAATAGGCACTTAAAACGGTTAAACATCAAAGGACTGTGTCAAATTCACTCCACATTTACTGCACTACAAGGTGCCGTTATAGAGCCCCTCCTCCCTGCCCATTTTCAAAGGATTACATGTGCCAAGTTTTAACATTATTCTGATGAATTTTGAAGCAAATCAGGTAAAAATAAGAGGGTGATCTCAATGTATGCTGAAAGTGACACATTTTCTGCTTCCAGTTGGTGGCGCTATGACTTTGAATCACAATAGTCAAATCCATGTGATCAGCCTTGTACAACGAAGACTAAGCCAAAGTTTCATCAAAATCAATTAATGTATGCAGAAGTTATAACACTTTGTTTCCCTTTTCTTGCCATAAATTCGTTGCCTCGCCACGGCCAAACCGTTTGAGATATCCAAAATCCGTTTGCAATTAAACAACTTCAATGTGTTAGCAACAAGTTAAAAAAAAGCTTGGTGTAAATTGGATAAACCCTGTAGGAGTAGTAGTATAAAATTCATAGCCTGTTTTTTCAAAAAATTAACATTCAAACCAAAATAGCTGACTTCCTGTTGGTCGGAGCTAATGAATGTAAATTAGAAAATTGTCCGGCTTGATGAGAATAATATGTGTACCGAGTTTGGTGACTGTAGGAAAAACGAACCCCCACTTTTGTCAAAAGGTGGCGCTACTGAGCCCCTCCACCACGCCCATTTCTATGGCTTTGTCCATGTCTACTGGTTGACAATATTGATGTGTGTGTCGAGTTTCATGCAATTTGAAGCATGTTAAGAGCCTCAAAAACACTCAAGAATATTATTACAGTTTGACCTGTTGCCATGGCAACAATATTTCAAATATCAAAAATCCTGTCATAGGTCTACATCTGCTGTGTATTGACATTACACTGATGAAGTTTGAAGCAAATCAGGTAAAAATAAGAGGGTGATCTCAAAGCATTTTAAAAGTGATACACTTCTTGCTGCCATTTGGTGGCGCTATAACTTTGACTCACAATAGTTACATCCATGTGATCAGACTACTACAACCAACACACTCCTGAAGTTTCATAAACATCAATCAATGTATGCAGAAGTTATAACACATTTCCTGTTTCCCTTTTCTCGCCATAAATTCGTTGCCTCGCCACGGCCAAACCGTTTGAGATATCCAAAATCCGTTTGCAATTAAACAACTTCAATGTGTTCGCAACAAGTTAAAAAAGCTTGGTGTAAATTGGATAAACCCTGTAGGAGTAGTAGTATAAAATTCATAGCCTGTTTTTTCAAAAAATTAACATTCAAACCAAAATAGCTGACTTCCTGTTGGTCGGAGCTAATGAATGTAAATTAGAAAATTGTCCGGCTTGATGAGAATAATATGTGTACCGAGTTTGGTGACTGTAGGAAAAACTAACCCCCACTTTTGTCAAAAGGTGGCGCTACTGAGCCCCTCCACCACGCCCATTTCTATGGCTTTGTCCATGTCTACTGGTTGACAATATTGATGTGTGTGTCGAGTTTCATGCAATTTGAAGCATGTTAAGAGCCTCAAAAACACTCAAGAATATTATTACAGTTTGACCTGTTGCCATGGCAGCAATATTTCAAATATCAAAAATCCTGTCATAGGTCTACATCTGCTGTGTATTGACATTACACTGATGAAGTTTGAAGCAAATCAGGTAAAAATAAGAGGGTGATCTCAAAACATTTCAAAAAGTGATACACTTCCTGCTGCCAGTTGGTGGCGCTATAACTTTGACTCACAATAGTCACATCCATGTGATCAGACTCCTATAACGAACACACTCGTGAAGTTTCATAAAGATCAATATATGTATTAAGACGTTATAACACATTTCCTGTTTCCTTTTTCTCGCCATAAATTCGTTGCCTCGCCACGGCCAAACCGTTCGAGATATCAAAAATCCCCTGGCAATTTTTAATCATGAGTGTCTTGACTTCATGCTGACCGAGTTTGGTGGCGATCGGATTAATCGTCTAGGAGGAGTATATCAAATTCCAGAGCATGCGTTTTTCAAACAACCCTTAATAGCTGACTTCCTGTTGGTGTGGCGATTAACTTAGAGCGCGAAAGTTGTTCGGCCCGATGAGGTCTATATGTGTACCGAGTTTCATACTAATACGTGCAAGCATGTTTAATATATGGACCAAATTTTCAGACTTTTTTCAAGGGGGCGCTGTCGAGCCCCCCTGCCACGCCCGGGTACCAGCCTCTCCGGCGTCCTAATGGCCGCGGATTCCAATGTGTGTGCCAATTTTCAAGAGTTTTTGAGCATGTTAAGGCCCCCAAAAAGCCCCGGAAGACGGAAAAAAAAAAAAAAAAAAAAAAAAAATAATAATAATAATAATCCTTAGAAGAACAAGAGGGCCCTGCGCGAATTTTCGCTTGGGCCCTAATAATCCTTAGAAGAACAAGAGGGCCCTGCGCGAATTTTCGCTTGGGCCCTAAATATAGCTGCGAGCAGCGATGGCGGTCCCAAGCCCGGTGGCACCGCCACCCCGGTGGCTTCAGGGCAACTGTGCACAGCGGGCAATAGGCATTTAAAACGGTTAAACATCAAAGGACTATGTCAAATTCACTCCACATTTACTGCACTACAAGGTGCCACACTATAGAGCCCCTCCTCCCTGCCCATTTTCAAAGGATTACATGTGCCAAGTTTTAACATTATTCTGATGAATTTTGAAGCAAATCAGGTAAAAATAAGACGGTGATCTCAATGTATGCTGAAAGTGACACATGTTCTGCTTCCAGTTGGTGGCGCTATGACTTTGAATCACAATAGTCACATCCATGTGATCAGCCTTGTACAACGAAGACTAAGCCGAACTTTCATCAAAATCAATTAATGTATGCAGGAGTTAAAACACTTTGTTTCCCTTTTCTTGCCATAAATTCGTTGCCTCGCCATGGCCAAACCGTTTGAGATATCCAAAATCCGTTTGCAATTAAACAACTTCAATGTGTTAGCAACAAGTTAAAAAAAGCTTGGTGTAAATTGGATAAACCCTGTAGGAGTAGTAGTATAAAATTCATAGCCTGTTTTTTCAAAAAATTAACATTCAAACCAAAATAGCTGACTTCCTGTTGGTCGGAGCTAATGAATGTAAATTAGAAAATTGTCCGGCTTGATGAGAATAATATGTGTACCGAGTTTGGTGACTGTAGGAAAAACTAACCCCCACTTTTGTCAAAAGGTGGCGCTACTGAGCCCCTCCACCACGCCCATTTCTATGGCTTTGTCCATGTCTACTGGTTGACAATATTGATGTGTGTGTCGAGTTTCATGCAATTTGAAGCATGTTAAGAGCCTCAAAAACACTCAAGAATATTATTACAGTTTGACCTGTTGCCATGGCAACAATATTTCAAATATCAAAAATCCTGTCATAGGTCTACATCTGCTGTGTATTGACATTACACTGATGAAGTTTGAAGCAAATCAGGTAAAAATAAGAGGGTGATCTCAAAGCATTTTAAAAGTGATACACTTCTTGCTGCCATTTGGTGGCGCTATAACTTTGACTCACAATAGTTACATCCATGTGATCAGACTACTACAACCAACACACTCCTGAAGTTTCATAAACATCAATCAATGTATGCAGAAGTTATAACACATTTCCTGTTTCCCTTTTCTCGCCATAAATTCGTTGCCTCGCCACGGCCAAACCGTTTGAGATATCCAAAATCCGTTTGCAATTAAACAACTTCAATGTGTTCGCAACAAGTTAAAAAAAGCTTGGTGTAAATTGGATAAACCCTGTAGGAGTAGTAGTATAAAATTCATAGCCTGTTTTTTCAAAAAATTAACATTCAAACCAAAATAGCTGACTTCCTGTTGGTCGGAGCTAATGAATGTAAATTAGAAAATTGTCCGGCTTGATGAGAATAATATGTGTACCGAGTTTGGTGACTGTAGGAAAAACTAACCCCCACTTTTGTCAAAAGGTGGCGCTACTGAGCCCCTCCACCACGCCCATTTCTATGGCTTTGTCCATGTCTACTGGTTGACAATATTGATGTGTGTGTCGAGTTTCATGCAATTTGAAGCATGTTAAGAGCCTCAAAAACACTCAAGAATATTATTACAGTTTGACCTGTTGCCATGGCAACAATATTTCAAATATCAAAAATCCTGTCATAGGTCTACATCTGCTGTGTATTGACATTACACTGATGAAGTTTGAAGCAAATCAGGTAAAAATAAGAGGGTGATCTCAAAACATTTCAAAAAGTGATACACTTCCTGCTGCCAGTTGGTGGCGCTATAACTTTGACTCACAATAGTCACATCCATGTGATCAGACTCCTATAACGAACACACTTGTGAAGTTTCATAAAGATCAATATATGTATTAAGACGTTATAACACATTTCCTGTTTCCTTTTTCTCGCCATAAATTCGTTGCCTCGCCACGGCCAAACCGTTCGAGATATCAAAAATCCCCTGGCAATTTTTAATCATCAGTGTCTTGACTTCATGCTGACCGAGTTTGGTGGCGATCGGATTAATCGTCTAGGAGGAGTATATCAAATTCCAGAGCATGCGTTTTTCAAACAACCCTTAATAGCTGACTTCCTGTTGGCGTGGCGATTAACTTAGAGCGAGAAAGTTGTTCGGCCCAATGAGGTCTATATGTGTACCGAGTTTCATACTAATACGTGCAAGCATGTTTAATATATGGACCAAATTTTCAGACTTTTTTCAAGGGGGCGCTGTCGAGCCCCCCTGCCACGCCCGGGTACCAGCCTCTCCGGCGTCCTAATGGCCGCGGATTCCAATGTGTGTGCCAATTTTCAAGAGTTTTTGAGCATGTTAAGGCCCCCAAAAAGCCCCGGAAGACGAAAAAAAAAATAAAAAAAAATAAAAAAAAAATAAATAAATAAAAAAAAATAATAATAATCCTTAGAAGAACAAGAGGGCCCTGCGCGAATTTTCGCTTGGGCCCTAATAATCCTTAGAAGAACAAGAGGGCCCTGCGCGAATTTTCGCTTGGGCCCTAATAATCCTTAGAAGAACAAGAGGGCCCTGCGCGAATTTTCGCTTGGGCCCTAATAATAATCCTTAGAAGAACAAGAGGGCCCTGCGCGCTTAATTCGCTTGGGCCCTAATAATCCTTAGAAGAACAAGAGGGCCCTGCGCGAATTTTCGCTTGGGCCCTAATAATAATAATCCTTAGAAGAACAAGAGGGCCCTGCGCGAATTTTCGCTTGGGCCCTAATAATCCTTAGAAGAACAAGAGGGCCCTGCGCGCTTAATTCGCTTGGGCCCTAATAATCCTTAGAAGAACAAGAGGGCCCTGCGCGCTTAATTCGCTTGGGCCCTAATAATAATCCTTAGAAGAACAAGAGGGCCCTGCGCAAATTTTCGCTTGGGCCCTAAAAATGTATTGATGAAGAAAAACAGCGCCGCAGCATGCTCGAGAACCGCATACGGGAGCTGGAAGGGTACCACAGGAGATGGAACCTTAAGTTGTATGGAGTACCTGAGAAAGCAGATCAGAGCATACGAGCTGAAGTTATTCATATTTGTCAGGAGGTGCTACCTGGAGGAAAGATCAAGCTCCCAGATGTGATCGATACTGTTCATCGCTTAAGCCGAGTTCAGACTGCACGATTTTAGCCCCGATTTTGGCTCGCCGACAGGTTTTGAGAAATCGCCGACAAATGCCCGAAATCACAGGCAAATCGGTGCTCGTTCACGCGAGTGACAATCACGCAGTGTGAATGAGCAAAGACGCGATCTGAGAGAATCGCCGACGAGTCGCCGACACCCGTGAGATATTTGGCATGCTAAATATCTGGACCTGTCGGCGATTCAAAATCCTGCTGTGTGAAAAGTGTTCTGACTGAAAACTACATCGGCGATGACCGACAGCCAATGAGAGAGCAAGATACAGAGCAGCGTGGAGTTCGGGGAGGAGTTATAGACCACAACATCAGCAAGCATGGCTTCATTCACATAAACATTACAATTCTATTAAACAGAAACAAAGCACAAACATTTGCTTGACCATCCGCAACAGCAGCACATTGAAAAGTTATGTATTTAGCTCCAACTGTCATTACAGAACACACAATCCACAGTCTCCCCAAACATTTCCTTCTCCATATTCTTCTTTTATTTTTGTTGTTTTCGCTGCAAATCAGCGCACAGGCAATTCATATTTCAAGCTTCTTGCGGACTACTATTTTTAATAATAATCCCACCGTGTGTCTCAATCAGCTTCCTAGTTCAGTAGTCAGGGCACTGATCAGGGTATCAGCCGCATTCACTTTCATTCACGACCTAGGGAACTAGGGAGCTGATTGAGACACAGGGCCAGTCTCACGTGAGAACTCCGGTCTTGAACGCGTGATATTGCGTTGTTTCCTTGTCACGTCTCGCGTGTGTTTGGTTGTGAAACGTAATTTGCGTGCCAGACAGAGTTGTCGGCGATTCTTCCTATTGTAAAGTCATGCAGTTTGAAACCTTCTATCGCCGATCCATCGTGCAGTTTGAACACAGCAGCGACTGAATGCTGGCCAAGATAGTCATGCAGTGTGAAAAGAACAGTGACCCGACTACTTTGAAAATCGTGCAGTCTGAACTCGGCTTTAGGGATTTTTTTTAGCCAGTATAGAAGTCTGCTTTCTAAAACTCAAGAAAACTATAGCATTCTCAGACCTTGAGTTAAAACCATAAATATTAGCCATAATAATAAAAGTTGAATTAAGATCAATGACATGACACAAAAAATGTCCATATGAATCACAGTCCGAGTGTAATATATTCCCTTTAAATGCATTCCTTAGAGTAGTAACTCCAGCAGAGTGTTCAGTTCCATGGGAAAACCAAAGGTCATTTCCCCATTGAGATCTCCAGAATTTTACATCATTTTTTTTACATCATCAATTTTACATGGGATTCTTGGAAAAAACAAAAATCAGGTTTCAGTTGTTTTGCAAATAAAAATAATGCTTTCCTTTTCACAGTATGGCGAATACCCCTGACATTTAATGAAAACAAAGACAACAACCCCAAAAACAAATAAATATAAAGAGAACTGTAGAAACAAATAGGCTATGACCTTATGTCAAAAGCTTGGAGCAGAAAAGCCCCAATCTCTGCACTTAGAACAAGTGTTAGTGTTAAGTGAACCAACTAATTATATAACATCTTGACAAGTTCCAGACAAAAGGGTTTGAACTATACTTAAAAGGAAATTAAGGCACAAAACCCAAAGTACATGGACCGATCTGCAACATAAAATCCTGGACTAACCAGCCGCAGGACGACAGACTTCAAAGATAACCATTAAGGTGGTAGAATGATTTCTTTGCCTTCAACAAATGCTCGAGCTCTTACATAGTATGCCTTTTTTAACTGCAGGCCACAGCTTTTTCCTCCTCTCTCTGTCTTCTTCACAGAAATCTTCAGCAAAGCGTAGTTTATTATCACGCAGATACGAGTTATTTCTAGCCTTCCAAACTGCGTCGCGGTGCACTCTGCTGGTGAATTGGAGAATTACAGGCCTCGGCTTGTCCGTGTTCATTCTTGAACCTAACTCTTTGCTCGTTATAGGTGGGGATTTCAATATTGCAATTGACAGTGCTCTTGATAAATGGCCTCCCGGCCGACCCTCATCACTTAATTTAAAATTTAAACAATTCATGGAGAGACTTGATGTAATTGATGTCTGGAGATCCAAATTCCCTAATACTAAAGCATTTACCTGGAGCAACAAGGCTGCTTCTCATTTCTCTTGTATAGACTTTTGGCTGATCTCTAAATCCTTTGACATTCCCAGTACTTCAGTTGATATTCTCCCAACCCCCCTAACTGACCATAAGGCTATCTATATAAAAATTAAGCTTTCTGCAAGCACTTTAAACTCTATTAAACCATCATATTGGAAATTAAACAGCTCTCTTTTATCTCATAATACAGTTAAACTTAAAATTAACTATTTTATTAACCATTATTGGAAAAAAGCAGTAAGGGAACGATCTTTTAGTAATAATTGGGAGTTACTAAAATTTGATATTGGTAAATGAGAAGCTATGGAAGTGCACTAGCTAAGCTTAGGAAAGCTGAGGAAGAGGCAGTGATTAGTGAAAATGCTGCCATTACTCATGGGCCCCCTGAAAATCTCTCGAATGTTGAAACTGCTTTGCTTTCTAAACTACAAAACCAACTTGATGATATTTATAAATGTAAAGCTGAAGGTGCTTTTGTGTGATCTAGGAGGAGATGGATGGAGCAAGGTGAACAAAATTCTGCATACTTCTTCAGGTTAGAGAAATCTAATGCCAATTATAATACCATGACTAAACTCACTGCTAATGGTATTGTAACAGATAACCCCAAGACAATTTCTAATTATTGCTATGAGTTTTATAAGTTGTTATATACCTCTATTCAATGAGGATGACACATCCTCATTTTTAGATTCAATAATTGACCTAAATACCATAGAGGTAGATGACAAAAATCGGTGTGATGAACCTATTTCCCTTAAAGAAATCGTTGATTCTATTAATCATCTTAAAGTCAACAAATCTCCGGGGAATGATGGTATTACTGCAGAATTTTATAAGGCATTCTCTGAACCCTTAGCTCCATTTCTGGCAGAAGTTTATGCAGAGAGTATTCTGAAAACATCTCTTCCTCCTAGTTTAACACAGGGTGTAATTACTCTGATCCCAAAACCCAAAAAGGATCCACTTCTTATAGAAAATTGGCATCCTATTTGTTTACTTAACACTGATTACAAGATCCTTGCTCAAATTTTTGCCCAAAGATTAAAAAAAAGTAATGAGCTATTTAATTGATGAGTCTCAATCTGGATTTATAAAAAATAGGCACATTTCTAATAATATTAGATTAATTTTAGACATCCTTGACTATTCTGAATTGATTTCAGAGGAAAGTTTTATTTATTTTTTTTAGACTTTTACAAGGCATTTGACACTGTGGAGCATGCTTTTATTTTCTGTTGTCTTCGAGTTTGGTTTTGGTGATTTCTTTAATAATGCCATCAGGACACTTTATACTAACAGTAATTGCTCATTGAAATTTAGTTTTGGTACGTCACCCAGATTCTACCTTCAGAGGGGTATTAGGCAAGGATGTCCTATTTCACCCTATCTTTTCCTCCTTGCCACCCAGATCTTCTCACACTATATTAATAAAAGTACCTTGAAAGGGATTCTCATTGCTGAAAGAGAAATAAAGATCAGCCAATTAGCAGATGACACTGCTCTTTTTTTTAAGAGATGCCTCTTGGGTCTCTATCGCAATCAGCACTGTTGAAAAGTTTTCTCAAGCTTCTGGTCTTTTTTAAATTTATCTAAATGTGAACTGCTTTCAATTAAAGAGTGCAATCTTTCTACAATTAATAATATTCCGATTAAAGATAAGATATCTTATTTAGGTATCTATGTAAATGTATATGTAAAAATCAAAATGATAGATGTGTTTCTAATTTTACCCCTATTATTGAGAAAACTCAAAAAAAAATTAATTTATGGCTGCAGAGAGACTTATCTCTGAGGGGAAGAATATTACTTGCCAAAGGGGAGGGAATCTCCAGATTATCATATGCTGCTCAGTCTCTCCATGTTGATAACGGCATTCTCAAAAGTATTGACAAAATGTTACTTAATTTCATGTGGAAAAATGGCATACATTATATCAAGAAATCTGTTGTTTTGAATACTTATGAAAATGGTGGTCTCAATATGTTAGATTTTTATACATTTAATAATACTCTTAAAATTAATTGGGCCAAACACTTTCTCAAAAATCCAACCTCAGTTTGGAACTTTATTCCACAATATATTTTCTCCAAATTCGGTGGATTTAATTTTTTATTGCTTTGTAATTATAATGTTGAAAAAATACCAGCTAAATTATCTAAATTCCATAAGCAGGTCCTTCTCGCCTGGTCTCTTTTATACAAACATAACTTTTCCCCTCATAAATATTTTATATGGAATAACAGAGATATTCTTTATAAAAACAGATCTTTATTCTTCCAGCGCTGGTTTGAGGCTTATATCTTGCTTGTAAGTCAATTATTTAATGCGAATGGCCTTTTATTAAACTATGAGGAATTTCTTAGTCGTTTTAATATTCCCATTACCCCTAAGGAATTTGCTATTGTATTCGATGCCATACCATCTGGAGTTATTAGACTATTTCAACATATCCCCTATCCCTCTACTTTACCTTCTTTAGACCCTACTATTACAATGATGGGGAAATATTGCTTTTCTTCCACTTCTTCTAATAAATCAATACGTTTATTATTTCTCAAAGAAATTGTGGCTATTCCAAATGTCACAGTTTATTGGAATACCTTTGTTTTTGATATTGCCTGGAGGAAAGTTTGGCTGATCCCAAATAGATACTTAATTACTAATAAGATAAGAGAAGTTTCATTTCGTATTATCCATCGTGTATATCCTGTTAATACTTTCATGAAGAAATTTAAAAAAGATATTGACACAAATTGTTCTTTTTGCAAACAACACCCAGAGACCATAGTGCATTTGTTCTGGCTTTGCCATTACTCTAAAAGATTGTGGAAAGACTTTTCCCTTTTTGTTATTGAGCACATTGATAAGGATTTCTCCTTACTTTGGGAAAATGTTTTGTTTGGATTTGTTAATTGGAAAAGAGCATTTAGTGGAAAACAAGCTATACTTAATCTACATATACTAAATCTTCTTATTTTATTAACAAAATTTTATATACATAAATGTAAATTTTCAGGTCAGAAACCACTTTTTTGTGTTTTGTAAGTAAATTTGTAAGTTTTTTAATCTTTTCCTTTAAGGTGATCTTCTGTGTTTAGTTATATACCCCTGTCTTGTACCTTTTATTTTATTTTATTTTATTATATTTTATGTTTTGTTATTTGTCCTACATTGTGACTGCTTCGTTCTTTGTCTATATCAGGGGTCTCAAACTCAAATTGGCGGGGGGCCGTTTCTGTGATTGACACCTCATAGGAGGGCCATATTAACATTCAAGCGCAAGAAAGCGCAGCATTTCAGAAAATGTACTTTCCTTTGCATTGTTTCTCATTTACTTCAAATTTCATTAGGCCTACTAAAATATTTATATAGCTATGCTATAAATATTTTATTTACCATACTAAATGTAAACAGCAGTGTCTCTCTCAGTGTTACAGAGTGTAATATAATTATATAATATTACTAATATAATACTACTAATATACTAATATAATACTACTAATATAATACTATTAATTGCGATGGTGCAACTTCTCACATCCAACAAGGTGCATGGAATAAAAAAAATACTAATTTAGGAACAAAACCAACACTTGTGGCATGGACTCCTGGAGGGGTCAGAAATAAACAAAAAACTGGAGCTATATATATCAACTTCAATATATCAAAATCTCTCATTGTTACATACATTATTAGTTTTAAACATTTAGTGGTATTTTCCCTTACTTTATGTTAGCCTAAATAACATTAAAATCTTGCACTGTACAACACTGTACTGAACAAATGCAATCCCTGAATGCAGTGGCGTAACTTTATTTTAAAAAGTGGGTGGGACAGGAATGTGTATGTGTATGTGTGTGTGTGTGTGGGGGGGGGGGGGGGGGTATTGTAATTGTATTATTACAATAATAATGATATGATATTGAAATTAATATGATAGTTTCTTCCTTACATCTGCTATAATACAATATGTCTCGAGAGTATGTATATTAGTTAATAAATACGTGGATCCGCTGTTGAAAATAGATTGTCCTGATGGACTGGAGGTATTGTTTTCGTTTAGCATGCAAGAGATTCTGGGTTCGAATCCAACCATGTATGATTTTTTTTTTTCTCATTAAAACCAAAGATGTTCGTCAGTGATTGTATATCAAGAGCAGGTACACGTTTATGTGTATTTTGTTTTGTGATTCAACGTAACGAATAGAGAGTCTCTGCAACAGTTAACGTAAGCATTAAATTGAAGCGCTCGTCCGTGTGAACACTGCGCAGTGTGCACGAGCGCCAAGAGAACACTGTTGCGCCTCTGATAACAGCGACAACGAGCACTAGCACTCAACATGATTTCAAAAACAACACATCCCAGCGCCAGATCGCCTATTATTAACAAATATTGCGAGATGCCGCGATATGTTTCAAAAAGTGGTGGGGACAATATCGACCATTTCAAAAAGTGGTGGGGACATGTCCCACCCGTCCCACCCGCAAATTACGCCTATGCCTGAATGCATTTGTACACTTTTCTGTTTCTTGACAGACACCTGCAACGCTTGTGCTCACACAGCTGAGACACGTTTGTCCAAGATGCCGTTTGAGCTTCGGTAACGTTTAATGGTTGCATCGGACGCGTTTCGGTGGTTTAAATCGACGCTCGTGACTTAAAGTCGAGTACTTTTACTGTAATTTAGGCAAGCGCGCTCATAATAGAAGTGACGCGGTTGAGAGCGCGGCTCATGGTTGCATAGCAACGACAGACGCCACTGGACCGAAAGCGCATTGGAAAGAACGAGAAAGTGGCGCGGCCGCTTATGTTATGTGACGCGATATGTGAATGCCCCCATAGAACGGCGACTTTTTCTTTGCATATTAAACAGTTAGCAACTAGAGAATAATAATAATAATAATTTTGCGGGCCGGATTATGTTTTATTTTTGAGATCAGTTGCGGGCCGGATGGAGGGGGAGGGCGGGCCGTAAGTGGCCCGCGGGCCGGCAGTTTGAGACCACTGGTCTATATAATGTTCTTAATAAAAAAAAAAAAGTGCCACACGTGATTAAGTTAGCCGTTACGCTTTACGATACAGACCCTAGGTGTGTTCGACATCGGCTGCGGCTGGATGTAACCGATCGGCGAGATTAGCCGCGTGCAGGCGGGGAGGAGCTGAAAACGGAGACGTGAAGTCGGACACATTCTGCTTCCCATAGTGACGCTCGCGCTGCGTTTGCATCGGTTTGCATACTTTATCACAGCTGAAGTGAAACAAATGCACTATTTGACTAATACACTGATGTTTCAGAGACCTTTTCATTCAAAACTTTATGTACTGCTTACAGCGTCTGTTTTTACAAGAATAAAGTTCAACATAAGCATATGTTATTTAAATAACAATGTAGTGGGATCTACGTTTTTTATCCGCTTTATTTTAATAAACATGACACAATACAACATCGCGACTACATGAAAAGAGCTTTAACTGTTATAAAAACACAGATTTTTGAGCATTAGTGGAGCTGAAGGCGTGACAATAAACACGAAACACACGTGATCGTTGTCATGCGGTGAATCCGGCCAATCATGATACAGCTGTGTCGTCATCAGCGCTCGTGCAGCTCCTCTTGAGAAACTGCGCTGGCTAACTCAGGCGGCTGATCTAGAATCGCTCTCGCGGTACTTTAAATCCATACGTCACAGTCACATGACTTCAGCGCTGTCTCAAGTCGGACATTTCTTACCGGCATGCACTGCTTCAAGTCAGCCGCCGATCGGTCTTTGCGGCGCTGCATCAAGTCGAACAAGCCTCCTCTTATTTATTTATTTATTTTTTAATTTTTTTTTTTTTTTTTAATGATATACATTTTTATGTATATGGAATACAACATGTATCAACATTATATACAAGGCCATCTAAACATACAGAACAAAAAAAAGACATTTGCAAACAGAAAAAAGAGGAAAGAAAAATTAGTGCAGAAAAAAAAAAAAAAGAGGGTAAGATTAATTTACATTTCAATTAGAGTATTCAAATTAAAATCATTACAAATTGAGGTTGTTCTTCTTGCTTTCTTATTTACAGAGGATGAAATAGTGTAAAGGTACATTTTAAATTCTTTCAAAAAAACAAGAAAAATTGGTTTGTTGTTAGAGAATTTACATTTATGGATATAGAATTTGCCAAGAAAATAAATTAAATTTATAACAAAACAAGCTTTGTTTTTATTAGAATCAGAATCAAAGTGGCCAAAAATAATATTTTTAAAAGTTACAGATATATCTTGTTGGATATTAACTTTAATAAATGTTTCAATATCTTTCCATAGTTGTTCTGTATATAAACATGACCAAAATAGATGACAAACAGTTTCTGTGTGAACTTGGCAAAATGAGCACCTTGTATCAATATTGTTTTTATATTTAATCATAAAATATTTAGCAGGGTAAAATTTATTTATTATTTTAAAAGACACTTCTTTTACTTTATTGGTAAGAAAATATTTTTGTTGTAAAGACCAAATCTTTTTCCAATTTAAATTTTTAAATAAATTATTCCAGTAAAAGATTGCAGGAGAAATCGAGATTTCTTGTTTCTATCTTTTTTTCCTGAAAAACATATTTTACCTATAGGAGTATCTATTGGCTCAGGGAAAGTAGTGTTTATAGTAGTAGAGTGAGTATAATTCTTAAAAAGCATACAGATTCCTGTTGGTATTGCTCCCATAACTATGGCAAATTCTTTGGGAGTAACTGGTACATTGTGTTCTGAAAGAAATTCAGCATAAGTCATTAGTAACCCTTTGTTGTTGAATAGCTGACAGACTAAAAGTAAACCATTATTAAACCACTGATCAAAAAATAAAGTTCTGTTTTTGTATAAAATATTTTGATTGTTCCAAATAAAAAAATTATGTGGAGTGAAATTATGTTTATATATTAAAGCCCATGCCAAAAGTGCCTGTTGGTGGAAATTTGAAAGTTTGATAGGAATTTTTGACAAGTTATAGTTGCACATCAGTAAAAATCGTATACCTCCAATACATGACAAAGCTTGTTGAGGGAAGATATTCCAGATGGAATCTTGATTTTTCAAATATCGATGAAGCCAATTTATTTTGAAAGTGTAATTTAAAGAATTAAAATCAATAAAATTTAGGCCACCTTTGTTGTAGGAATTTAAGATAACAGACTTTTTCATATAATGGCTTTTGTTTTTCCAGACAAAATCTGTTAGAGCTCTATCAATCTGTTTACATGTAGGCTTATCTACATAGAGAGATTGAGCCGCATAAGAGAGGCGTGAAAGACCTTCGGCCTTAGTGAGCAAAACTCTTCCTTTAATAGATAAATCTCTTTGAAGCCAGCAATTAAGTTTTTTCTTTGTTTTTTCAATAATCGGATTAAAGTTTGTTGCACATCTATTTTTTTCTTTAGTTATTTCTATACCAAGATATTTAACAGTGTTTTTAACAGCTATGCCACAGATTGAAGAGACATTACAACTTTTAATGGGAAATAATTCACATTTATCAATGTTAAGGTTTAGACCAGAAGCTTTAGAAAATGATTGAAGGATATTTAATGCTACAGAAATTTGAGAGGAGTCTTCTAAAAACAATGCTGTGTCATCAGCTAATTGACTGATGGTTAATTCTGCATTTCCAACAGTGATGCCTTTTAGATTACTCCTTTTAATATGTAAATTAAGAAATTGTACTGCAATTAAGAACAGATAAGGAGACACTGGGCATCCTTGACGAACACCACGATTTAGAGAAAACCTGGGAGAAGTACCGTTTTTTAATTTAATTGAGCTATTACCATTTACATATAGCATTTTAACCATTTTACAGAAATAATCACCAAAGCCAATTTTTTTAAGTGCTTGAAATAAAAAACCGTGTTCTAAAGTATCAAAGGCTTTATAATAATCTAAGAAAAATATGGAACTGTCATTATGAATTATATCAGAATAATCTAAAATGTCTAATATCAATCTTATATTATTAGATATGTGTCTATTTGGCATAAAGCCAGATTGTGTTTCATCAATAATAGAATGTAATACTCCTTTTAATCTTTTGGCCAATACTAAAGCAATTATTTTATAATCATTGTTTAATAACGTTATTGGACGCCAGTTATCTAATAAAGTGATATTTTTATTTGGCTTAGGAATTAAAGTGATCAGCCCTTGGCATAGTGTAGGTGGGAGAGAAGATTTATTTATGCTTTCCTTAAAAACGTTAAACAAAAAAGGGGCAATGGTTTTACTGAACATATGATAGAATTCTGACGTAAGACCGTCTGTACCAGGGGATTTATTGATTTTTAAAGATTTAATTGCTTCATCGATTTCTTTTAAAGTAATGGGAGAATCACAAATGGCTTGATCATTGTAACTTAACTGATTAAAAGAAAAAAATGACTCCAAAAAATCATGAGCATGCTGTTTGTTAAATTTAGATGTATATAAATCGTGATAAAATTTGGCACAGAAATTGGCAATGGCCTTTTGGTCTTCACGGAGAGAACCATCAATTATAAGCTTTCCAATGAGATTTTTCTTCATTTGTTGTCTTTCTAGTCTAAAAAAATAAGAAGAGTTTTGCTCACCTTCCTCAATCCATCTTTTCCGTGATCTAACAAAAGCTCCCTCAGCTTTTTGTTTATAAAACTCATCTAACATGTTTTGATGATGAGCAAGCTCAACTTTTTCAGCATCAGATAAAACCATATTAGATAAAAGATTTTAGATTTTAGATATTATAATACTCTCTTCATTTTTTTTCTTTTTAGTCAATTTGCTGCTAAAAGTACGCAAGAATTTACCAATTTCATATTTTGCCAATTCCCAATTACTGCAAAAATTGTTTTCCTTATTAGCTTTTTCCCAATAATAGGTGATTATGAAATTAATTTTATCCTTTACTTCATTGTACTTGAGCAATGAAGCATTCAACTTCCAATATGAGGTAGTTCTTTGTAAATTAGCAGTATCTGAAAGTGGAATGCATATAGAGATGCATTTGTGATCAGAGTGGCGATGGAATAATATCAGAAGATACATTCTTTAAATCTCTAGAGATAAGCCACATATCAATACGAGATTGATTTGAAAGAGTATTATTATTCCAAGTAAATATTTTTTGAGAGGGATGAGTTTCTCTCCAACTGTCAAGTAATGAAAATCGTTGCATAAACCTCGTTGCATAAACCGCATAAACCGTTGCATAAAGCCTAGTAAACACTACACATTCGGTTCCGGTTGTAGAAGCCACGCAGCAGGCTAACTGGGTGACTGTGAGGCGGCATAATGGCAAGAACAAACACCACTCTTCCGTTCCGATTAGAACATCAAACAGGTTCTCCCCACTCAGTGACGCACCCACTGAGAATCCTGTTGAAAGTGCCCTAGTAATTGGCGATTCTATTACACGGAACGTGAAAATAGAGACACCAGCCACCATAGTCACATGTTTGCCGGGGGCCAGAGCACCTGACATCAAAGCAAATTTAAAAGTGCTGGCTAATGCTAAACGTAAATATTCTAAAATCATTATCCACGTCGGCACAAATGATGTTCGACTTCGCCAGTCGGAGATCACTAAAATTAACATTAAAGAGGTGTGTGAACTCGCAAATTCAATGTCAGCAAAAGTAATTTGTTCTGGCCCTCTTCCTGTTCGTCGGAGTGATGAGATAGTTAGCAGGTTATCATCACTCAATGGCTGGCTGTCTAAGTGGTGTGCGCAGAATAATATAGGTTTCATAGACAATTGGAAAAGCTTTTGGGGCAGACCTGATCTGTTGAAAAGAGATGGTATTCATCCCTCCCGGGATGGTGCTGCTCTTCTCTCTAGAAATTTGGCAAATAGTCTTAGAGCTGAAATATGACAAACCAGGGCCCAGATCAGGACGCAGACAAACTGGCTAAACCGACCGTCTGCTAGCCGCCTCACGTCACAGAACTCAGATAATTCACAGCACATAGAAACACTTTCACCTAGATATTATCACATAGAGACTGTGTCTGTACCTCGAACTAATAAATACAAAAAACTTCCAAAACCTTTTAAGGGTAAAAATTTAATTGATGTTCAAAAAATGAAAATCACAGATAAATCAGATAAACAAATGATAAAGCTTGGGTTACTGAATATTAGATCTATTTCTTCAAAAGCACTTATTGTAAATGAAATTATCACAGACAATAAACTAGACTTGCTGTGTTTGACAGAAACCTGGCTAAAACCAGACGATTACATTACTTTAAATGAATCTAGTCCTCAAGGTTATGATTATCGACACAATCCTCGACAGAAAGGCAAAGGGGGAGGTGTTGCTGTAATTTATAGTAATATATTCAGAATCATTCAAAAGAATTTCAAATATAATTCCTTTGAAGTGATGGTGCTTTATGTAACATTATGTAAGTTGACATTTGTGCTGGCTACTGTATACAGGCCACCAGGGCACCATACTGACTTTATCAAAGAATTTGCTGAGTTTCTATCAGAGTTAGTACTGGCTGCGGATAAAGTCCTTGTTGTTGGTGATTTTAATATCCATGTAGATAATAATAAAGACGCATTTGGATTGGCATTTGCAGATATTTTAAACTCTATTGGAGTTAAACAACACGTGTCAGGACCCACTCATTGTCGCAATCATACCCTAGATCTAATACTGTCGCATGGAATAGATATTGATGCTGTTGAAATTCTACAGCAGAGCGATGATATATCAGATCATTATTTAGTCTCGTGTATAATACAATTAGCCAAGGCTACAAAACCACCACCCAGCCATAAATATTGTAGAACAATCACGTCTGCCACTAAAGATTGCTTTATAAATAATCTCCCAGAGCAGTTTCATCGCCTTAGTATACCTGACAACTTAGAAGAACTCGATGCTGCAACAGAAACTATTGGCTCTCTCTTTTCCAGCACATTAGATGCGGTCGCTCCTTTACGTCTAAAGAAGATTAAGGAAACTAATCCAACGCCGTGGTATGATGAGCACACTCGGGCTCTAAAACGAGCTGTTAGAAAAGCTGAACGTAGTTGGAAGAAAACAAAACTAGAAGTTTTTCGCCTTTCTTGGAAAGAAAAAATGATTGAGTACAGAACAGCCATAAGAAATGCTAGATCTACTTATTTTTCAAATCTCTTAATAGAAAACAAACATAATCCTAGGTATTTATTTGACACAGTGGCTAAATTAACTAGAAACAGAGATTCAACTGCTGACGTTTCCATAGAGCACAGCAGTAATGACTTTATGAACTTCTTTACTTGCAAGATTGATAATATTAGAGAGAAAATTATAAACATGCAACCGTCTACAGTTTCTCTTCAGACAGTGCACTGTAGTGTCCCTGAGGTAAAACTAGAATCATTCGCCGCTATAGGAGAGGAAGAATTATCTAAACTTATCAAATCATCAAAATCAACGACATGTATGTTAGACCCAATGCCGACTAAACTACTGAAAGAAATGCTTCCAGAGGTCGTAGGTCCACTTCTTGATATAATTAATTCATCTTTAACACTAGGACACGTGCCAAAAACCTTTAAGCAGGCTATTATCAAACCTCTTATTAAAAAACCTCAACTAGATCTGAGAGATTTAGTAAATTACAGGCCAATCTCGAATCTACCTTTTCTGTCAAAGATACTAGAAAAGGCAGTTTCAACACAACTGTGTTCCTTTTTAGAAAGAAATGGAATCTGTGAGGATTTCCAGTCAGGATTTAGACCATACCATAGTACTGAGACTGCTCTCGTTAGAGTTACAAACGATCTACTCCTATCATCCGATCGTGGCTGTATTTCTCTATTAGTGTTATTAGATCTCAGTGCTGCTTTTGACACTATCGATCATAACATTCTTTTAAAAAGACTTGAAAACTATATTGGCATTAGTGGAATTGCTTTGGCATGGTTTAAATCATACTTATCTGACCGTTATCAGTCTGTGGTAGTTAATGAAGAGATGTCGTATCGATCACAGGTTAAATATGGGGTACCACAAGGCTCAGTATTAGGACCGTTGCTTTTCACTCTGTACATGCTGCCCTTAGGAGAGATAATTAGGAAGCATGGTGTTAGTTTTCACTGCTACGCTGACGATACTCAGCTCTATATTTCCTCGCGCCCTGACGAAACCTACAAATTCACAAAACTAACAGAATGCATAGCTGACATTAAAAACTGGATGTCAAGAAATTTCTTATTATTAAATTCAGAAAAAACTGATTTCCTAATCTTTGGACCAAAAACTTCCTCACGAAAAAACCTTGAATACTCTCTAACACTTGACGGGTGCTCCATTAAACCTTCGTCCTCAGTTAGGAACCTGGGTGTGCTCTTTGATACCAATCTTTCATTTGAAAGTCATGTTTCTAGTATCTGTAAAACCGCCTTCTTCCATCTAAAAAATATATCTAAATTACGACATATGCTCTCAATGACAAATGCGGAACAGTTGGTTCATGCATTCATGACCTCAAGACTAGATTATTGTAACGCTCTACTGGGTGGTTGTTCTGCTCGGCTTTTAAACAAACTACAGTTGGTTCAAAATGCGGCAGCTAGAGTTCTTACTAGAACCAGAAAGTATGACCATATTAGCCCAGTTCTGTCAACATTACATTGGCTCCCTATTAAACATCGTATAGATTTTAAAATCTTGCTACTTACTTATAAAGCTCTAAATGGTTTAGCTCCCCAGTACCTAAGTGACCTCTTAATGCATTATAGTACTTCACGTTTATTGCGATCTCAGAATTTAGGCCAGTTGATAATACCCAGAATATCAAAATCAACTGAAGGCGGCAGATCATTTTCCTATTTAGCACCTAAACTCTGGAACAATCTTCCTAGCATTGTTCGGGAAGCAGACACACTCTGTCAGTTTAAATCTAGACTAAAAACACATCTCTTTGCTCTTGCATACACATAACACATTATCAATACATTAACATTTTTCAAATCCGTTAAAGGATTGTTACGCTGCAATAATTAGGTCGGCCGGAACCGAGAACATTTCCTATAACACTAGATATACCTGTACATCAGAACAAGAATGGCATCTACGCTAATATCTGTCTCTCTGCTTATCCTGAGGTTTGCCGGGTGCTGGATCCAGGCCGTATCCAGGTCAGATGGAGAACCTGCGTCTGGACCTGACTACAACGTAGCCCAGGATCCCCGTATCCGCTTACATATATTTATATATAATCGATTTTTAATCTCTATAATAAAAATGTACAATTCAGATTTTGATCTCCATATACATTTACATATATATATCTTCCAAGGGGTTTTTTCCCTCCTAGGACTTTTTTCCCAGTGCTAGCACGCTGGGTTTTTCTCCTAGGGGGTTTTTTCCACCCCTGGAAGTCAGCCGACATTGGCTTAATGTAGCACCATCTTGTATATGTTACATATTACCACGCTTGTTTGTACAGTTTTAACCACTTCCCTTTTTTTCTGTGCTTCTAATATGTAAAGCTGCTTTGAAACAATTACCAATTGTAAAAGCGCTATATAAATAAATTTGACTTGACTTGACTTTAAGTACAAACTTGAATTATCATGAAATTTTGGAGGCCATCTGTCTAAAACGTTATTCAAAACCACATTAAAATCCCCTCCAAAAACTAAAAAAGAGTTTGGATATTTGGATAGCAAATTCAACACATGTTCTTCTACTTGATCAATAAGATTTTCATTATCTTTTTGTTGATTAAAACCATAAATGTTAACAATAATAATTGTTACATTCGAAATTTCCAAAACAAGACAGATATAACGTCCACCTGGATCACAATCAGAGCATATAATCTTCCCATCAAAATGGTTTTTAAGGATACAAACACCAGCTGAGTTACTTGTTCCATGAGCCATCCATAAATCAGATCCCCACTGAGATCTCCAGAAAACATAATCCTCTTTGGTTGAGTGGCATTCTTGCAGAAAATAAAAGTCAGATTTAAATTGTTTAAGAAACAAAAAAATTGCTTTCCTTTTTGTAATGTTTCTTAACCCTCTAGTGTTAAAAGAAATAATAGATAGAGACATAAAGGAGAAAGAATAGCCTACTATAAGTAGATTGAACTAGTCTCTGAAAATGTGTTAACTATATACGCAAAATGATGAGAACAGCAAACTCTATTATTACAAATGAAGTAGTGCAATTCAGAATTTAAATGTCAACATCCATAGAACCTAAATAATCTTTTAACTTGTAAATTCAAATTTCTTATTTCTATAGTGTAAATACAGTCAATATAATAACAGAACCAAAGTCCTTGTTTTTTCCATAAGGAATGATAGTAACAAAAACAAGTTCCTGAGATTAGACTGCCTTTAGTCATAAGGGGAAAAATAAAAAAAATAGTGTACTCATTAGCATTTATATTTTTATAATCATATAAACAATTATAACTTAGGGTGGAAGTAATTATAAAATATTCCTTCAAAATACCAACTAAATTATTTTTTCTTTGTCTTCTTTTAAGGAAAAAAAAAAAAAAAAAAAAAACTTAAAGGCAACAATCTCGAGATAATATAGACTTTCGTTAGCCCACTGTTTCAGTACATAGTGAAACAAGTATCATGTATGTCCAGGTCAGCTGCATGAAGTTTCAGGCTGGAGGGAATATTTCGATTCCTTCTACAAACGCCCTACCTCCAATAAAGTAAGCACGCTTGTTATTTTGTCTTGCTTTTTCTATTGCCGGCCATAACTTGTTCCTCCTCTCTTTATCTGCAGGAGATAAATCCTCAGATATTTTCAGGCCATTTTCCCTGAGAAAAGTAGACTCCTTTGCTGCACGCCAGACAGCGTCGCGGTAGAGCCGTGAGGCAAATTGAACAATAATTCCTCTGGTTTTGTTCGGTTGCTTGCGACCAAGTCGGTGTACAATGTCAATGGCAATCGGAAGTTTGTCCTTGTCCTCTGGCAGGAGTCGCTGACACAAATGGATAACCTGCAGACGAACTTCTTCTTTCTCCTTTTCTGGAACTCCATAAATTCTTAAATTCCATCGTCGCGAGTAACTTTCCAGATGTGCTAATCTTCTCTCTTGCTCAAAGGTAGTCTGCTCCATTTTGCTCACCTTGGACTCCACTGCTCCGTAGGCTACTTGCTTTTCAGACAATTAACTTCCTCGCTCATGAATTCGATAGCTTCCTTGACACTTGTGATTTGCTTGGTATTTTCATTTATTACCTCCTTCATGTTAGTAATCGCGCGTGTATTTTCTCCTATTATTTTCTCCAGGGAATCTGACCGAGTGTTTATTAATTGAGAAAGTGCTCCAAGTTGTGAAAGTACGTCAGCAATATCAGATCTCTCAGTCTTTCGTTGTTTGGCGGCAGGAGATTTACATGGCGTGTCTAAAAGTGCTGAAAATTCTTCCTCACACAACATGAATTCGTCAGATATTGCATCCAAGTCTGTCTTGACGTAATTATGCAGATTCTCTGTCGCAAGTTTATTAGAGGCTTGCAGCGTTTCATGATTGGATTTGATAACAGGATTAGCATTAGCTTGCGAGTATGGAAGGCCGTTTCAGCATAAAAACGTTCCAGCGTTACTCGTCGTAATTATATTTTTACTAGTAACAATTAAATTAAAGAGCTCTATAATTTAATTTGTACTAGTAACAATTACAATTATAGAGCTCTATAATTCAATTTTTACTAGTAACAATTATGATTGTAGAGCTCTCTAATTGAATTATAGAGCTCTGCAATTGTATTCTTACTAGTAACAACTGAATTGTAGAGCTCTATAATTCAGTTTTTTACTAGTAACAATTCCCATTAGAGTATGGAAGGCCGTTTAAAAACGTTCCAGCATTACTCGTCGTAATTATATTTTTACTAGTAACAATTAAATTAAAGAGCTCTATAATTTAATTTGTACTAGTAACAATTACAATTATAGAGCTCTATAATTCAATTTTTACTAGTAACAATTATGATTGTAGAGCTCTCTAATTGAATTATAGAGCTCTGCAATTGTATTCTTACTAGTAACAACTGAATTGTAGAGCTCTATAATTCAGTTTTTACTAGTAACAATTCCCATTAGAGAGCTCTACAATTCATTTATTACTAGTAAGAATTCAATTGCAGAGCTCTGTAATTCAATTGTTACTAGTAATAATCCAATTGCAGAGCTCTACAATTCCACTAGAGAGCTCTCTAATTCAATTGTTACTAGTAAAAACTGAATTATAGAGCTCTCTAATTGTAATTGTTACTAGTAAAAACTGAATTAGAGAGCTCTTTAATTCAATTCTTACTAGTAACAATTCTAATTACAGAGCTCTATAATTGTATTATTACTAGTAAAAAGCCCTGTAGCGTGGTTCTGAAGTATCCTGAAATATTTTACAGACTTAGGTAACATATTAATCATGTTCACATTAAAGCAAAATTAAGATGATGCCTGAGATGAAAGCCTATATTTAGTCGTTGTATTCATTCACCTTTGTATATTGGTAAAGCTAAGAGCCAAGAACACTCCATGTCACTGGACATAATATAGGGTGAAATGCCCTAAGCCACCCAAAGTGTTTTGACAAACTTGATATTAAGGAGTATAAATTCATTTTAAATATTTACAGTGTTTAGTATTGTTATGCAATAATAGAATGATTATCGCGGATATGTAATACAAAATAAACACCTCTAGTTGATTATCAATTTGTGTTAATAATAGGCGATTTGGCGTTGGGATGTGTTGTTTTTTAAATCATGTTGTTGAGTGCTCGTTGTCACTGTTATCAGAGGCGCGTGCAACAGGGTTCTATTCGATACGTTGAAATCACAAAAAACAAAATGCACATAAACGTGTCTCTGCTCTTGATATACAATCACTGATGAAAATATTTGGTTTTAATGAGGAAAAAAAAAATTACACATGGCTGGATTAGAACCGGCAACCTCTTGCACCCTAAACGGAGAAATGGCCACTAGTCCACCAAGACATTCAATTATCAGAGGCGGATCGTCGTATTTATTAACTAATATACATACTCTCGAGACTAACGACATTGTGTTATAGCAGATGTAGGAAAACTATCATATTTGAACACATCATTTTAAAATCATATTATTATTATAATAATAATACAACATACCCCCCCCCATACACATTCTTGTCCCACCCACTTTGTAAAACAAAGTTACGCCACTGACCCCAGTTGAATATACATAAGGCACGATTAGCATAATGATATGTCGCCGAATACAGAGCTCTGTAATGCAATTGTTACTAGTAAGAATTGCTATTGTAGAGCTCTGTAATTCAATTTGTACTAGTAAGATTGCAATTACAGAGCTCTCTAATTCTAATTGTTACTAGCAAGAACTGAATTATGGAGCTCTGTAACTTAATTCTTACTAGTAACAATTCGATTAGAGAGCTCTGTAATTCAATTAGAGAGCTCTATAATCAAATTTTTACTAGTAACAATTGAATTAGAGAGCTCTATAATTTAATTATTACTAGTAAGAATTGCAATTAGAGAGCTCTACAATTGAATTCTTACTAGTAACAATTTGATTATAGAGCTCTATAATTCAATTACAGAGCTCTCTAATTCAATTGTTACTAGTAACAATTATGATTAGAGAGCTCTGTAATTCAATTGTTACTAGTAACAATTACAATTAGAGAGCTCTCTAATTCAATTGTTACTAGTAACAATTGAATTAGAGAGCTCTGTAATTCAATTATAGAGCTCTGCAATTACACATATCTTTAATGTGTATTTTTACTAGTAATAAATCAATTAGAGAGCTCTGTAATTCAATTGTTACTAGTAAGAATTCAATTAGAGAGCTCTATAATTGTAATTGTTACTAGTAAGAATTCAATTAGAGAGCTCTATAATTGTAATTGTTACTAGTAAGAATTCAATTAGAGAGCTCTATAATTGTAATTGTTACTAGTAAGAATTGAATTAGAGAGCTCTATAATTGTAATTGTTACTAGTAACAATTCAATTAGAGAGCTCTATAATCCCAATTGTTACTAGTAACAATTCAATTAGAGAGCTCTACAATTATAATTGTTACTAGTAAAAATTGAATTATAGAGCTCTGTAATTGTAATTGTTACTAGTACAAATTAAATTATAGAGCTCTTTAATTTAATTGTTACTAGTAAAAATATAATTACGACGAGTAACGCTGGAACGTTTTTATGCTGAAATGGCCTTCCATATAAGATTGCAATTACAGAGCTCTCTAATTCTAATTGTTACTAGTAAGAACTGAATTATAGAGCTCTGTAACTTAATTCTTACTAGTAACAATTCAATTAGAGAGCTCTGTAATTCAATTATAGAGCTCTCTAATTCAATTGTTACTAGTAACAATTGAATTAGAGAGCTCTATAATTTAATTATTACTAGTAAGAATTGCAATTAGAGAGCTCTACAATTGAAATCTTACTAGTAACAATTTGATTATAGAGCTCTATAATTCAATTACAGAGCTCTCTAATTCAATTGTTACTAGTAACAATTATGATTAGAGAGCTCTGTAATTCAATTGTTACTAGTAACAATTACAATTAGAGAGCTCTCTAATTCAATTGTTACTAGTAACAATTGAATTAGAGAGCTCTGTAATTCAATTATAGAGCTCTGCAATTACACATATCTTTAATGTGTATTTTTACTAGTAATAAAACAATTAGAGAGCTCTGTAATTCAATTGTTACTAGTAAGAATTCAATTAGAGAGCTCTATAATTGTTATTGTTACTAGTAAAAACCGAATTAGAGAGCTCTACAATCATAATTGTTACTAGTAAAAAATGAATTATAGAGCTCAATAATTGTAATTGTTACTAGTAAAAATTAAATTATAGAGCTCTTTAATTTAATTGTTACTAGTAAAAATATAATTACGACGAGTAACGCTGGAACGTTTTTATGCTGAAACGGCCTTCCATATGCGAAGGGCTCTTTGTTTTTCTTTTTTCGGACTTGCCCATTGTGTCACTCTTTACTAGTAGGACATTTGTCTACAGGTTGCTATAAAAGTTAAAAGAAAGTGATATAATCCTATTCTGACAGCACTAAAGTCAATTTCACCATCTGAGTTTGCAGAGCACATCAACTCACATGTTGCTAGAGCGCCATCTTGAACCGCCCCCACAAGCCTCCTCTTATCTCCCAATAGACCCATAGACTTTATGGCGTTGGAACCGGAAGTCCAAAAATGCTAACTCGCTTCCGGATTTTGCCTACAAAAATGCGTTATCCCTGAGGCACTCTATTATGGCCCTGTCCCAAATGGCACACTCCGGACTTGTGGACTTCCTCAGAGTCCACACTTTGGTGACGTCATGTAGTGCAGACCTATAGGGCCCTTGGCGCTAGTCCTCAAGGGCGCATTGTGAGGTATTTTTGGGACAGACTCGATCGACACGCTGGAAATAATGGTCTGGTTGTTTTTTGACAGGAGCTGCAGGTTCGAGGATAATATTTAGCATTGAGAACAGGTTTCTTTTCTTTTGCAAAATATTATCTCCATGTCAACTAATGTAATGTAATAATGTATACAGTTGTAATAATAAATAATGTTCCATTTGAACTAAGATTACAATTTTAACACATGATAAACATGTGCGTGAGTTTCAGATGAATTTACAGGTTTAAATATAAATACTAGTTTTACATATGACTCAGTAAAGCCCTGACATTCGGTTCTATTTATTTAATGAATCATAATGCGATCGTATTATTCAACACGCTATTATGTTTGAGATATCAACCACTGGTCGATGACCATAATGTTTGTATAAACTGTAGGTAACAACTGGTAAAATGTACACCTTCATAAAAACCGTAATGATACCTACACTTAAATATTTTCTCAGCCATGTCATCAATTGCTCTTGAGCGAAATCTCCTCCCATCCGTTGTCTGATTGGCATTTTGCTAGGATTCCTGGGTAGTTAAAGTGTGTGGAGCCTGCATCTATGCGGGTACAAAGGGGGCGCTGCTGAGCACACTTCAGAGCGTTAAAATGCTGAATGGGACGGCCTACGGACTCGCAGACTCGGCGAGCAGACTCGGCGAGCACTTAAAATCCACAAGAAGTGCGCCATTTGGGACAGGGCCTATATACAATCTCTGGTCTAGCTAGCCTCTGTTTTGTTTGACAACGCTTCGAACGTCAACAGGAAGTTACTCTGCCCAGGATCATTTAGAGCACCTTTAAGTGTTTTATTTAATAGACAATGTCCCAATCTTAGTTATCACCATTTCTTCTCTCCGATTGCCACTTCCAACTCTTGTCTCTTTAACATGCCTTTGGATTTGATATAAGTGCCTCCCTTTCCCCTCTCTATCTCACATTTCTTGCCAATTTTGATTTTCTCCCATATCACACTTTTTGTTTTGCTAATACTTAAATTGCATGTCTATGTTTCCTATTGTTAACATCCTTTTTGCTAATTTATCTGCCATTTCTTTTCCTCTTATCCCCACATGTCCTGGAACCCATATACATTTTACCTGTCTTCCTTGATTTACTATTCTTGTCACTGACTGTATTTCAAACAAAATATCTTGATGACTTTTTGAACAGAATGACCTTATACTTGCTAAAGCTGAAGACGAATCTGAGCATATCAAAACTTTGCCCTGTTCTATCTTTTCCACCCATCGTAAGGCAATTAACACTGCCAGCATTTCCACAGTATATGCCCCTAACTTATTAGACATTCTTCTATTGATTCATATTCCTTTATCTGGTACCACCACCCCCAATCCTGTTACTTCTGACTCTGGTTTCTTAGCATCATCCGTATAAATCTGGATATACTCATATTTTTCCACAATTCGATTATTGAATTGATTTGCCTTCCTTGTTTCCTCTAACACAAATCAGTCTAAAACAGGCCAAACTAACTTCCATGGAGTAATCTCTGGATAAACTACTGTGGAACTTATCCTCAAATTAAACATTTCTATACCACATTAAAATATTATAAACCTTTGACTCCTTTTGTGCTTTTCCAATTACTGGCAGGTCATTAATTCCTACATGGCTTAATGATTCTATAAACTGAATTCTTTCTCTGTCATATTTGGTACAATGAATCAACACATGTTCAAATGTTTCTGGCAGGCCACACTGTGCTCAGTTTTCAGATTCTCTTTTCCCTATATGATGAACAGTAAACAATTAAGGGATGTGTGTCTATTCAAAGCCTAGATATTACAGAGCCATCCTTTCCACTTCCATAGCTGTTTCTCTCTACCCCGGCTTTATTTTGAATATTGTATAGATGCCTGCCTTTTGTCTCATAGGCCTAGTCTCATTTCTCTTTATCTTGTTTAGAGCAGATTTTATCATCGCAAAAAAGAAAAAAAGCTCTGTTATCAACAGAAGTGAATCAGAAGTGATCAACACAAATGAACTCAACTTTTATGAATCCTGCCTAGATACAATCGGCAGAAAAAAAGGGTCGCTCAACTTCAACGTCACCACCACCAAGCTTCCAATAACTTTCAGTCGAACAAACAAAAACATTTCCCCTGAAAGTGTGAGTTAGAATACTAAACAGATTCCGACGTCCTTTATATGGCCTAGATCAGAACATTTACATCGTTTAAATAAATCTACTTATTAACAATATGTTGCACTTCACACGGCAATGCTCGACTGATGCAACTAAGTGTCAACAGAGGAGGCGCATCGATGATTGGTGGAAGGATGCGCGAAAGCAAATCTGATTGGAGAAATCATGGTTCGTGCAACGCCTTCTCCAGCACTGGAGGAAGTGTAAACCGGCGTGTGTGCATGAAGGGAAATGGCGGACGCGGTGTCTATTTTCATGTCAATTGGCCTTAGTGAGCAGAAAGCTAAGGAAACATTGAAAAATGAAACGCTTTCATCATCACTCAAGAAGGCCATCGAACTGGTACATAATTAATTAATACGCATAATAAATAATTGCTGTTGTGCGCTGTCAAAGTCATTAGCCTCTTGAGAACTTACCTGACAATTTTTTACCCATTACATTTACGAGGAGTGCTTGAAAAAGTTTTGTAATATTGCTTATGTTACTGTTGTGTTTTTGTTTCTCAGGCTCAAGGGCTGCTGGGGTCCGCTGGCCTTGATAAGACTACAGGCACTCTGTTGTACAGTATGGTGACACGACTTAAAGACACGAATCGACTTTCTTTCCTCACAGAGTACATCATTGAACGAAAAATAACCACGGAACTGCAGTTGTCAGGTATCTGATGTCTTTATTGTTCTGTCACTCTGTTCTTTATTGTTTCTCTGTGGCCATAATGTTCTGTCTTTCAGTAAGAATATGTATATCAGTGTAATTGATATTAGTTCTCATAAACAAGGCCTGTTCACTAATTTGCTGTACACCACTTATTAACAATTTTTGCTGATAATTTTGCTCAGCGGCGTTGGACTTTGTGAAAAGTCACCCTCAGGATCATGTAGATCGGCGTGAGTTTGAGACTGCCTGTGGGGTGGGAGTGGTGATCACACCTGAGCAGATAGAGGATGCAGTAAGGACACTTTACAAATATTCACAAAAGTTTTTCTGCGGTGTGAGTATAGATTAGATATTATAGGAGGAGGTCAAAAATGGTAATCAAATGTTTGGACACATCTACTCAATTGTGATTACTATTTTGGAATAATAGTAATAGTAGTATAAAAAGTAATTATGGGAACTGTGTATTACAGTGACCAAAAAAAAAATCTAAAAATTAATGAAAACTATTTTATCCTCTTCAAAGTTGGTGTCTTATATCTAGATTTCAGCTTTACTAATTTTTCAGTCTCTTATTCTCTCCTTCATGAGGTGACACCTGAGATGCTTTTAAACATTGTTTTAAACTTTTGTTCTGGCTTTAAACTGTAAATAAAATCAATAATGCCCAGCATTTCATGGCATATTATTTTACTTTATGATTCTGTCAGACTGGCTGTTGCCAGAGTTAATGAAAGGATGCTTTCTTATTCTGTCCATCTGTATTTTTTTCTTGTTTAGCATATTAAACTGTTTTTAATGTAAAATGTATGTGGTACATCTAAAGTATATGTGATTACTCTTAACTTTTCTGTGGTTTTTAAGTATAGGGAGGATTTCCCAATTAAAGTGCAGACATATCAAGTGGTTTGTTTGTACCTGTTCTCTATTCTCTCTCTCTCTCTCTCTCTCTCTCTCTCTCTCTCTCTCTCTCTCTCTCTATATATATATATATATATATATATATATATATATATATATATATATATATATATATATATATATATATATATATATATTTTTTTTTTAATTTATTTATTTAGAGGCCAAGCATTGAAATTGTTTCCTTTCTTTTATTTAAGCAAGTTAGCAAATTATGCTAGATTTCATAGTTTTCAATTAGATCTTTAAGAATCCTTATCTGCCATTGACCTATTAACTCTTCCACAGGTGGAATTGATTATCAAGAAACACAAAGATCAGCTGCTGGCAGAGAGATACCGCTTCAACATGGGAATAATCATGGGTGAGGCAGCATGTCATATGTCATATGAGTACAGTCATGAATTGTGCTGGTGAGGAATAGGTTCTGTTTGTGCTCTTTAGGTGAGGCTAGAGCCGCTCTCAAATGGGCTGATGGAAAGATTGTCAAGAATGAAGTAGATATGCAGGTTTGTGCAAGTGTGACAGTTTTACTACCTTGCTTTAATCTGTCCAAATCATTGTTGATTTACATGCACTGAATATTTCTGTTGGTTTCTTAGGTACTGCACCTTCTGGGTCCAAAAACAGAGGCAGATCTGGAGAAAAAGCCCAAGGTATATTTTTTTTTTATGGTCTCTGTTTTGTTGTGGCACCCCTTTTCCACTGAAACAGTGCTGTGAGGATCTGGTGCACAGCAGAGGGTTCTCTCTCATAACATTTTTCACAATTATGTTACTGTATTTATGTGGGCAGGTTATATTGCAGCAGTCCAAAATTACTACATCACAAAAATGACAAAAATAGGAATTGGTGTCTGCCAGCTGAATGTATGTTGCATCATATTGCATCTAATCAGGTGCTTCCTTTGTAGATAACTCCATTAATTATAATATGTATAATTATAATATGTTTCATTGTTGTGGTTGTTGTTTTTGTACGAGACAAATGGCTTTAACAGCCTTTTCTTCTGTGGAAACGCACAGAACAAGCAATATTTGGCACAATCTCTGACACCAGCACTGGCACTATGTTGGTGTAAAACACATTACAGATAATTCTCTAGTTATGTCAACTATGCAGCTGTGAAATGTGCTGCCGTCTTTTTTCTTTCATCACAGGCAGCCAAAACCAAAGCTGCAGAGAAAGATGTGAAGATTGAGCAGGTTTCTGAAGTAAACGGTAGGACGCAGAAAGCTATCAGACATTTTTCTCATGCACTTGATGATATGAAGTTTCTATTGATAGAGATTTTGATATAATCGTGTATTTTGCGGTATGTAAACTGCTTAAAGTCACCATGAAACGGAAATTGTTATAGTTTTTTCTAGGGATGCACCGAAATTTCAGTTGGCGAAATTAAAAAAAAAAAAAAAAAAAAGGATATATGAGCCAAATATATATGGCACACCGTCCCTCAGTTTTCAGCACTCAGGTTTCACTCTCGCACAGCATTTTTTTGCAATTTTGTGAGCGGCAGCGCTTCCGAAGATGCACAACGAAGAGTCACAAAGTGACTCTGGCCAAGCAGGTAAGTCAGTTTGCTCTGCTCGATGTTCCACTCCCTGCGCAGTTGTTCATGGCCCAAAAGAACGTTCCACTTGTGTACTGCTCACGCTCACTGGAAAAGTCTGCTCAAATAATGTGCCAACTTGAAATTTTTCTGTAGTAGACTTGTTTCTGTTTGCAATAGCCCTATAATGTGCTGTAATATGGTGTGGTACAGCCGTGCTGGGCAACACTCGTAAAATAATGCTACCCTCTCGTTCACTGATCCACTCTAAGCTATGATCTGCTCACATGCTCTGCTAATAATAGCTTTGTAGGACTATGCTTTATTTTGGTTATTGGTCAAAAAATAAATCTGTTAAACCTTATTCTGTTGCATAGAACTGAATGAAGAATAATATACTAATATTTAATATTATTTTAATATATATTCTGTCCAATTTTTGGTGTTTTACTTTAAATAAAATGTTAGGCTTATTTTGTTGGCTTGTATTTTTTTTTTTTTTTTAATTATTCAGATTCAATAAAATTATTGAATTTAATTAAATAGTCTAGTATTAATACAATTATACAAACAAAACAAAACAAAAATTAAAACTAGAAATGAATAATTAAAAAAAAGTAATTTTCAGTTCTGGTGTTCGGCCAAGTGCATCCAGAATCCTCGTTTTTGGCCCAGAATTTTCATTTCTGTGCATCCCTAATTTTTTCTTGTCTGTTGTGATGTATATCTGAGTGAAACGGCTGCATGAGAGAGTTTAGGTTGGGACTTCCAAAGGAAATTGATTGGTTCAATGTTGTTTGCTAATTGCTGTGATCTCATAAGTGGCAGGTTGTTGGAGGGGAGGGATTGCACAGCTTGAATGTGCTTCCAATATCAGTCACTTCTAGTTATTTTAGCTGTACAAAAACAGTTTGAACTAAAACAGCTGCTTGATAATGCAAACTGGTAGTTGTTGTGTGTGTGTGTATATATATATATATATATATATATAAAATATTATAGTACTGTGCAAACATTCATTTTGCCATTAATTGTAATAATCCAGTGAGATTTTTGAATTTTTTTATATATATATATATATATATATATATATATATATATATATATATATATATATATATATATATATATATATATATATATATATATATATATATATATATATATATATATATATAATATACTTTTGCTGCTATTGAGGTGGGATACGAGTAAGGTTAGGGAAAGCTTTGGTGGTATGGGTTGGTTTAAGGGTAGGGGTAAGGTGTAAGGGATGGGTCAACAGTGTAATTATAAATGTAATTACAGAAATTAATTACAGATGTAATTACATGCAGGTGTTTTTAAAATAAGTACAATGTAAAAACATGTATGTACACAATAAGTGCATTGTATCAAACGATTCATTTAAATGTAAGTACATTGTTAAGGCCACTTAATATAAAGCGGGGCCAATAGACCTACCGTACCTGGAAAAAAAAAAACTTAATGTTACTAAAGTACTGAAGAAATCTAGAGAAAAAATTAGCTCAACTAGAACTTTTTGTCAAAGTATGCTCACTCTTTTTCATATAGTATGGTTTATTCAAATTATACTGATTAAACTGATTCTAACTTCAATTTTTAAGCTTTGGTAACACCATTTGTGCTATGGACAAAAAAGATACCTCCAGTTATGTGCCTTGTTGATTTGTGGTGTTTTCTTATTTGCCTGGTAAAATAGGCAAAAATAATCACATGAACTTGCATTAAAGGGATAGTTCACCCAAAAATGAAAATTGAATAATTTATTTACCGTCATATCATTCCAAACCTGCACGAGCTTTTCTTCTGTAACCAAAGTTTTGGTGACCATAGACTGGATTGTATGGACAACAAAATGATTTCTTAGAATATCTTTTTTTTTTTTTCTTTCTTTTTAATTTTTGAATGAACTATCCCTTTAAAGGAGGGATAATGTCTGAATGCCTATTTTATATTTCTGTCTTTCTCTGTAGGTGAAGGAAAAACGGAGAGGAAATCATTGATGGAGCAGCTGAGAGGAGAGGCCCTGAAGTTTCATAAGCCAGGTGAAAATGTTGACATGTCTGTGTCCAGGCAGCTACATAGGGTGCTTCTCATTCCTTATTTGTACATCCTCGCATTCTTTCCTCGCTTCTTTTTCTTGCTTTCTAACTCCATCCCTCTTAGGACAAGAAATCCAAGGAAAGCTTATTTGTACATTCTTGATTACTTGAGCATTACTTCAAAGCTAATTAGCTGCACACAAAGGATCTGCCCATATGTTGTTGAAATTTGGTTTAAGAAATTCATAATAAATATTAGGCGTGTAATGATACACTCAACTTCTCAGCAGCGAAATTTCCTATTAATGACAGACTCAAAATCTTGTCTTCAGACTCTGGCATCTTCAAAATCTGAACACCCAGCATTTGTGGAAATTTTAAATAGTTTGCAGTCCTTGGAGGCACAGAATTTTAAAATCATTTTTTGTTGGGTACCAGGGCATTGTGATATTACAGGGAATGAACAAGCTGATGCGGCGGCTAAGGAAGCTTCATCTTCAGAGCACAAAAAAATGCCCAGTTCCACTGTCAGACCTCAGAACTATTATAAATATTTACATTTGTAAGAAATGGCAAGCTGAATGGGATAAATGTACAACAAACAAACTTTACAAAATCAATACTGTAGTTGGTGCAAAACATTGTGTCCAAATCGCTGGGATCATATTATCTACACACGCAGTCGAATAGGGCACTCCAGACTATCCCATGTGTTTCTGTTAATGGGTGAAGATCCTATCACTTAAGCCGGGCACACATTTAACGACTAGCTAAACATTCTAAGACTGTGCTCAACATACAAGCGATTGTGTCCTGCGACTGAAGCAGATTTATATACTTACACATGGAATTTGAACACCGACTGTAATCGCAGACTGAACGCAACTGGCTCTGACTGGACGTGTTTGAGCGCGATCAGTCATAAGTATCAATTTACATTCATAATCGGCCTTACAGTCGTTAAGTGTGTGCGTGGCTTTAGGCATATTTTGATGGATTGTGATAGTTTGAAATCTATTAGAACTCTTTATTTTTCTGTTGACTTTTATGAAAAGATTTTTAATGAAGTAAGGCCTGATTTAGTTTTAGAATTTTTATCTAAGATCAATTTTAAAAACCTTTTTATGGCAAACCTTTTTAATTTATTCTTATTTTTTCTTAAAAAAAAAAAAAAAAATCTCATTCTCAAGATGAATATAGCCGAGGTAGCTCGCATGGCATTAAATCATAAACGAACAAACAAACATAATGATACACTCGATTCGATACAAGTCATGATACCGAACTCATGATACTATCACAATATTTTTTGCCAAAATATAGATTCTTTATTATTATTATTATTATTATTATTATTATTATTATTATTGTTGTTGTTTTATTATTATCAGGATCCACAAATATTCCCCCATTGCATTATTATACATTATATTCAACATTGTATATAGTTGTATAATGTAGTAATGTCACTGAAACTCAGTAAACTTTCTTTTTTTGCGCTTACTCACGCTTTCAATGCAGGCATTCATTGGATCTCTTACACAGACAAGCCTGGCATGCACAGACCATTGCTTTCTATGTCCTGCATCTCCTGCTATTAATACATTTTACATATAAGAATAAACTATCTAAAATGCTTGAATAATCATACTACTAAAATTAGCCTAAAGTGATATGGTGATTTAAATGATGTTTGCGCTTTCACTTTGAGGACTGCCATTCCAGTGTGTATGCGCTTCAGATGATCATTTCTAATTGCAAGAAAGCATGTCAAAATGACTATTCCCAAACTGTAAATGGTTAGTTTATCCAAAAATGTACATTTTGCATTTACTCACATGCTTTTGCATGTCAAGCAAGCATTCGAATGTCTGTATTTTCAGTATATTGGTGTTGTAAATCTGTTCATCATATAAAGCCATAGTGTCTCTTCTGAAGACTTGGATCTAGATTAGACCACTCAATTGATTATTTTTAATGTAGTAATGATTTTGACATTATTATATTTTTTGGATCATTTAAATTTTAGAGGAATGGACTTTAAATGGAGGGACGGAAATCTCTCAGGAAAAGATCTTAATTTGTGTTTGAAAGTTGAATGAAAATCTTATAGGTTTAAAAGGACATGAGAGTGAATACATGATGACAGAATTTATATTTTTGGGTGAATTATACCTTATAAATTCAGTAAGCTGAGTCTTGGATAAATCTACCTCCTGTATCTCGAATCATATCGTTTACAGCAGCGATATATATTGTTGCATTTTTATATCTCACTATAATGAATGCATCATTACACCCCTAATAATTATGAATCAAGAAGCCCTTTTGAAATACTTGAGATGTATGGTTTATTTAAACTGCAAAGGTAAAACATAAATGAAAATTGTGACAGAAGTAAAGGGGGAGGAGAATTTATACGTGTCAGGTTTTTGACTTCCGTATAGGATACTTCTGTGCATCCTCGCTCATAGCTCCTCTGGAAGCTTTCTCACTCCTCGTTCTTCACCTCTTTACAGTGCAATTAGAGAATTGAGATGTCTTTCAAGATGGCTAACTTTGATCGTTTTCCAGGTAACAGGCTAAAGGATGGAGGAAAGAGGAAGCATCCATATGAATATTGAGAAGCACCCTTAGACTGTACGGAGCCTCAATATAGGGATGGGCGATATTATCGTTTGCGATAAATACCGTTAAATTCTCCTCACGATAAAAATTTGTTGTCTCATGATAATTGCGATAAGTCTAGTTGTTGATGTAGTTTCATGCGCGACCATTTCACTGTTCACGTGCAAAGTTAAAACAAGCATGACGGAAGGCAGACGTGAGGGTGAGGAGCAGCTTGTTGTTACGCCAGGAGCTACCTCCACAATTTGGAACTGGTTTGGTTATAGAAAATCAGATGCGGAGCAAACTACCATAATCACTATAAACAAATGTTCAATGAATGAGCCGTATGTCATTCTTGCTGGGCCGCATTAATGCACAGGCTTACCTGGGCTTAAGCCCAGGGCCCCGGGCTGAGGGAGGGCCCCGGTGATGCCAGAAAAAATATAACCGCATTTTATAATGTGATGACTGTCGCTTTAACATCGCTTTGATTTGAATACATGTGCTGTTCTGCGCGTGAAGTTCATTATGACGCGCCGCGTCTAGCAGCAAGCAACTAAGTATCAGTATCTGGACAACACAGACAGACCCAGTGGCGCTGCCTGTGTGTGTACACAATGCATTTTTGCTTTGAAAAACGCGAGACGCGGGCAGTGGAATAGGGGAAACCGCAAGGTCTCGAGACGCTTTTTAAAACTTTTTTTAACTTAGCTGAACTGTTTCATGGCTTTAGAACGCCATGTCATGTCGTCAGTAGTCCAATAAAAATACAAATCATGCAAAAATACAGTCTCTGAAAACGTTCAATGAGGTAAAATGTTGAAATGTTGAAATTAACAATGAACAATATGTTTATTAACCTTACAGATGGAATCTTATTATAAAGTCTTACCATTTCATATAAATCATGCTTATAAGTCGTGCTTAAAGATGACCATCTTTAAATATCTACGCAAAGGCCATAGCATTGACATTAGACACATATTGTATGTATGTATACATTATTTGCTTCCATTTTAGAACACTGATTATTATTTAAATAAGATTTGTATTGTATTACAGTGATGATAAAAGAGAACTGAAATCGAATGCATTTCTGATTTCTTTATATATGTCTGCTGCATAACGATACAGTTTGCTTTCTCATGACACTAGTTTTAATTATGCAACTTTGCTGCATAACGAATCGATAAAAGCGACCAGCTGGATATAAACTAATGCAAATCGATGGTAACAATCATGACATTAAACATTTGGGTCGAACTTGCGTGTGTTTTTGTCACATTGTTTTAAAGACCAAAGTGCAGGATAAAAAAGAAATTTTTGCCTTAAAGAATGAATTGATTCTGAACTGCTAAAATGAGTCTTCAGCAATTCCAGTCTCACTTTCTGTTACAAACCTACATAACAATGTAAAAATTTGCGTAATGGCAGCCTGTTGCTCGCGAACAACATCTATTTTGACCCGCCTTCAAACACTGAGACTGGAAAACTGAGACTTCAAAAAGCTGAGACTGGAAGAGTTTGGTTTGTGTTGTTGACATGTTGACATGACATCTTTACGGTGTGAAAGCAAATCCACTTTGCATGCACTTCCAAAAGACAAGGACTCACGCTGGAATTGAAATGGTAAAACTGGCGCCTTTGTTACTGTTCGAATCTGCGTCTCGTTTCAGAGGCTGCGTCCTCCGGAGCTCGCATTTGAAGACTGCATACATCATTAAGGATGTCTTATTTAAGAAAAGTAACCATAATAAAATTGATGGTTATTCCTCGTGAGGTGCAAAATGCTGTTTTTTCTTTCTTTCAACGCTTGTTTTTCTTAAATGAGCCGGCCTCAATGAAGTATACAGCCTTCAAATGCGACCTCTGGAGGATGCAGCCTTCGAAAATGAGTAGCCTGTACAAATAGTTCAGACTATGTGCCAATGTTACGGCCAGCTCGTTTCAAGCCACAACATAAAAAAGGGATGACACACCACCGTGCAATCAATATAAATTAATTTATTGATTTAACAAACATAACAATAATCACAAATAACAAACATAAGTCTAGGGGGAAAAAAAAGTAACAAAGGAAATAACAAAAACAACAATAACTAAGTCTTAAAGCTACAAGATATAAGAAATGTATAACTAACGAAAGAGAGGGATGTCAAGAGCAACTCCTGGGAGAACTACCCCACCAAGAGAGCTAACCTCAATAAACAACCCTGAGTCCTTATATATTCTACACCCCTGATCACTATTAATTAATTAATCAATCAGAAGCGACACAGAACTCCTGCAGTCTGCCACCAACAGGTAGGGAGGACACTCTGGGTCGTCACACCTCCCACTCCAAAAAGAGGTTCCCTAAAGAACCGACAAAAATTTAAACAAAAACAAAACAAAAAAAAAAATCACAAATTAAAAAAAAAAAAAAATGAAGGCCACTGATACTCATCTCTGCAATCCTGTTCCAATTCACTCTTGGATCTCCTGGGCCCTAGGACATCAAAGAGAGACAGAGAAAAGGAAGAAAAGAGAAGGGCACAGCCAATACCACGCAAAAACACCTTTAAACACGTGAGAGAGCATCGGCAATTAGATTATCCTTGCCGCGTATGTGCTTAATCTGTAGATGGAAAGGTTGTAAGATAAGACTCCACCTCATGATTCTTTGGTTTTTACCCCGCATTCGGTCCAAGAAAGTTAAAGGGTTGTGGTCGGTATACACTATGATGGGGCCACAAATGGAGCTCAAGTAGACCTCAAAATGTTGTACAGCCAACACCAGGGCCAAGGCCTCTTTTTCGATTGTAGAATAAGCCTGCTGATGGCGGTTACATTTTTTTGAGAAATAGCTAACCGGATGTTCAATTCCATCAGCATCTTCCTGTAAAAGAACAGCACCAGCACCATAAGCACTGGCATCTACTGCAAGGAGAAAAGACCTCTTAAAATCAGGTGTAGCAAGTACAGGTGCATTGGCTAAAAGGGCTTTAGCATTATCAAAAGCACACTGGCACTGTTTTGACCACTTAAATGGTTTCTTTGGACTCAAGTCAGTCAAAGGGGTAACAACACTAGCAAAATTCTGACAAAACACTCTGTAGTAGCCTACCATTCCCAAGAATCGACGGAGTTCACGACGGGTAGCAGGCATAGGGAACTTAACAATAGCATCAACCTTAGCGTCAATTGGTTTCACACAACCCCGACCAACCACCTTACCCAGATAGGTCACGGTGGCTTTTCCGAACTCGCATTTAGCAAGATTAATGGTTAAATTGGCTTCGGCCAGACATACAAAAAGCTCTCTAATTTGGTCAAGGTGTTTGGACCAAGAAGAACTAAACAAAACAACATCATCCAAGTATGCCTCGCACCCTGACAACCCAGATAGTACTCTATTTACCAACCGCTGAAATGTGGCGGGAGCATTTCGGACCCCAAAAGGCATAACGGTGTATTGCAGGAAGCTGTCCGGTGTAACAAAAGCAGACAATTCCTTAGCACGGGATGTTAACTGCACTTGCCAATAACCTTTTAGAAGGTCGAACTTACTGACGAATTCTGCGGAGCCAACACGATCAACGCAATCATCAATTCTAGGTAAGGGATAGCAATCAGGTTTTGTCAGAGAATTGAGCTTCCTGTAGTCAGTGCAAAAACGATATGTATTATCAGGTTTATTCACTAAAATACATGGTGAACTCCAAGAACTAAAACTGGGTTCTGCCAGATGATGAGCGAGTAAATAATCAACCTCCTTCTGGAGCAATTCTCGTTTTATAGGATTTACTCGATAAGCATGTTGCTTTACCGGTTGAGCTGTACCGACATCAATATCATGCTCGATGATATGAGTTCGAATAGGGACATCTGAAAAAAAGAGATGGGAAAGAACTTACCAATTTCATTATGTCAGTCTGCTCCGATTTGGACAAATGAGACAAATGGCAAGTCAAATTACAAAAAATGTCAGAATTTTTAAGTCGTCCCTCCACTATTCCCCGAGAAGGACCAATCATCTCTTCCATAGCTACTGAACCCGACTGTCCCACCATCTGTTCAAATTTCTCTGAAGTGCTCTGGTCAGCAATTGCAGGGGTAGACACAACATCAACAGAAAGAGAAGTCACAGGAGTCACATAAGGTTTTAATAAGTTAACATGACAAACCTGTACCTTCTTTCGGCGATCAGGCGTGTCTAACAGATAGTTGTTATTAGGGATACATTTTATGATTGTATAGGGTCCAGTAAACCTAGCTTGGAAAGGACTAGTCAAAATGGGTAATAAAGCCAACACTTGGTCACCTACCTGAAATTCTCTAGACTTAACCTTCCGGTCAAACAATCTCTGCATCTTCCCCTGAGACTTACCTAGTTTTCTTTAGGCAATAGCTCTAGCTTCATAGAGTCGATAACGAAAGCTACTTACATAGTCTAAAACATTCTCTGGCGGGTCAGAGGTCTTCCATTCAGCAATAGGGCCCCTGACAGTGTGTCCGAACACCAATTCATTAGGATTGAAACCTATGCTCTCTTGTACGACTTCACGGATTGCTAATAACATCCAAGGAAGTCCCTCTTCCCAGTCACAGTCGAGTTCAACACAATAAGATCTCAATAGTGACTTCAGGGTCTGATGGAATCTCTCTAGCGCCCCCTGACTCTGAGGATGATAGGCACTTGAGATGTTATGTGTTACTTTAAGTTGTCTCATGACCTTAGAGAAATGTCGAGACATGAAGTTCGAGCCCTGATCAGACTGAATATTTTTCGGAATGCCAAAGATAGACATGAAACTTGTTAGAGCTTTTAAAACCGATTTGGTAGTAATTGATCTCAGGGGATAGGCTGCAGGATAGCGTGTGGACTGACACATTACCATCAATAGATAAGCATGTCCAGCTTTAGATCGCGGTAAAGGACCAACACAATCGACGATCAAATGTTCGAAGGGAGTTGTAACAGCAGCAATAGGCTGTAACGGAGCCAGCGGAATTTTCTGGTTTGGCTTCCCAGTCATTTGACATGTATGACAAGACCGTATATAACTGATTACATCTCGCTTGATTCTTGGCCAATAGAATTTTCTCAAAATTCTGTCATAGGTCTTTCGTACACCCATATGACCAGCTACCCCTTCATGAGATAACTGCAGGACAGCTTGACGAAAAGTAACAGGAACCACAATTTGAATTCTAGGGTTGATTTTAAAATATCAGAACTCATAGGTTGTTGTCTACAGAGCAATCCATCTCGAAGAAAGTAGACAGGAAATGAATTCTGATCACCACTTCCTTCCTTCACTGAAGAAAAAAGATCTTGGAGGGTACAATCCGACTGCTGTTCTTTGATTAATTCATCTCGAGTTACACTATACAGTGGAGATAAAGAACAAGCATTAGCATTATCAAAGTAAAATGGACTTTCAGGCTTAGAACGAGATTTTTCCACATTGTCAACAACAGATGGCAACTCAGACACAGGAATCACATCTTCATTATCAGTGCACACCGTATTATGGTCTGGTTGGGAAGAATTCACAGAGGAAATAAAAGTATCACTAAGAATACTTTCCTTTTCATCAGATATCATTTTCTTAGCCTTGGCTCGAGTTATGGCACATGCAGGAAATAAATTAGGACGGTCAGGGGAGACGTCCATTTTGTCTACATCAGGAACCATTATAGCTTGAACTCCACCGTCAGACTTTTGCCACACATTTCCTCCTGCTAGATCATTACCTAGTATAAAGGTGACACCAGGAACAGGAAGCACAGCACGAACTCCAACAACAACATTACCTGACACCACTTTTGAGGAGAGATGTATGCGGTGTAAAGGAACTTCCATAAACCCCATCTCAAACCCTCTAACTAGTACATGAGTTCCAGTAGCAGTACTATCAGACAAAGGCAGAAGTCCTTCCAATAAAAAGGACTGCGCAGCCCCAGTATCTCGAAGGATACAAACAGGAACAGTCTTCTCAAAGCCAGGCAAAGACACAGTCCCCTCTGTAAGAAATGGTGCATAATCATTATGACACTTAACATCAATCTCCAACTCAGAGATATCCCTCTGCTTAGGCTGTATTTTCACAGATTGGGCAAGACTGTGGTTCTCACATGATGTAGAAATTAAGCCGACAGTTTTAGCAGCTCTCTCCTTTTTTTTTAAGAACAGCACAATCAGAAATTTTATGCCCCACCTTTTTACAATAAAAGCAGACAATCTCACCTTTTATGCGTGTATTAGCAACAGCATGATCAGTGGAAGAACTAGAAACAACATTCTGACGTACTACAGTCGCTTTGCTCTTACCAAAGACACTCATCTTAGGTTTATGCAAGTCATTTAAATGGCTAGTCGTACTTCGGTGAGTAAGAACAAATTCGTCGGCCATGAGAGCAGCATCGGACAATTTACTCACCTTATGCTCATTTAAATACATAGCGACAGTATTCAGCATACAATGTTTAAACTCTTCCAAAAGAATCAGTTCTCTAAGCTGTTCTTTAGTGGTTCCTTTCATCGAGGTACACCAACGATCAAACATGTTTTCTTTTTCTCTGGCAAATTCAAGATAAGTGCACTTCTCAGGTTTAAAGAAACTTCTAAATCTCTGACGATATGCCTCAGGTGCTAATTCATATGCTTGCAACAATGCAGATTTAACAATTTCGTAGTCACCACTTTGCTCAACAGTCAGCGCTGAATAAACTTCCTGTGCTCTCCCTGTTAACACGCATTGCAACAATAATGTCCAAAATTCCCTAGGCCATTTCAGCGACTCTGCGACACGTTAAAAATGAGAAAAATATTTCTCTACCTCCCTCTCAGAAAACGGCGGTACCATTCTCATGTGTTTAAAAACATCAAAAGCAGGTGCAGCAGAGACGGATTCATTAGAGGACACAGAAAGTGGAGTTTCAACTGTTTTTACAGTCATTTCTAATTCGAGCTTTCTCAACTGAAACTGTCTTTCTTCCCTTTCTTTTTCAAACTGCAACTCCAATTTTCACATCTCTAACTGTTGTTGTAATCTCTTCACCTCAACATCTCTCTCCAACTCTTTCTCTTTCAAAGCACAAACGTCACGCTCTGCACGAAGCTTCTCCACATCAACACATAGCTGCTTTTCTTGCAAAGACATCTCACTAAACTTTACATTTCTGTCAGTATCAAAAAGAGGAGACGTTAAAGACTCTTCAGGGTTAATAACTTCAGCTCTTACCTCTAAAACGCCCTGTTCGAAAAGCGCGCTTCTCACCGTGTTCATCAGCGTTTCTCTAAGCTTCTTGTCGTTACTTGTCACCTCCACGCCAAAACGCTCTGCAATCTGCAACAATTCTTCCTTTGTGCATCTCTCCAGTAATATTTCTGAAGGAAACGCGAAGAAATCTTCGACTACCGAAGGCATTTTTAGTACGTTAGAAGTTAGGCTAACAAACAAAACACATGTGAGAATGCCACTATAAACTACAACGTTGAAACTACAAATCCCATAAGCCTCTTCGCCAGGGACCGTCGTAGCATAACACGCTCAAATTGCAAACCCCGCCCAGTTACAAGATAGATGCAATGCAAACTTACCACAAGTCGTTCCCCACAACATCTTCATACTGGCCGGCATTACAAACAACACGGACGCAGAAAACGGCAAACAATGTCACCTTAAATGAAAATGAGAGACTAACTACACGCTAAATGAAACTAACTAATCCTACCTAGTCTTCAAAGGTGTACCGGGCTCGAGGCGGCATTTAAACGCTAAACTCTGGGACAACTGGTACATTTAAACCAAAAGCCCGAAGCGTACCCCCGACAGAGATTTAAAACCTCCGCCCAGAATAACCCTTAAAAATAAGAAAGGCAAAATAACAAACAAAAATAACAAATAGTGTCCCGATGGAAGGATTACTTACAACCCAGCTGAGAACACTCTAAATAACTGAAGTCTGCTCATTTACACAGGTGAACACTGAAAACATCATATACTTACTTATACATGTAGCAATTCGGGACGAGCCCCCAATTTTATGTTACGGCCAGCTCGTTTCAAGCCACAACATAAAAAAGGGATGACACACCACCGTGCAATCAATATAAATTAATTTATTGATTTAACAAACATAACAATAATCACAAATAACAAACATAAGTCTAGGGGGGAAAAAAATAACAAAGGAAATAACAAAAACAACAATAACTAAGTCTTAAAGCTACAAGATATAAGAAATGTATAACTAACGAAAGAGAGCGATGTCAAGAGCAACTCCTGGGAGAACCACCCCACCAAGAGAGCTAACCTCAATAAACAACCCTGAGTCCTTATATATTCTACACCCCTGATCACTATTAATTAATTAATCAATCAGAAGCGACACAGAACTCCCGCAGTCTGCCACCAACAGGTAGGGAGGACACTCCGGGTCGTCACAGCCAATATGTAGTTCATGCAGTGATATTTGTATTTTATAACAGACCTATAGATTCAGATGTTTTGGTAATGGCAATTATTCATGCAAAATAAAAGGCTGATAACTTGCACTTTGTAATTAAGAAGATTGAGTGAATGTAGGCAGGGGTTAAATTGGGATTTGTTATGTGGGGGGGCTCTGTGGTTTTAGGCTTTCGAGGGGTGCATGTGTATGCAGACTACAAAATCGTATAATTTGACAAACTAAAATATAGGAAGTTGAGAGAGCCCTCTGCTATGAACAATAAAATGCTGATCAAAATCATTCTATAGATGCTGGTAGTGTGAAAGCTACATCTGATGACAATAAAATATTTCTGTAGGCCTGTGCCTTCTCCTTTGTGTCAGTATCAAATATAAGAGTGATGCTACCATTAAAGGACAGAATATAAATACAAAATACAGTGCTCGACATTAGGCCTTGTTTTGTGCTTGTCATTTGCACAACTAAATTGGTCATTTACTTGTCAGAGTAAAAAAAGTAGCTTGTCTGGGAAAATTTTTTTTTTTATTATTATTCAAATCTTTTATCTTTTATTTCATATTCTTACATTTGATAAATTAAAATAGTAAGACACTATAGGGCTGTTACCAAATTAAATAATTTACACTGAAAAAGTACAACTGCGTTCAATAATGTTATGAGATTCTTTAAATATTTTTGAATAAACAAATAAGAAATGCTGGTGGGAAATTTATACTTTTAAACATGAAATTAAACTGCCAGTAGATGGCGGCAAGTGGCCGTCTTAATGAGTGAGCCACTGAGTCATTTATTCAAACGATTCACTCTGAATCAAGAATGTAGCAGTTGTTTATGAATGGGCGATTGAATCTTCACTCAACCGATTCGTTCAAAACGCTGAATCATTCTAAACTGCTGAACGCAGCTGCGAGATGTCCTGGTTCTGCTTTGTTTGGAACTATTTTCGCTGCTACAATAGAACAAAAAACAGGCTTATTGCATCTAAAACGTAAGTGATTGATATTAACTACTTGTTTATTGAACTGTTGTATGAAATTAGTGTCCATTTCAATCGAGGTGATATTCAGGAATTCAGCACTTTCGGTCGTGTGATGCTTAACTTTATCATATGTCGTAAATAGCAAGCTAAACCCCATTGAATTTTTATTGCAACATGATAACTGAGTTTCTTTGTGTGAGCAGAGGTCATTTGTTTTGAATTCTCCTCAAGAGGTTACGTGATCCTCAACAGCGCAATATCACCGCCAGTACATCCACTATCAGTCGCCACTTAAGCTAGATTAATCATTCTCGCGTTTTGGTTGTTATTGACATTTTAATCAAGCTACTTATCTGGTCAGGCAAGTAAAATTCTCTTTCACTTCAAAAAATCCACTTGTCCTGCAGTCCCGGACAAGTGTATGTCTATGTGCCGGGGCTCAGCCCCAGACGGCCCCGGCCCAATTTAACCCCTGAATGTAGGTAATAGTGCTGGTGGATGAAGGGCCCCCTCAAGAGGTAAAGCCCAGGGGCCCCTTGTAGTCTTAATGCGGCCCTGCATTCACGCCATCATCACCCGGGTGTTGATAGCGCGCGAGCGCAGGTGAGACCTGAACATCTCACGTTGCTATATGTGTTTAATCTAAACTCATTTAAACCTTGCCACTTTAAACATTCAACTGTAAAGGTTGATTTATACTTCTGCGTCCAGTGTACGTCATAGCTACGGCGTAGCCTGACGTGCACCTCTTCAAAAATGTAACGCAAGCGCTCTGATTGGTCTGCTAGAACCCCTCCCTCGGGTCAAAAAACTGGCGCGGGGCACTCAGAGAAGAGCGAGCACTTTCAACTTCACTATAAATGAAAAAATACTCTGTTTCAGAGGACACATACAGACAAACTGCAACAAAAGTCATTACATTTTTTTCCGCTTCTCTGCCGTTTCTGTTTGTAAGCTTCTCTGACAACGTACATGACAAGCTGCTTCTTCTTCGGCTTTTGTTTTGATACTCAGCATGACCACGGACACTGCCTCCTAGTGGTCTGCATGTACGTCGACGCGGACAACGACGCAGAAGTATAAATGAAAACGGACGCATAGCCTACGGCGCAGAGGCTCCGGCGTAGGTCTGACGCTGAAGTATAAATCAGTATAAATGTGTGACACACACACACACACATATATATATATATATATATATATATATATATATATATATATATATATATATATATATATATATATTTATACAACAGTTCTGTCTGGTTCTCGAATCTGATTGGCTGATAGCCATGCGATATTTCTGTGATAACAGCACTCCTACTGCCTTTTCACCGTTTCTATCACTCCGCTTGAAGTGACCGTCATGGCGGCCGAAATTTTTACAAATACTAGTTCTTGTACCACGAACTGTAGTTTTAATAGTTTTTTAAGCGAGAATGTAGTTGTTTAGACCTGAAATATGTGACTCATATTTAATAATAGCGCCTATTTTACAATTTGTTTTGACGTTTTCGGAGATGCGATCTCGAGTGCGTCAGCGGCCGTTCAGTGCTTCTGTAACCGCAGAGAACAGCTTCATCTCGGCCAGTGCCTCGGGGATTTGCCGCTGGCTCTTATAGTGGTTAAACACGAGACATAATTCAATTTGAGTACATAGAACGGGCAGTCTTTGGTCTTATTGATCTATTATTTGTTCCAGAGCAAGTCGAATTGTGCTATATTAAATTTGATAATAATAAACGTTACGTTACATCCTTATATAGCATATTGGCTACAACTAGACGGGACATATCAGACTTTTCTCCGCTCTTTAAATACGTAAAACATTAAACTTTATAAACATATGGTTTTTTGAGTAAAGAAAACGCTTTACAATTTTTTTTTTTTCAAACATCAGATCTTTATTTACCTTTGCATTGCACAGAGATGTCCAAACTGCGTGCACACTTTATTCAGGAGGTGAGGCAGATTAATGAGGTTTGATTGATAGTTTGAGGATCCAATGGAGTTAGGAGGTTTTGTCACAAGCTCTTTAAAATCCTTTTCATTCGTTAAATATTTGTAAAACCCACATACAAGCGTAAATGGTGACCTAATTTTTTTTTTTTTTTTTAAATAACTAGTGCTTTATGTTTGACTGAACTGTACAATTGTGCTTATTTGCTGTTCAATAAATATTATTTTATATAAATATGTCCATTAAGTAATATGGATTGAGTGAACATTACATTAATACGCCATTAGATGGCGGCAACACTTTACAGGAGAATGAGTCAGTGAAGCACAAGAGACTTTTAAATTGAAAGGAACTTTTGCAAAAGGAAGTTGTTTTAGCGCTGTGGTGTAATGGATTTTATGGAAAATTCCCAAACTGTAAAAAAGGACAAATACAAAGATCGCTTTCCTCAGTGGACATTCAAACGGACTTGTATAAAGGATATAATATTATGGACATCGACTTGAAGAATGAATGTAATGCAATATACCAGACACAGGTAATAGCCTACTATCTCTCTCTCTCTCTCTCTCTCTCTCGCGCACGCGCTCTCTCTCTCTAATACTGTACAAAATTCAATGTGTTTCAATGAAGCGACTCAACGTTCCTTCGTTACTAGTTCTAAAGTGACGTTTTAGAGTTAGTAACGGAGGCTTGGTTCAACTGACAACTTGTTTTGAAACGTTCCTTCGTTACTAGTTCTGAAGTGACGTTTTAGAATTAGTAACGGAGGCTTGGTCCAACTGTCAAATTGAGATTTGAATCCGTGGCGGAAGGAAGTAGTGCTGCACAAAAGAGGGTTTCAAAGACACTCAGTTGTTGTTCTTATTTATTTACATACTCGTGCCGTCGAACTGTTGTATAGACGCAATATCACATGAGTAGCCGTGCGATATGGCTATATATCAGCACGCTGTGATTACCTACGGCACGCGGCCTCGTGCCTACGGACGAATCACAGCGTGCTGATATACAGCCATATCGCACGGCTGTATATCTCAGGTTGTCAGTTGGACCAAGCCTCCGTTACTAACTCTAAAACGTCACTTTAGAACTAGTAACGAAGGAACGTTGAGTCGCTTCATTGAAACTCATTGAATTTTGTACAGTATTAGAGAGAGAGAGTAGGCTATTACCTGTGTCTGGTATACTGCATTACATTCATTCTTCAAGTCGATGTCCATAATATTATATCCTTTATACAAGTCCGTTTGAATGTCCGCTGAAGAAAGCGATCTTTGTCTTTTTTACAGCTTTGGAAATTTTCCATAGCATCCATTAGATTATGTAGATTACACCACAGCGCTAAAACAACTTCCTTTTGCAAAAGTTCCTTTCAATTTAAAAGTCTCTTGTGCTTCACTGACTCATTCTCCTGTAAAGTGTTGCCGCCATCTAATGCCGTATTAATGTAATGTTCACTCAATCCATATTAATCCATTATAAAAATAGGTCACCATTTACGCTTGTATGTGGGTTTTACAAATATTTAACGAATGAAAAGGATTTTAAAGAACTTGTGACAAAACCTCCTAACTCCATTGGATCCTCAAACTGTCAGTCAAGCCTCATTAACCCGCCTCACCTCCTGAATAAAGTGCGCACGCAGTTTGGACATCTCCTCTGTGCAATGCAAAGGTAAATAAAGATCTGATGTTTGAAAAAAAAAAATTGTAAAGCGTTTTTTTTTTTTACTCAAAAAACCATGTGTTTATAAAGTTTAATGTTTTACGTATTTGAAGCGGAGAAGAGTCTGATATGTCCCGTCTAGTTGTAGCCAATGTGCTATATAAGGATGTAACGTAACTTTTATTATTATCAAATTTAATATAGCACAATTCGACTTGCTCTGTAACAATAGATTAATAAGACCAAAGATTGCCCGTTCTATGTACTCAAATTGAATTATGTCTCATGTTTAACCACTATAAGAGCCAGCGGCAAATCCCCGAGGCACTGGCCGAGATGAAGCTGTTCTCGGCGGTTACAGAAGCACTGAACGGCCGCTGACGCACTCGAGCTCGCATCTCCGAAAACGTCAAAACAAATTGTAAAATAGGCTCTGTTATTAAATACGAGTCACATATTTCAAGTCTAAACAACTACATTCTCGCCTAAAAAACTATTAAAACTACAGTTCGTGGTACAAGAAGTAGTATTTGTAAAAAAATTTCAGTTGATTTGATCGGCCGCCATGACGGTCACTTCAAGCGGAGTGATACAAACGGTGAAAAGGCAGTAGGAGTGCTGTTATCACTGAAATATCGCATGGCTATCAACCAATCAGATTCGAGAACCAGACAGAACTGTTGTATAAATATATATATACAGGGGTGGAAATGGGGAGTAACGCGGGGGGATGGCGGCCGTCCGGGGAGTGAATTTCGAGGTTGGACGGCGTTCCAGTTCAAATTGGTTTGATTTTTTTTTTTTTATAGAAATGAAGGGATTTCTGTATTTATTCACTCAATAGTCTACAAAAACGAAACCGATTCAGCGCAAAAACATAGCGCAATAAAATGGCATGATTAATCATAAAAAGATCACAATGTGGATTCAAACACCCACGCGATCTAACTCAGTGCTCGAAGTGGGCTGGTACGCACCAGCACTTCTCTATTTTAATTTGTAGCGTACCCACACTTTGTCTTGCGTACCGCCACTTCTCACATGTTGCCGGTACTCTAACCACCACACCGAAACATAGAATTGGGCTGTTAATGGACTATATGCACGGGTTACTTCCTGGTTGTCGTTAAGCCAGCTCGAGCACTTCCGGTGAACTGTTAGCTGTTCATTCTGTAGTCGTTGTACATCGACACAAAACCATCTATGGTTGACTTTTTAATGTTGTATTTATATTTTAATGCAGTTATCACATTTACCTAATTTGCCAATAAACCAGTTTTATTGATTGCAATAAAGACGAAGCTATTGGGACTGTTTAAAAATGCAGTGTCTGTAATTAGACACGCACACACATTCTTTCCCCAGCACTTCAAATGTTATTTTTAATGTGATGACCACAAACATTATTTGTTCATCCTTCTGAGATTGTCCCCATTGTAAAACCGAACGTTTAAAAATTTAGGAAATTCAACATTTGATAGAAAACACTTATTTAAAAATAAAAAAGACAGTAATTAGCACTTTAACCACCAGGTGGCGGCAAAGTAGCATTTATTTGCGCACATATCAGCCATTTCCTCTAAAAGTTTTTCACTTCGTTTTTGACTAAATATTAAACATTATAAAATAACTAGGTTTAAAAATACATTTTGTCAATGTGAAGTATGAAATTCTCACAAAAACGTATGAAAAACAATAACTTTTATTGTGAATTACACAAAGCGAGCACCGTGCTCTCCCTTTGTAATCACAGCAGCTGTCAGTCAGTGCAGCACAAGATCAATGATTTCAGCACACTTGTGAAAACACACATTTTATTCAATTAATCTAACTAAAGTGCACAATAAATATTTAATTTTTGAAGCTTTTTTTCCACATAAAAGTGTGAAAACTAATGGTCGAATTGAATTTAGCCGAGGAGGAACATTGAGGTACGTCTTTTTTTTTTTTTTTTTTTTTTTAATGCTGTCTTACGTTTGAATAACTAAATTAATGCTATGCCACACTATTTAAGTGACTATATTCTGATTATAAACTGAGTATTACACTACTGATGCTCAACACACCAGCAAATGACATCTCACCGGAAGTTTTCGAGCTGGCTCATAATAATGCGGGAATTCTAAAGAATGCTCCGTGCATTCGGAGCTTTCAATAAGCATGAGTGGTGCACCGCTCGCGAATCACCGCAGGCGCGTTCACCAGCGCTCTCCAAAAGTGTGATAAGATTTGCGCGAGCCGTTCCTATGATAAAATGTGGAACCCATTTGAATTCTTTTGAGAATGTAGTAAACATGTCAAACATGATCTAAAGACAGACAATAAAAAGACTGATGAAAAGAGGGGAAAACATGATCCTGCAAGCTTTTTAAACTTCTCATGACCACCTTTCCTAGAATTTATCACGTTCTATTGTATTTATTGTGGTACATTTTAACTAACGTGTTAAAGACTTTATAATATATAATCTATTAAGGCAATAGATTTAAAAAAGAGAGAAAAAGTTAACATTGCCCTAAGCATGCAATGAGGTGCCATCAATGATCTAGCTTTGATTATATCCTTATTGTAACAAATGCTATGGTTAAACAATTACAAGAACTACTTTTTCATAAGGCCAAGTACAAGCTAGAATCATGGATCTTCTTGAATTATTGACTATACATTAGTTTTCCTCATGTGTAAAATGTGTTCTGCTAATATGACAGATATGCCCATTAGGAAAATCCTGGCTGTATTCCAAGAATTAACATGTTCAGTATAAGAGCATATTAAGTAAAAATAGTTTGACTTCCCATTGGCACTTTGTAAACAAGTAATTGTTAACTATAGGCTGTTACTTTATTGCAGTTGTGTTATCAACCAACTTTGCATGTGTGGATCATTTTGCAAAAATAAAGCTACAAACAAATAAATAAACCTCACGAGGGAGCAAATCCAAACTCCTCGCAACCGGGGGAGACGACCAGTCCCCCATCCCAAAAGGAAGTGAACAAAATAGAGTAAATCACCCTTTGAAAGTAACTTGATACTTAAAATAAAGATTGTGTCAGTTACATCGTTACACCAGTAGGTGGCGACAAATGATTGTTAAAAATGTATTTGTCATTGAATCATTTCATTACAAAGGATTGTTCAAAAATGTTGATTCAGCTGAATAAATGATTCAATGACTCAATTATAAAGATGTCACTTGTTTCATAAATCTATGAAATGAGTGACATCTTTATAATTGAGTCATTGAATCAACAACAACAAAAATAATTCATTTAAAATAATTAATGTTTTTTGTAAACAGACTGCAGCAACTAACATTGTCAAAATCTCTAGTACTCTCTACTCCCTACTCTTTAAAGGGGTGAGGGGTGGGGGTGGTGGCCAAAAATCAAACAGGTAATTTTCTCCAAGCAGAGATTCTGTTGATTTGAACATGTTTGTGCCACACACAATTCAAAAATGTTGTTCATTGACCTTTCATGTGTCTGCTTGATAATTAAGAAAATACTGTTTGGAGGAAACATGAAATAGGCCTATTTAATGTTAGCCTATTATATAATTATATAATATTTTATATTTAAATATATCTGAAAAGTTTGAAAATTGAAAAGTTTTACATTGAAAGTAAAAAAATAAAAAAATCTTCCCATATAGAGTCCCCCCAGTGAATCTCAGACATTTCCAGCCCTATATATGTATAATATGTATATAATATATAATGTGTGTGTGTGTATATATATATATATATATATATATATATATAAGAGGTCGCGTTAACCGATTTTTTTTAAAATATGAAGGCCGTCCGTCATTTTGACACGTAGGCTGCGTCCGAAAACCTAGGTAGCTGTCTTGCTGCCTCGCTATCTTATAAGAGAATGACTTGTACGGCAGCATTTGTGCATGAAGGTACCTCACGAAATTGATTTCGGACAGACTTCTGAGGCAGTGTAACAGTTTAATGATCTACAGCAATATAGCGCGAGCTTTGGGGAGAACTAAACAAATATTTAATTACTACAGTAGTAATTTCTAGATAGAAATGATATCAAAATTGAAATATGTTGATCAAAATCGTACATTTACACAAACTGAGCAGCAAACGCAACTTTCGGACGCCATCTTTATTTTTCTAGCTCAACTGTCACAGAATGGAAAGCACAGGATTGTGGGATATCAAAGGCAGCTAAGGATACATCTATGTATGGACTCAAATTAATGCCTTAAAGTTTTGCACAAAAATAAAGTTTTGCAAAACACAAAAAAGAATTGAGCTATAAAAAAATGTTTTGCAAACAAAAATAATAAATTGCAAAATAAAATAAAGTAGTGCAAAAATAAAAATATAATCAATTACAAAAATCAATGACAGCTGTAATGCTATTTTATCTTTGCCACATAATTTTCATGCTCAAACCTACAAAATCATTTGTAACGCTCATTTTATTCTGCGTTTCAGTCAAGTGTACGCTCACGATACCGGTTTTCTTTTGCGCTGCACTGTTCTGTGCGGATCTCTTTATGGCACTGGTTTGACGTGGGGGTGGAGTCAAGAAACGGGGCACGCCCCCGCGAAATACATTGGAAGGGAACGTAATCGGCGACAGGTGAAATAATTCTTTGACATGGTGAAAAATAATGCATGGTTTGTTTTTGTTGGTTTGTTTAGCATATGTTGTCACCGATTACGACCCCCTCCAATGCATTTCTTATAGTAATATGACCCGTTGCGCTCTGTCTCACTGCCTGTATCCACTTTTGTGTCCTTAAACATTCGTTTTTTGGGGTCGACTGCTTATAAAAACGTATTTCTGTTTTTTTTTTTTTAGCTTGTTAGCTGTACACCTTGTCACGTAGCAGCTTTTAGGCATTGTTCTGTTTATTGTAATGAGTCAGAAAAGACAAGAAGGCAGCCTCACGCAATACAAAGTCAATGGAGACTGTTGGGTTGTTTTTCCCCCGGTGGGCGTGGTTTCCAGATTATAATAAATGTGCTCTGTCTCTATGCTTGATCTGATCTGGGTAGCGTTTCCCAAAAGCATCGTAAGCCTAAGTTGATCGTAGCTCCACTGGTTTCCAAAAGCTTATGATGCTTTTGGGAAACGCTGCCCTGTTCTGTTGCGATCTGCGTCTCCTGCCGATGACGTGTTTCGCGGGGGCGTGCCCCCGTTTCTTGACTCCACCCCCACGTCAAACCAGTGCCATAAAGAGATCCGCACAGAACAGTGCAGCGCAAAAGAAAACCGGTATCGTGAGCGCACACTTGACTGAAACGCAGAATAAAATGAGCGTTGCAAATGATTTTGTAGGTTTGAGCATGAAAAATATGTGGCAAAGATAAAATGGCATTACAGCTGTCATTGATTTTTGTAATTGATTACATTTTTATTTTTGCACTACTTTATTTTATTTTGCAATTTATTATTTTTGTTTGCAAAACATTTTTTTATAGCTCAATTCTTTTTTGTGTTTTACAAAACTTTATTTTTGTGCAAAACTTTAAGGCATTAATTTGACTCCATATCTATGCTTCCTTCAAAAATCGATCTGAGGAAGGTATCTCATGATAGAGGAAGTGAAGCTAACATTGGATTCGGACGTGCCTTGATGCCTTCTTACCTTGAAATGTGTCCTCGGAAGGCAGCATTTTTCAGTTTTCGGACGCAGCCATAACTGGCTGATGTAGCTTGTAAATGTAATTCCCACCCCTGTCCAGTAGGTGGTGAGTGCGCTCCAGTGTGGCAGCAGAGCGCGAGTTCAGTCTCCAGAACAAAATGATGCGTTTGATTACACACAGGCAAGCACTCAGTTTAGGTATATTTTATAATAATAAAGTTATAATACTTATGCTTACATAATTCAGTTTCTAATCCAGTTCGTTTTGTTTTAAATGGTTCGTTTTGTTATTTTTCTTGCTGACTATCAAGTTTATGGTCAACGAATTCTGAGGTATAAGTTAACGTAATGTTAAGTGATATTGTTTGCAAAACTGACTATTTCGGTAAGCTACTGTGTCTTTCAACATATTCTCATGTATTTTGTTCTGCAAAGAGGAAAGGATGATCAAGCTGTTCAAGATGAAAACTGAGAAGTGACGGTCTTTGTTCAACTGGATTAGAAACTGAATATAAATAAATGCATAGCCTAGGCCTATTAACTTATCTTGCAAGTTCATGAATAAAAATGAAAATGTGGACGAAATCAGAAGCTATTAAATGTCTTATCATTAAAATATAAAAATTAAAATGACGGGTAATAATTTATTATGACAGATTTTATACTGTCCGTCAAAATTATATATATATTATATGTATATTTTATCGTCATTGGTATCGTTATGGCAATAAATACCTGAAATTATCGTGATAATTTTTTTAGGCCATATCGCCCATCCCTACCTCAATATGCAAAACTTAATCCAAAGTACCATCAGGGGATTTTTTTTTTTTTTTTTAATGGCTAAAAGTGAATCATGTGACTTATTGTTCTCTCTCTAGGGGAGAATTACAAGACGGAGGGTTATGTTGTAACTCCCAACACCATGAATTTGCTGAAGAAGCACCTGGAAGTCACTGGAGGACAGGTATGACCTGAATGCAAGTTTGTTAAAACTATGACTAAATAGCTATTGGTTAGCTATTGGTTAACTTCATCCAGTAGCCTGTGTGGTCTAGGTCTCATCAGAGGTGGCACAGGTTATTACATTTTGATGAAGGATTAAGAAAATAAACACTTTTTGTCTTTTGAATTAGTGCCACTGAAGTGAGCACAAGAAGACAAGGAACTAAATTAGTTAGTTCATATTGCCTTAATATTTTCTCTGAATCAAATTCTCACTTATACTCCACCTCGTTGTAGGTCCATACCCGTTTTCCCCCTGAGCCTAATGGTATTCTGCATATTGGTCATGCCAAAGCAATCAATTTCAATTTTGGTTATGCCAAGGTACACTCTTACACACACTTACACACAATTCCACACTTGAACAACTCTGTATAATAAGAAATTCCTGTCTGACTTTATGTGTCTATGTGAAGGCTAATAATGGCATCTGTTTCCTGCGGTATGATGACACAAACCCAGAGAAAGAGGAGGAGAAGTACTTTACTGCCATCAAAGACATGGTGGAGTGGCTTGGTGAGTATTAAGATCTGACTTGGCTGATCCAAAAGAAATTTTTTTTTTTTTTGAAAGTTGAGTACCTTATCTCACTTGTGGTGTATGTTGTTTTCTTTTAAAACTTTCAAATGGTTGCTCTGTCACAGTAGTTACTTAAAAAGAGAAAGTTGACACACTTTGCTGCAGTGTGCTTGCAATGCATTATGAATTGCATTTAAACACATTTCAGAGCATGATTTAAATTAAAAGAAAAAAGTTTTAAGTAAAGGGCTTTGTGTTATGTGGCAAATATTACAAAAATGTTTCAGATGTAATGGTACATTCAGATTTTTGATTGAAGAGCATTTTTCACGCATGTATGTATGTATGTATGTATGTTCTTCTCTATTATTCAGGGTACAGACCATACAATGTCACGCACGCCTCTGATCACTTCCAGCTTCTCTACGATCTTGCTGTTGATCTCATTCGCAGGTGAGATTACAAACCTGAAGTCTCAGGGCTCTATGCTTATAGAACTTTTGCACCTAATTAAAGAAGAAGAAGAAAAATTAGGAGCGCAATTGAAGTCCAGAATGTTAATGTGCCATGCACAAGTAGACATAAGAAAGCAAAGCTTAGAAATAATGACAAAATTCAGGAACATAGTGTGAGATTAGGATAACTTTCTGATAAACCAAATTTATTATTACTCTGAGACACTGAAAACACCAGAGCATGACCTTCTTGTGTGCAAATGAACACAGTGCCATGCCTTACTCTGAAATGCATCTAGGTTTTGATAGTAAAATAAACTATCCTAATTTACACTTTAAAAGACTGTATTCTTCAGGATATGACCCCTCAAAATATGACCCTTTTAAAAAATATATATAATTATCAGAGAACAGTGGTGTTTATATGTGTGTGTGTGATCTGAATGCGGTCTATATTATTGACTATTTTTTTGTTTGTTTGTGTGTAAGGGGTCATGCGTATGTGTGCCACCAGCGTGGAGAGGAGCTCAAGGGTCACAACATCCCTCCCTCCCCCTGGAGAGAGCGACCTGTGGGCGAGTCTTTGGTTTTGTTTGACAGGATGAGGAAGGGCATGTTTGCAGAAGGGGAAGCCACTCTCAGAATGAAGATGGTTATGGAAGATGGCAAAATGGACCCTGTGGCATACCGGATCAAATACACGCCACATCACAGGACAGGAGACGCGTGGTAAAACTCTTTGTTTCACTCACATGGTGTGGTTTTGTTTCTTATTTTTATGCCACTCTCTTCTTGTATCTTGTGTACAGGTGCATATACCCCACGTATGATTACACACACTGTCTATGTGACTCCATTGAGCACATCACACACTCACTGTGCACCAAAGAGTTTCAGGCCAGGTATGTCACTCAACATTAATGCATTTTATCAGAGTATCAGGTAGGGCTGTGTATTAATACAAATTTCATGATTCATTTTTTTTCCAATTCACAAACACTTAATTTCTCTTTGATTATGATTTTAATTTGATTCAGTATCAATAAAAGCAACAATGAAGAGGGATTCAGCAACACTTGTATAATAATGTAGTAATCAGCAAACAAATAATTGTATACTGTAGCAAAGTTCATAGTTCAGGGAAGGCGGCAGCGAGAACCAGCAAATGGTAAACATACTTCTAATGTGAAAATAAACCGTAAGCAACAAAACAAAAACAAGCTACAGCTGCCTCACGGCAGACTGTCGCATACAAACATAATAAAACAACAACAGAAGTGTTCCAGGCCTAGTCATATCTCGCCTTCCACTGTCATTTTTATCCTTCCAGAGCTCCTCCGTGGGACTCGAGACCACTGTCTCCTTCGGGTGTTGTTCATTAAAAATCTCTTCACCGGCCTCGCTCTGCTCCCACATATACAAAAATTTTAATTGCACATAAGACCGTTTTTATATTTAATGTAGTTGTTATATTTAAAAATATATATTAACAATATATTTATACATAAATTCTCTTGTCTAGTTATTTTTTCTAATTGACTAACAAGTTTATGGACATTAAATGGCTCTCCTGAGGTAAATGTAGCATTGCGTGACCTTGTATACAAACTGTTTTACTGATGTTTTTTCACAGTTTGATTGAGCAATTACATGAGACATGATTTATTTCAGTAAGTTGTACTGTTTCTTTCAACATACCTTCTGAAGTTCATTCACATTTATTTTGTGCTATAACTATTAGTAAAGAAGATCTTACGTCATTTTTGGGTGAACTAACCCTTCAATATACTTCAATATATAGTTGTAAAGGACCTTTTTTATATATATATATATATATATATATATATATATATATATATATATAAATAAATATATATATATATATATATATATATATATATATATATATATATATATATATATATATATATAATATATAATATATAATGCAATGTTCCCTCTAATTTTTTTTCTCGATGAGCAAAACTTTTCTCTGTTGAGCGCACATTTTGGTCACCTGAGAAAAAAACAAATATCAGACCTGTACAATGATCGTAAACACACACACACAAAAAATGGTTTTATCATGCAACTGTAACATTTAACTTTAATGTGCCGTTTCTATTTTATTTGAACCTTGATGTAACTTAGTGAGATATTAAATAATATGTTTGAAAACAAGCAGTTCAGTCACTAAATTAAGCATTTAGGTTAATTTTAGGTTACTTGAGATTTTTTCACATTGCTGTCTTAACTGTACCAGTCTTTACCAAGAAATTCTATTAAAAAATAATTTCTGTCCTCCTGCAGGACAGTTCAATTCTTTATAATAATATAATATGAGCAGTTACAATGATGGTTTGGAACAACCATAATGTGTTTTGTACAGTCAATTATTAGCAACAGACAGTGTTAAACCATCAAAATTACATGTTTATTGCTTATGAATTTCCCAAATTTTATATACCAGGAGGTTTCAAGATTTTTCGTGGCAAGGAGCCCTAAACAATCCGCTTGTGAGATAAATTTTTTATTAGGCTTACATTATAATATAATATAATATTTAAGTATTTAAACTGATATACAGTATTATATTATGTATTATACAGTATTATGCTTCCATTTGTTTTAATATATTATAAAGTGAAAACAAACTGAAACATTTAAACAGATCTGATAGCTAAATATTTTTAAGAAAAGTGAATGTTAACTCTTTTATAGTTATCTCTAAACATCCCTGAAACCCACACCACCACCACACACAAAAATCTATTTAAACTGAGGTATATCACTGGTGTATTTTGAGTTTGCAAGCTACACCTGTGGTGGGTGTGTGATTGTAAATGTCTCAGGAATTTTGTTACCATTCTGTGCCCATCATCCGTTATTTCCACCACTTTTCATTAAAACATGGCATTTTATTTCACATTTCTTTTCGTTTTGCGTTGCCTCTTGTGTTGAGGTATTTAGTCCGCAAACATTACAGTATTCTTAATGCGACTGATTTGGCTCAGGACCAGCCAGCTCACACGCGCTCAATCGTTCTTTCTATGAAACCTGTAAACCGCATTCACCGGTTCTAACTCTATAGCGTCAATAACTTTATAGCGGCTGACCAGAGCACTGCAATTATTTCTCATTTAAAGGTGCCCTAGAACTTTTTTTTTAAAAGATGTAATATAAGTCTAAGGTGTCCCCTGAATGTGTCTGTGAAGTTTCAGCTCAAAATACCCCATAGATTTTTTTTAATTCATTTTTTTAACTGCCTATTTTGGGGCATAATTAGAAATGAGCCGATTCAGGGTGTGTGGCCCTTTTAAATCCTGTGCTCCACGCCCCAAGAGCTCGCGCTTGCCTTAAACAACATAAAAAAAGTTCAAACAGCTAATATAACCCTCAAAATGGATCTTTACAAAGTGTTCGTCATGCAGCATGTCTAATTGTGTAAGTACAGTGTTTATTTTGATGTTTACATTGATTCTGAATGAGTTTGAGGCTGTGCTCCGTGGCTAACGGCTAATGCTACACTGTTGGAGAGATTTATAAAGAATGAAGTTGTGTTTATGCATTATACAGACTGCAAGTGTTTAAAAATGAAAATAGCGACGACTCTTGTCTCCGTGAATACAGTAAGAAACGATGGTAACTAACCACATTTAACAGTACATTAGCAACATGCTAACGAAACATTTAGAAAGACAATTTACAAATATCACTAAAAATATCATGTTATCATGGATTATGTCAGTTATTATTGCTCCATCTGCCATTTTTTGCTATTGTCCTTGCTTGCTTACCTAGTCTGTTGATTCATTGACACATCCAGACGTTCTGCCATTGTCTAATGCCTTTCATCCAGACGTTAATACTGGCTGCCCTTGTGTAATGCCTCAGTCATGGGCTGGCATATGCAAATATTGGGGGCGTACACCCCGACTGTTACGTAACAGTCGGTGTTATGTTGAGATTCGCCTGTTCTTCTGAGGTCTTTTAAACAAATGAGATTTATATAAGAAGGAGGAAACAGTGGAATTTGAGACTCACTGTATATCATTTCCATGTACTGAACTCTTGTTATTTAACTATGCCGAGGTAAATTCAATTTTTCAATCTAGGGCACCTTTAAAATACTACAGTCAAATGGATTTCCCCACACGTGATTTTCATGTCTGTTCTCTGCGCGGCAATTATTTTTTCTGCGCGGCCGCGCACGCGCGCAGCTTAGAGGGAACATTGTGTGTATATGTGTGTGTATATATATATATATATATATATATATATATATATATATATATATATATATATATATATATATATATATATATATATATATATATATATATATTAGGGGTGTAAATCGGACAGTTCATCTCGATTCGATACAATATCGATTCTCATAGCCAGCGATTCGATATTTTCCGATACCTCAAAATATTGATTCGATTCGATCAATATTTCGATAATTTGAGCCTGTTTCACACAACCAGTTAAATTTGTATTAACTCACAACTGCAACCAAAATATATAACAAACATTTATTTCAAAATTTCACATCCTGAATCTTGATTGGGACATCCACAAATAAAAAATTCATACAGTAGTCTAATGACAGCTTATGACATGACAACAGTCAAGAAAGTACTTTAGTTCTGTGCTAAAATGTGTAATGTCAAAAGACTGATAAACAAGGAATACATATACACACACACAGGCTTACTGTCAGGCTAAGCTGAGCTCCTCTAACACTGACCAATAGGAACGCAATGATATTAGAGCTTTCTCACATACAATTATTTGACTTTATTAACATTTTAACATTAAGCATTTTTTTTTTAATTAAAAGGTAAGTATGATGACCCCAAACATTTAAAGAGAAGTAATTTCTTAAAAATTAAGTGTTATATAGCCCACTGAATCATTCTCAGACTTAATACTGACAACAATGGAACCACTTGGGAGAGAACTGTCAGGAGACTTATTTCTTAGCACAAAAGAGGACAGTGGTACATGAGGATTACCAAATCATTGTTTTAAGTGTGAAAATATAGCAAAAGTAACACAGAAATTCAAAATCAATAGACCTGTGACAAGGCCCCTGAAATGATCAGATCTTCATATTTAAGCTTTCCTTTAGTGATGAGTGATTTTTTTTTTTTTTTTGCTAGACAAAGAGCAGGAGAAATACCAAGCAACTGTTTCAGCCAGCAAAGGCTATGAAAAGACTGACCGAGTAAGATGCAGCCTGCAGAAGTGACATGTGTGGTTGTTGTTCTCACTGGAACTACCCACTGTAGTCAAAGCACAATAAAGTCAGCTAGCCTTTTCCAAGGACCATATTTAATCTATACTCTGGTCTCATATATAATATATATAATATATATAAAATGTGTGTGTGTGTGTAACCTACTAGTTTTCTTTTCTTACTGGCTAAATGTTTTGTGCCCAATATTTAATTAGATTGTTTTAAAATATATGAATACATTTCTCTATGGTCTTGTTTGGCAGCTGTAGTACCTTTTTAATGGTTATTAGAAGAGCAGAAATTAAATTAATAAATTAAAAATTAAAATAAATATGCACAGACTAAATTTTAATTGGTAAGATGAATCTAAACTCAGTAAATGGCCTACAGTATATTGATTTACCCCATTACAATAGTGCATTTACAGTTACTATCATAAAAATACTTACTTGTAGGTTTAAAATCATACATAAGGAACATTTAATGTCCAAAATCTAATATTTTAGCGAAATTTATATTTTAGAATTATTGCGCTTCTATTGCGTTCCGTCTGTTTAGCGTGCATGCGCGCAGCAGTGCTCGCTTACTGTGAAGTTTGGCAGCAAAATGGAAATATTTGCATGACTTTCTAACATTTACAGATGGAGAATAAACTTGTGAAAAGTAAGTTATGCACTGAGGAAAACACCATGTCTCAAACGCATAAAATAGCACAAAATGTATGCCGTTTCCTATGGTGGATCAATTTGATCCATGATCGACCTCTAGGGCTTCTTAAAAAAAAGCGTGCACACTAAATTATCTTGACTAGGTAAACCTGGATCGAATTAGCGGGACTGCGTGAACTTCAATTACCTTTTATGAAACCGTTTTAGCCCCATCTCATTTGTTAGGTTAATTGAAGTCAAGTTTTTGAGTTTAATCCTCGCCTTTCTTAGCATCTTTTATGAAACAGCCCTCAGGTGTGTTTAGGCCTGGAGCTAAACACTACTGGAAGGTAGTCCTCCAGGAGCAGGATTGGACACCCCTTTTTAAACAAAGTTACTTGTGGAAAGTTGTTTTGGTAATTATGTGAGTTGGGCTTCATAAGAATGAGATGTATTGTGTGGTCTCATTATTCTGCTTGCCTCAATTTCTATGATATTTTATACAAACCCGATTCCAAAAAAGTTGGGACACTGTACAGATTGTGAATAAAAACAGAATGCAATAATGTGGAAGTTTCAAATTTCAATATTTTATTCAGAATACAACATAGCTGACATATCAAATGTTTAAACTGAGAAAATGTATAATTTTAAGGGAAAAATAAGTTGATTTTAAATTTCATGGCATCAACACATCTCAAAAAAGTTGGGACAAGGCCATGTTTACCACTGTGTGGCATCCCCTCTTCTTTTTATAACAGTCTGCAAACGTCTGGGGACTAAGGAGACAAGTTGCTCAAGTTTAGGAATAGGAATGTTGTCCCATTCTTGTCTAATACAGGCTTCTAGTTGCTCAACTGTCTTAGGTCTTCTTTGTCGCATCTTCCTCTTTATGATGCGCCAAATGTTTTCTATGGGTGAAAGATCTGGACTGCAGGCTGGCCATTTCAGTACCCAGATCCTTCTTCTACACAGCCATGATGTTTTAATTGATGCAGTATGTGGTCATGTTGGAAAATGCAAGGTCTTCCCTGAAAGAGACTACGTCTGGATGGGAGCATATGTTGTTCTAGAACTTGGATATACCTTTCAGCATTGATGGTGCCTTTCCAGATGTGTAAGCTGCCCATGCCCCACACACTCATGCAACCCCATACCATCAGAGATGCAGGCTTCTGAACTGAGCGCTGATAACAACTTGGGTTGTCCTTGTCCTCTTTAGTCCGGATGACATGGCGTCCCAGTTTTCCAAAAAGAACTTCAAATTTTGATTCGTCTGACCACAGAACAGTTTTCCACTTTGCCACAGTCCATTTTAAACGAGCCTTGGCTCAGAGAAAACGCCTGCGCTTCTGGATCATGTTTAGATATGGCTTCTTTTTTGACCTATAGAGTTTTAGCCGGCAACGACGAATGGCACAGTGGATTGTGTTCATCGACAATGTTTTCTGGAAGTATTCCTAAGCTCATGTTGTGATTTCCATTACAGTAGCATTCCTGTATGTGATGCAGTGCCGTCTAAGGGCCCAAAGATCACGGGCATCCAGTATGGTTTTCCGACCTTGACCCTTACGCACAGAGATTGTTCCAGATTCTCTGAATCTTTGGATGATATTATGCACTGTATATGATGGTAACTTCAAACTCTTTGCATTTTTTCTCTGAGAAACTCCTTTCTGATATTGCTTCACTATTTTTCGCCACAGCATTGGGGGAATTGGTGATCCTCTGCCCATCTTGACTTCTGAGAGACACTGCCACTCTGAGAGGCTCTTTTTATACCCAATCATGTTAATTGACCTAATAAGTTGCAAATTGGTCCTCCATCTGTTCCTTATATGTACATTTAACTTTTCCGGCCTCTTATTGCTACCTGTCCCAACTTTTTTGGAATGTGTAGCTCTCATAAAATCCAAAATGAGCCAATATTTGGCATGACATTTCAAAATGTCTCACTTTCATCATTTGATATGTTATCTATATTCTATTGTGAATAAAATATAAGTTTATGAGATTTGTAAATTATTGCATTCCTTTTTTATCCACAATTTGTACAGTGTCCCAACTTTTTTGGAATCGGGTTTGTACATGCAAACATTTGTCTGGTCTCTCTCTCATGACTAGTTATGCAGTGATATACAGAGTAGCTAGTAAATAGCTTTCACAATACGGCTGTTACCACATTATGTAGTTTAGTACACTGTAACCAGTGTTGGGGAGTAGTTAACTACATGTAGCGGCGCTACTAGTTTAACTACATTTTTCAGTAGCTTGTATGTAGTTCAGCTACTTTTAAAACAGTTTAGCTTTTCCAGTAGTTAACTACATTTTCCAGCAAGTAGCGGTGTAGCGTACCCAAAAGCTACAAGCTACATTCCGTTTTGTGTTGCGTTCTGATGAGCTCATTCATGAAGCAGCACAGCGTCTTCAGATCACGAACTAAAATCGTGCATTACTGCCATCTATTGTTATAACGCGCATCTTGCAGCTTTATAAGTTCGTCAGCAGTTCAGAGATCGCCTGATGATTATGTAAAGGACAGGAGTGGGTTCACACTGCACGAATCGATTATTAACGGTTATAAACATGATTAAAACGCTGTCTGTGCCGAAGACTTCAAGCACATACAGGTGAATAATAGCCTTTTTAAATGGATTATTCTGCTTTATTGCAGTCATCAAATGTATGCAAACTATATTATTGCAGTGGTGACCCGCCATAGTCCAATATGTCCTGCCAGTTTTATAATGAACATAAGATCACTACTACTGTTTTGATTCATTGCATTGGCAAAGCATCTTGTCAAACTACAGTTTCAGAGTAGCTTCCCCAACACTGACTGTAACACTATTAACGAATCAGCATTCATGGCTCCAACTATCCTTATAAATTTGCAATTAGGCACAACTTTTTTTAAGAAGTTGAAATCACACTCAGTATTATAACAGTTATAAAACAGGTCTCTCTTTGTTTGCATATGTCTGAGGCTACACTACAGTACATAATATGTACTACATGATGGTTTTTGTCTCTCTCAGACGATCATCATATTACTGGTTGTGTAATGCTCTGGATTTATACTGCCCGGTGCAGTGGGAATATGGCCGCCTCAACCTTACATATACTGTTGTTTCCAAGAGGAAGATCATCAAACTGGTGGAAACAGGAGTTGTTAGGTAACACACACATACAATTTTTTGTGTCACTTATTTGTGAATTTGAAGTTACTGTATTATGATTGTGTCCTGTGTTGTATATTTCAGAGATTGGGATGATCCACGACTTTTCACCCTCACAGCTCTCAGGAGACGTGGGTTCCCTCCACAAGCTATCAACAATTTCTGTGCCCGGGTGAGAGAAAAATGAGGCAGCATTGTATTATATCATAAGTAGTTCAAATCAAGATATGTGAAAGATTTAATGGTAGCAGGAGCTAATGATCACTACTAGAGATTGACCGATAGTGGATTTTGCAAATACCAATAACAAAATTGGGAAAAAATTACTGATAACTGATTAATTGCCGATAGTTTTTAAAATGCGTAATATGAACAAAAACTTTTCATTTAGTTTAAAATAGTGCTAAACTTTAATAGAACATTAACAATGACTGAACCAAAAGAATATTTTGTAATACAATTTTTTAAAATACATAGAATAGGTAAGCTTTATCACTATTGAGACACACACACACACACGTTTGTTTTTGTGAATTGTGGGGGCATTCCATAGGCGTAATGGTTTTTATACTGCACAAACCGTATTTTCTATCGCCCTACACTACCCCTACCCCTAAACCTGCACATTTTTACTTTCTTAAAAACAAAAACTCATTTTGTATGATTTATAAGCCTTTTGAAAAATGTGGACATGGAAAATGGGGACATGGGGTAATGTCCTCATAAGTCACCCTCTCCTTGTAATACCTATGTCATACCCATGTCATTATACAAATTTGTCCTTATATGTCACAAAAATGCGCACGCACACACACACACACACACACACACACACACACACACACACACACACACACACACACACACACACACACACACACGAAATGGAGAGATAGAAAAGGGACAAAAGGGAAGAAAAGGGAAATAAAATAAAGGCCATGTCTTTTTAAATGAACATTATACTGTGCTCGCGTCTTAGCACATGTATATATTTTACCTTGCTCTTATGTTCCCTTTGCACGTAACCACTTGATAAAACTTTTGTTATAAGAATGGAGAAACATTTGGAAAACTATAAAAGAGAAAACGGGCTATTCTTGCGCATGTGTCACGTGTTTGTGTAGATTATTGTATCATTCCGTTCCTTTCCTTTACAGTGGTGCACTTTTGCTCCTCATTAAAAGCCCAAACTTAATGTGCAAATCAGTAAAATCATCTAACGTAATACATCATGTATCGTAAATTTGTATCATGTATCGACATGTTTAATATTAAAGTTATTAAAAGTGCTAAATAATTCTCACACTATTTCCCACAGAGGATCACAGATTAATTAAAACTGCCGCAAACTATCTTCACTGGTTTTTACAGCTAACCGATAGTATCACAAAGCAGTTTATTTGGTATATCCCATCACATAATTTAATGATAGTAGACAACACATGCACATCGTAAATAAAACAGCACTCCACAAGACTTGCCGTTTTGAAGATGCTCTGACCCAGTCATCTAGCTACCACTATTTGGCCCTTGTCAAAATCATTCAGATCTTTTTGCTTGCATATTTTTGCTTCCACCACATAAAATGTAAGAACTGACTGTTCACTTGCTGCCTAATATATATTCTACCACTTGAACAGGTGCCATTGTAATGATATAGTCAATGTTTTTCACTTCACCTGTCAGTGGTTTTAATGTTGTAGCTGATCAGTGTATTGCCAGTGTATCTTAGTTTATGTAAATAAAAAATATTTGAAAAAAGCATCTTTAATCATTACAGCAGAAATACCAGAAATATGGAAGGCCTTTGAATATTGTCTTGGACTGTGGGGAACCTTAGAGTTAAAAAGGTTGAGAACCACTGATCTGAATTTACAAGTTTGCAAGGTCCGTGGAATTAAGTCTTTATTGGGTATTCAAAGACTTGTTTAAATGACATTGCTGCTTGTTTGCCAAACATTGATGGAATATGACAATTGTTATAGAGTTGATATAGAATCTTCTAGTTGTGAGTCTGTGCTTCATTGTGGAATTCCAAATAAGTTTTGCATCTAAAGACCAAACCGAAAACTAATCAGCCAATTTTGATAATTAAAAAATGCCAGCTGTTGGCCCTTTTATCTGTTGCTGATATATTGGTTAACCACTATAGATACTGTACCCTGCTGTTGACATCTGTTGTTTTGTTTTAGGTGGGTGTGACTGTTGCCCAGACTACCATGGAGCCACACCTGTTGGAGGCGTGTGTGAGGGAGGTGCTTAATGACATTGCCCCTCGTGCCATGGCCATACTCGAGCCACTGAAAATCACCATCACCAATTTACCAAGCAATGCACAGGTACACACATGCATAAGTGCATGAATGTTCATTACATATAAGGCATAATATACAGCTAGCCAGTCATTATTACAAAAAAAAAAAAACCCTTTAAGTTAAGTGCCCTTAAGAAGTTTATTTTGCAATAATGACAAGCTGGCGCACAAGCTTTTCTCGCTAATTACAGCCAGTCGTATGGAAGTAAAATAATGCCATATGTTTTTGAAACAAAAAGCATCTTGATTTGCACTGCGTGGAAAAAAAAAAATGCATTGCATTAACTGTGCTTGTATTTTAATGCATTGTATTTTTAGGGCTTGCATTTTTATGGGCTGAAATTCAACACGGTTGTATATTTAAGCAGTGAATATTTCAATTCAAAACATTTCATACACATTTTCATTGTTAAAAATGCAATAATCCATATTCACCTTTCAGATTTCACTTCCAAAATATTCATTCTGTTTAAAAATACAACCTATAATATTCAGCAGGCAATTTTCGGTCCATTTTATTTCACATCCACAAATTCAGTGGTTCAAATTTCAACATTTCACATCCGGGAACTGCAGGAATAGCAGTAGAGAACAAAGCATAATCTCCATCTGCTGTTAGTTGACCTCACCAGCAGGTGGTGCAAGCGCTTGTTGATGAAGAGCAGAGCAACAGTTATTCATTCATTAAAACGGATTTACAGTAATGGAGCAAGCGGTGAGTGTATGTGTGATGATTATCAGGGACAGTATATATATGCAGAAAAATTATAAAGACACAAAAGTTGTTTACATTTAATTCAATGTATTTACTGTTACTTTCCCTGCGTAGCCTAGATGTAAGCAGCTTTCTCTACAGTGAACGAGATTATAACATTATTTCCTGATGCTGATGTACAGTTTAAACATTAAATCTATGGTAGACATATAACTTTCCTTAACTTTATATCGCGGCTGTGCTGCAGTACTGGGGTTTCCCTCAATACATCATACTCCAAGATTACAATGTCGTCGAGACATATAGAAAGCATAATTTATCTTTATAGACTAAATACAGTGATATAAAAGTCCACCAAACTCGCACCTATACTATAATATATAGTATACTACAACAAAGGAGGTTGACTATGGACGTAATGTGCAAAGTTTGATGCTAAGCGTTTCCCAGTCCATATTTGCAAATTTATGGACCGTGTCTAAAGTTACATACGACATTGGTGTACACATTTCTATCTTCAGTATCATTTGAAGATAATGACAGTATCACTATTATTACTAGTATTACAAGTATTACTACATATGTACCAGGAAAGTACACGTACTGTAAAATAAAGTGCTACCATAATGACTAACAGTCATAAACTGTAATGTGCTCGTGTAGGTGTCAAGCATGATGCACACCTTTTAGATTTTTTAGATTTAATAAAATAAACAAATAAAAAAGATTTTTTTCTTTTTTTTTTTTTTTTTTACTACTGCATGAGCTTATATTTATTTTAATATCAACAATCTAAAATGTTATATGGTAGATTTTTGATATTTAATAAAATAAACAGTCTAAAAGGTGTGCATGCACAACTTTACACAACTTTCTACATGCACTCTTTACAGACTGTAATTCATTCTCTTCAAATACTATAGAGCTTTAAAGGTGCCCTTGATTCAAAAATTGAATTTACCTCGGCATAGTTAAATAACAAGAGTTCAGTACATGGAAAAGACATACAGTGAGTCTCAAACTCCATTGTTTCCTCCTTCTTTTATAAATCTCATTTGTTTAAAAGACTTCCGGAAAACACTCGGATTTCAACATAACACCGACTGTTACGTAACAGTCGGGGGCTCCACCCCAATATTTGCATAATGCCAGTGTTCAAATGCATTACACAAGGACAGCCAGTAACGTCTGGATCTGCACAGATGAATCATCAGACTAGGTAAGCAAGAACAACAGCGAAAAATGACAGATGGAGCAATAATAACTGACATGATCCATGATAGCATGATATTTTTAGTTATATTTGTAAATTGACTTTCTAAATGTTTCGTTAGCATGTTGCTAATGTAGGCTACTGTTGGTTAAAGTTACACCGTTTATTACTGTATTCATGGAGACAAGAGCCGTCGCTATTTTCATTTTTAAACACTTGCAGTCTGTATAATTCATAAACACAACTTCATTCTTTATAAATCTCTCCAACAGTGTAGCATTAGCCGTTAGCCACGGAACACAGCCTCAAACTCACTCAAAATAAAACGTTGACATCCAAATATATACTTTACTCACATAATTCGAAGCATGCATGCAGCATGCATGACGAACATCTTGTAAAGATCCATTTGAGGGTTATATTAGTTGTGTGAACTTTGTAAATGCGCTGTAATATAGTCAACAACTCATGTGGCAGGGAACACGCTCGCTCTTAAAGGGGCGGCGTCAGTGAAAATCAGTGCATTGTTAATGATGCCCCAAAATAGGCAGATAAAAAATGAAAAAAAAAAAAAACTATGGGGTATTTTGAGCTGAAACTTCACAGACACATTCAGGAGACACCTTAGACTTATATTACATCTTTTAAAAACATGTTCAAGGGGACCTTTAAATTATGGTATATTGTGAGCATACAGTAGGCTTTGTGAAATATATAGCTATTTACATATTTAGTTTATTTTATTCAATATCAAAATTTTAAAAGGTGTGACATATTTAGTTTATTTTATTCAATATCAAAATTTTAAAAGGTGTGCATCATACCTGAAACCCACATGAACACTTTACAGTTGGTTTCATGACTGTAAGTCATTTTCCTGATAAGCTATTGAAATGTCATGTGTAACTTTAGAGACGGTCCCTAAATTTGCGAATATGGACCGTCCAATGTGAAGCCAACTTTATGCCAGTATTTCATTGGGAAACGCTTAGCATCAAACTTTGCATGTTACGTTCATATTCTTAGTCAACCTGCTTGCCTGTAGCCTACAGCCTACATTCTCAATGTGCACGTTTGATGGTCTTTCACTGTATTTAGTCTATAAAGATAAATTAAGCGTTCTATATGTCCCAACGGCAGGGGAATCCTGGAGTGAGTATGACGTATTAAGGGAAACCTCAGTACTGCAGCATATCCGCGATATAATGAGTTATATGTCTACCTCAGATTTAACGTATGAGCTGTACATCAGCATCGGGGAATAACGTTATAATCTCGTTCACTGTTGAGAAAGCTGCTTACATGTAGGCTACACAGGCAAAGTAACAGTGAAGACATTGAATTAAATGTAAACACAACTTTTGTGTCTTTATCAGCTTTTCTGAATATATACTGTCCCTGATAATCATCACACATACACTTACCGCTTGCTCCGTTAATGTAAATCCGTTTTAATGAATTAAATGAATGTCTTGCTCTATCTTTCTGCTCTTCATCAACACGCGCTTGAGGTCGACTAACAGCAGATGGAGATTATGCTCGGTATTCTACTGCTATTCCTGCAGTTCCCGGATGTGAAATGTTGAAATTTGAACCACTGAATTTGTGGACACGAAATAAAATGGACAGAAAATTGCCTGCTGAATATTATAGGCTGTATTTTTAAACAAATACATTAATATTTTGGAAGTGAAATCTGAAAAGTGAATATGGATTATTGCATTTTTTAACAATGAAAATGTGTGTGAAATTGAAATATTCACAGCTTAAATATTCAACCATGTTGAATTTCAGCCCATAATATTGCAAGCCTAAAAAATACAATGCATTAAAATACAAGCACGGTTAATACAATGCATATAAGTAGTGCAATTCAAGCTTTTTATTTCAAAAACTTATGGCATTAGTCTACTTTCATACAGTCGGTCATTATCACACAATAAAAATAAACAGTTTTAGCAAACTGAAGAGGGTTATTTAGCAGTGATGACTGGCTGATGGTACATTATCCTGATTATTATGTGGCTTCTTACCAAATAAACCAAATAATAAATAAACAGATGGAAATGAAATATTAATTTGAGTTTAAAACACTAGCTAAAAGCTTGTGTAAAAAAAAACAACCCATTACAAAGGAGAAAGTCTCTCTTGCAAATAAAAAAACACTGCAATGTTAAAATATTTGTTAAAAAAATGACTTTATGATCTAGTTAGCTGACATAGTTAGCATCAATGCATAATATATATATATATTTTTTTTTACTGTCATCTGGCTCTTTGTGTCTCTCACAGTTTTATGCTCTAATAAAAATAATTCTCAAGTCCTTTTAAGATCACATTTACTATAGTTTCTAGTAAATATATTTACTGCTTAATGCTGCAATTTAACCAAAGTCAAGTACTCCAGAGAGCCATGTGATAATGGAGTTTAATGATATACATGTAGATGGATGTCCAAGTGTACTCTCATAACTGCAGTGGATCACATCTGTTTTTTTTCCCCCTATTCAGACGGAGCTTCAAGTCCCAGACTTCCCAGCCAATGAAGCCAAGGGCAGACATGTGGTTCCCTTCTCAAAGACCATCTTTATTGAGCAGAGTGACTTTAGAGAGGTGTTTTTAAGATTATTTCATATGTGGATCTGTTTGGAATTGAACCAGCATCCCATATAAGCAGAGGTGACACTGTTTTGTGTGTTTGCTGTAGGTGATGGAGAAGGGCTATAAGCGCCTGACACCAGATCAGCCGGTAGGCTTGAGACATGCAGGATACGTCATATTTGTACAGCGTGTCATTAAGGTGAAACACCACTCAACTAGCTCACATGATCCAGTTCGCATTACAGAGGCCTTTAAAACTTTTCTTAAATTTTGCATATGTTTTTGTTAAGAATCTTTTAGTTGCTAAAAAGAATAAACTGGTCGATCAAAAGGCATATATAAGTTTGTATACAACAGGCTTCTCAGCAAAGTTTTGATCATGTTGATAATAGGGGTGTTAGAAAATATTGATACACGAGAATATCGCGATATTATGTCTGGCAATATTGTATCGATTCTCAAAAACACTGTATTGATATTTATTTATTTATTTATTTACATTCGAGGTTCGTGGCTTTGTGTTCGGTTTAAACCACAGACTATATTAAACCCAACTTCTAGATGGCAGTGTTATCTCAGAACGTAAACTGACGCGGAGCCGGAGAAGCACGAGGTGCATCAATAGCGTTAGCATTAGCAAACCCAGCTCACGAGACGATAGAATTATTCCGCTCCCGCGGCATACAGAGTTGAAGTGTGGACTGATTTTGACTTCAACTATAAAGAACCCACTAAGGAGCTCGACAAGAGTCAGTTGTTTGCGAAATAGGCCATGTAAAAAATCCAGAACTCGGGAAACGCATTGAATCTGAGAGCTCACTTAACATCCCAACACAATCCACGCTGCTGAGAGGCATTTAGATAGAATGTAGTAACGTTATGTACTGCATGTTTTCCTCTCAGTAACAAAATAAACACACAACAAAAATGACAGCGGTGACAGCATAAAGAAATCTGATCAGAGTGATGTGGATATGTTTGCATCAGCTCTGTTCAGCACTTCAGTGAAGGCACGTTTATTTAAATAGCACTATCTACCTGTTTCCGCGGGGCGCTACTGTAAAAAAGAACGTGGGTACAACTTCCGGTGAGGCGGCGGAAGTAGCATACCAATGGTATTTTGTGTTCTAATTAGCGAAGATAAGTGTTTTTTGGATCATTATTTAGTTTGTAAAGTTGCAAATCTTTATGAGAGATGTCGTTACGGCGCTCAGGGACAACATTTCAGTTTAGTACATATGTTAGTTAATAATATCACAATACAATAAACAGTTTTCGTGCCCTTAATAGCCCTTTACTTTACTGACCTTCCACAAAAGTGCTGCTGCATGACTACAAGAGCATCCTAACCCTGCAATACATGAACAACCCGCTACCTGTTCTTCACCTGTCACTGATGCTAGCACCAAAGGCTTATGATGTGATATTTTACTCCTAATGTGTCGTGCGTGCCAGAGCCAGTCGCGTTTCCACAGTCATATATGCGATGCTAAAGGCTTCTTATGTTAACCATTGCGATAATAATTACACACGTTTATGGAAAATATCAAAGACTGCTTGAGGAACGTAGACAATTCTTATATGATTATAATCGTGTATTTATTAGTTAATGTTTTATCCGTCACTTCGCTGTGCCTGTTGATTCCTGACAAATGCATACAGATTCACACACTCTGGTTAACTTGTTTAACTCATAAATCCTGTTGTCTTCTCATGAGCTCCCTCTGTTGCTCTGGCTGAAATTAGGATAGATAGACGGAGAGATCGCACAAACGTCCTCGGATTGCAATCATCGCATAATTTAGAGGAAAATCAATAGAAATGCCCAGAAAAGTGATGTAACCATAGGGTATGTTATCAATATATTTCTAAATGTTTAAGCCTTTGAATTTAAAAGCCTTGGTGGAGTTGTTTTGTGCAATCTTGTGATCGTAAATAAATGGAAGCAGACGCAACTGAATAGGTATGCGTTTTCTTTTTATGTCAATATAAATATCAGTTAGATTTAGCATGATTGATGTGCACTCCTGACATAAATTAATAAATTACTGTTACTGTAAAATTTTTTATTGTAAAACATTGTTCAAATATTGATGCTGGAATCTTAAATCTTTAAGTAAAAAACAAACGTTCGCAAGTTTGGATCGTTAAATCTTGAATGACTGTCAACTGTTGAATGAATGAGTGTCACGTTCAGTTTGTTTACTTCGAACCGGAAGACACTCCCACTTTTGACGCAAGGCCTCATGGGGCATAGGAAACTTGTGGATACATTAGACTGCTTTACAGTATTAAATATAAAACAAACAGACATTCAGTCATGAAATGGACTATGCACTAGTTGTTAAATAGTTTAGAAATTAAAAACTGATATATTGTGAACCTTTAAAACATATACGCTTAAAGAATCCTGCAGTCACTTTACTATTTTCCCTTAGATTGTACAATATATCACTAATAGTGATTAGTGATATAAATGCAAATGATACTGTATTGATTAAATAAAATATTGTTTGTAAGGTTTTATGCATATGGTGGTCTATTCTTTATGACTGTTTTTTTTTTTTTAAATTACATCCTTTTTCTAAAAAACAAGAAATATCACAATATATCGCATTTCTTACAGTATCGCAATATATCACAATATATCGTATCGTAACCCCTGTATCGTATCGTATCGCCAAATTCTTGCCAATACACAGCCCTAGTTGATCATTTAAAGGCCTTAGATATTTGCATTTCAAATATGATACAGTAGGCTTTCTAGGGTTAAATGTCTTTTCTCTTGTCAGGATAACTGTGGTAAAGTGTGTGAGCTAGAGGTGACGTGTACCAGCTCAGAATCTGTGGAGAAACCCAAAGCATTCATTCATTGGGTGAGCGAGCCACTGCAGTGTGAAGTGCGCCTGTATGAAAGCCTGTAAGTGTCTTTGTGTATGGACAAACCAGAGAATTTTATTTTATAGGTAACACTTTTCAATAAGGTTCATTTGTTAACATTAGTTAATGTTTTAACTAACACAGTGTTTCTCAACTCCAGTCGTCGGGACCCACTGCTCTGCACATTTTGTATGTATCCCTTATATAACACACCTGATTTAGATCATCAGCTCATTAGGAGAGACTGCATGAACTGAACTGAGTGTGTCAGATAAGAGAGACATACAAAATGTGCAGAGCAGTGGGTCCCGAGGACTGGAGTTGAGAACCACTGAACTAACATGAACTAACCATGAGCAATATATTTGTTACTGTATTTGTTAAAGTTAGTTAATAAAAATACAGCTGTTCAGTTTCTTCATTAATGTTAACAAATACAACTCTTGATTTTAATAATGTATTAGTAAATGTTGAAATTATCATTCAACAAAGATTAATAAATTATTAATTTATTATTATTAGTTCATGTTAACTAATGTTAACTAAAATTAGTCTTATTGTAAAGTGTTACCATTTTATTATTATTTTGTCACACGTCTTTTTGACAAACAGACTTTTAATGTTTTACCCTCACTCTCATGTTTCTGTCTGTAGGTTTCTCCATAAACATCCAGAGGACCCAGCTGAAGTTCCTGCTGGATTCCTGAGTGACATTAACCCTGTAAGGCAATACATTATGTAGGATAAACTAGAATTTTTAAAGAAAGTTTTATCACTTAGAAAAGTAATAAAATTATCATCAACAAACTAAAATGAACTATTCACCAAAGTGCAATACTTCAATTTATGGATTTTGAACAAATGATTTATTAATGCAAAGCTTGGAACTGCAGAAAATGAATACAATAATATTGACATTTTGATTACATTATTAATTAACATGTACTTACTATAGGGTTTGGGTAAGGATTCGTTACTTATTAGGCATAATTTACAGTTATTACAATAGCAAGTACATGTAATGCTTCTTAGTACATGTTACAGATATTTTTTTTTTTTTAAATGAAGTTTAAAGTTTTTTTTATTTATTTTGTCATTACTAGAATTCCTTAACAGTGATTGAAAGTGCCTTAGTGGATCGTTCCGTGGGCAAGGCCAAAGTGTTTGATAAGTTTCAGTTTGAGAGAGTGGGTTATTTCTCTGTGGACCCTGATAGCACATCAGAAAAGGTATTTCCAGAAACATTCAATTGTCAAAGAGATTAACATACAGTAGAGAAAAACACTGCCTCATCTGTCACGTCTTCCTCCTCAGCTGGTGTTCAACAGGACTGTTACCCTCAAGGAGGACCCAGGAAAGTTATGATTGGGCTGAGAAGTTGTACTTTGACATCAACCATGCATCACAAAGCAGTTTTCAATATACCATTTAAAATAATCCGGGGAATTCAATGTGTTCTAGTGTTCCATCTATACTATGAAAAGTTTTTTTTTTTAACTCTCAGGTGCTATTTTGTACAACCTATTCATTCTGCTGGGGTTTGTCATCTATGAAATAAAATATTTCATTAAAGATTTTGACTCGTGTAAATATACATAAATGTATTTGATGCAAATACATCTTTGACAACTATGTGTTTTATGGGATTTGTGAGATTAATTCCAATGAATAGAAAAAAATGCATTGTTGGAACAGTTTATAACAGTGCAAATGTATTTATATTTGAAATAACCTCTCTTGGATAATCAAGCTTTTCTGTGGACAACCAACAAATCCATTTAATTTTCTATTGGTGAATTGTAACAATATCCTTGGAATGCACTAAACCTAATCTGGTGTTCTTTCTAATTCATAAAATGTTAAAGATTCCCAAGAGGGTGTCCTACTTTCCGTGAATTTTCAAAAATATTCTTTTGTTGTGATGACTACATTTAATGCAGCAATGCAATTTAGCAATCTAAAGGATTTTAATCACAGATATATTGGTATTAATTGTGATTTTACAGGTTTGTTGTGTACTTTACAAAGGCTAGCATTAAACCTAACTACACTTTTTGTAGTGCCTTCCAGGGATAATAAACAAGCCATTTGTACATTGTCTACAAATCACAGCTATGCTAATAAACCATACCATTCATGGGACGGAAAATCCATAAATTTACAAATAACTGACAAGTGATATTTTGTCAAAATAAAAAAATTTAGAAATGACAAAACTATGCACACTAATTTTTGTCCATGTGCATAAAGAGGAAGTGATGAGATTGGACCATTTGTCATGTTTTGCCAAAATAAAACTACATTAAAATGGCCACACACAGATTGATGCAGTACTGGATCAAAATAAAACTTGGGTGATGTATACACATAAAAGCAATAATAATCATTCAATTTTCATTGGTCTGGTCAATGAAGATATCAGGAACACATTTTCTTTTTGTATATGGCTGTTAAAATAAGAGGTAACAGTAACATTAGATGTCTCGACTCCTTTAAAAATATGGCAGTCATTATAATAAGTCGACATGAAACAGCTTTGGCAGCCCAATTTACTTCCATTATATGACACTGCAGAGTGCAACATTCAATGAGGGAAAAAATGTAGGGTGGAACTTGATTTTATCCATAGTGAATAACCTGCATGGTGAAAAGTGGGTGTTTCATACCCACACATTAGAATGGAGTCAGTAAGTCATTACAATGTAATTAAATGTACAAACACAAACAACATGCACTGTTGAATTGTGCACAAGAAGACCAAAAATATAAAGTAAATGGCGTACATTTTGATTTCATGATGTTCACTGTAAAGCCCAGCTTCATAAGGCTTATTCATTTAATAGCCTCTACGCAGTATTTGGATGTCCACACACACCAAAAGCTGGTGGTAGTGTGTCGGGGACAGGCAGTTAATCTGTCTTCTCAAGGGTGTTATTTTCCTGCAAACAGAATGTGAGAGTTTGGGGAATGTTGTTGGATTTGCTATTGCAGTACGGGTGCTCTCTTCTTGAGCTCTTTGGGGGTCTGCCAACAGCTCTACGTCCAGCCAAAGCCCCTCTCCTCCGTGGACCTGCAGCTGGTTGTATAGTGATCTGATTGATTGTCTGAGTGGCCTTACCAAAACAAAAAAGTGATGACTGCAGAGCACTGTCAGTCTTTATTTGAAAGAAATTGGACACAAAAGCTCTTATAGGTGGTGTATAACTTGGATCCTCATTTAGCTTCTTTTTTAGCATCCCAAAAATATCCTCGAGCTGTCCGTCCAAAGACCCAACAACCTCTTCAGCTGCGCCTTGACAGATAGATACAATGATAATGACTGTGTTGTCTGTTAACAGGATTAGTCTTATTAATTTAAACTGCTTTAAGAATAACTTACTTGGGCCTGGCTCATTGTCTTCTGTAAAATGTTCTCCTAAATAGAAAGACATACAAATAAGAAAACATCTGCTTCCATATTAAATCTTGATCTCAGAAAATATTGAGACAGCTCACATAATGAGTCATAACACCACACTAAGCACATTTTTGGCCTGTTTACACCTGGTCACTTCATGCGTTTTTACAGATCAGATAGCTATCTGATTTATCCAAACGATTCCATTTACACTTGGCCACATAAATGCGTCTCAGCAAAATGGATATTATAAATCCGATCTTCAATTCCCTTGCTATATGCAGATTTAATGGAGTTGACGTCACCGAAAGTAAGAAATAAAAGCTGCACTGGCACATCAGCACTGGTAAGATCATGTAGTCTCATCATGCAGTGATGCGTGATGCAGTAGCGCTATCATATCTGGCTATAACGTCATTTAGCCTATAACAAGCTCTCACACGTACGTTTTTTAGAATTTTTGGGAGGAGTAAAATTTACATATGTGGTTTCAACAACCAGATGCATTTAGACTTGTTCAGTTTTGAATGGAATGCGTCCCAGACCACCATCAATCCATCTCGAATGCGTTTCAGAGGGTATTTAGACCTGGTGACCAGGTGTAAACAGGCCCTTTGACCTCCACATTCTCATTACTTATTTTATACATCATGGTAGTTTTTTTTTTTTTTGCATTGCCTTTAATGTACGGTGATTTAAACAAACAATCATTTTTAAGGCAAGGGTCCAAAATTGTCAGGACTGCTTTTTTTTATTTTTTTCACTTTTTCCACATGGCGGTCACGATGAAGCTCAACTGATGGCTTTCTGTAATCAGCGTGGCTGCTTGTTATCTCTCACCTGCTCTCACTTGTCTCTTGATTTCTCTGCTTTATATTTTCCTTCCTTTTCTGTATTTCTTTGCCAGTGTGTTCTGTGTTTACGTATCACACATGCCTGTTAGTCTTGTCAGTCGATCTAGTCTATTAGACCTGTTTTCAGTCTTGCTCTCCTCTGCCCAGTTAGATCTGTGTTTGCCTGTCTCCTCCAGAGCACAGCGGTCTCGGACTGCCCATCCTGATGCTGACCTTTGTTATGCCCCTGGCTCTGGAGATTGGATTGGTTCAGTTCGCCTGCGCTCAGACCGGTTTGGTTTGTCCAGTTGTTCCAGTTTAATCTCCGTTTCTGACTTGCTCACCTGTCTGACTTGCCCTCTTGCTCACGATTTGAATTTGATGACTAATCGCACAGACTCCTGTTTTGACTCTTGCCAGGAGGCTCACGCTGTTTTATTAGTTTGAACTTCTCAGTAAAGTTGACTATGCATCTGTCTGCTCTTGGGTCCTTCCTTCCAGAAAACCTGACAAAAATGAACTTTTTGCCACACAATTTCTTGCTCTAGCAATGGAGTTATTTAACATTACATGATGGACAGATTAATAAATGGATTCTTACATTGCTGACCTGTTTCATATCTACACATGTGAACTGTGTAAACAAAGTGACAAAAGATGAGTTGCTTCACCTGCGGTGATGACTGGTAGAGTAGCAACAGACACTCCATCTTCAATGCACGTGGTTTGTCCTGTTTTAAAGAAAGGGCAAAATGATGTTAATCATTTCTATAATACATCTTTATAGACAACTATTATTGATATAGTCTTGTTTCATTTCATCAGGGACATACTCACCTGTCACTGTTGTCGTCTCCCATGACTGTTCCAATTCTAATGGTTTGAAAAGCTCTTCTGAAATGTCCTTCTCTGAACAGACACCCATATTTCACAAGAAAAATGTTGGAATTAAATAATAATGCTATTAACAAATCTTCTGCAACTGCATGTGATTTAATATCATTCGATTTGAATAAAAAGGCTTAAATGTTGAATATATTTCTAGCACTTTTCAAATTAAAGTATCCATCCTATTTATACACATATTGTAAAAAAAAATGTTACAATCAGGCAATAAGGTATAAGAGGCCATGCTATATTGTGAATGTAGTCATTGCTAAAGGCTGTTACCCATCACAAGAGTATATTCACAATACAGCCTTATACCTTATTGCTATATTGTAACGTTACTGCCTTGTATCCCGAATTGTCTTTATGTTTATTTCCTATTTATCTCTTGTAAATAAAACCTCACACTTGAGTTCAACATCAGTCCCAGCATGCACCCTTGTAACAACTGTTTCTATATAGTGTATTTTAGCACAGTTGGATTCGTATCTGGGACTGCAACTATTTGTTTTATAATTTTTAACAAAAATAAAATACTTTAATAAAAGAGAGAATCGTCTTACCTGCAGGTTCAGCATATGACTTTTGAAAAAGCTTGTAGTATAATCTGTAGTAAAATGTAATAATAAGAATGGCTCAGTATGGCTGAATTTGCGGGGCATAAAATAAATGTCAAAGTTTTGTTTGACAACAAAAAGTTTTATTAACATTTTTGGTAACACTTTACAATAAGGTTTCATTAGTTAACATTAACTACTTTAGTTAACATGAACTAAGAATGAACAATACTTCTACAGCGTATAATCTTAATTAATGTTCATTTTAACATTTACTAATACATTATTAAAATCGATATTTGTATTTGTTTACATTAATTCATAATTAATGAACAAACAATGAACAGTATTTTTATTAACTAACATTAACAAAGATTAATAAATACTGTAATAAATGTATTGATCATTGTTAGTTTATAGGGGTGTGACGAAACAGGTATCTCACGAGACGAGACGAGACAAGACTCGAGATTGAGTTCACGAGACGAGACATGATTTTTACACACTATTTTTAAGAAATCCTCAATGGCGAAATACATGACTAGAAAAATATTCTGCAGGTGTATTTGAAATGTTTTAACTAATCATCTTGTAATGAATGTCATTTCAGTTCTACTTTCTGAGTATGAATTATCATATGCAGTAAATTTGTCAAATGTTAAAATCTTATAGAAACATCACAATATTTAGGATTTTAAATATATATATATTTTTTTTTTAATTTACCACAACATTTTTAGAGTCATTAACAAAACTTTGTGTAAAACTTTTTCCAAAAATGTGTGAAATAAACATGAATGCAAATATTACAAAGATTATGGAACACATTTTTAACTAGAGTTTTAAAGGTATTTTAATGAAAGTTATTGGTTGTTACTAACTCATAAACAGCTTCACTCCACTACAATAACATTACATAACAATTTAAATATAGATTTTAATATAGTTTAACAAACACCCTTGAATGACAGACCTGTAGCAGAACTGAAGGTCCGGGCAAATGGATCGATCTGCAATAGCATAAATGTAGTTATCACCTTCCTCTTCCTGCAGGTTGTATTTGATGGTTTTGAGTGCAGATGAAGGAGAGTGACCACTTTTGTAGAGCTGTTGTAGCTTTTCAATGGTGTCATTAGACACATCTCTCCACCTCATAACCTCTGCAGTGTTCAGTCTATGATTATGTTCATTCCTCAAGTTCACATGAAGGAAATAGCCCTCTTCTATGTGCGGATCTCCTGATCTGTGGAAGGATAGATAAAGGATTTTGTTTTAATGCAGAGTTTCAAAATAGTTTGTATGACCTATTGAGAATTAAATTTCTAATGACTAAATGACTAAACCTTGGTCTTATTTTTATCTCACCTAGACTTTCTTTCATACATATATCTCTTGAGAATCAGAAACATGGTAGCAGGGCAGTTGGTATTTTTGGACGTCTTGGATGATGAACTGTACGTTTTGTGTTGGCATCTCAGATCCACCTGGTATACACAAAATACAGGACTTAGGCAATTTTTAGAGAATGACCTTACATTGAATTTTGCAACTGAACATGAAATCAGTTTTTTTTTTTTCAAACCTTCTTTGCTATTATTCCTGTAACCATTATTACATTTACGTTAATCATTTTAGAGAAAGTTATTTCACTGATGAATCGCATTCAATATCAATGTCTAAAGAAAGTAAACAGACTCAATTTTTATATCAGGTTGCCTTGAAAGCGTTTCTCTGTCACATAACAGGATGTTCCTACTCTGTATTTGTTGTAGCGTCCAGAATCAGGATATGTCCTGGATTTCCTCCATGTTAAAGCTGAGGTCTTTTGGAAGTCCTCCAGCCACCTTTGGACCTGCTCCTCAGTAATCAGCTGCAATTTAAGAGCCGCTCGAAAGTTTTCAACATCCCCCGACATTTCCAGCAGTTCATGGTGACACAGTAGGTGAATGTACCCCGGTGGCAAGATTTTCTGCCATGCAAAGTGTCAGGTAATAAAACACATTAAATTAATTTCACAAGAACATGTCCAGATCAAGATTTTATTGTTCTGTTACTTTCAATTTTAATTGTTTTGTGAAATATTCACACCAATTAAAGGTGCCCTAGAACCAGTTTTTACAAGATGTAATATAAGTCTAAGGTATCCCCTGAATGTGTCTGTGAAGTTTCAGCTCAAAATACCCGATAGATTTTTTTAATTAATTTTTTTAACTGCCTATTTTGGGGCATCATTAACTATGCACCGATTCAGCGCGTGGCCCCTTTAAATCGTGCGCTCCCTGCCCCCCCGAGCTCTCGACTATAATACAGTGTATTTACAAAGTTCACATAGCTAATATAACCCTCAAATGGATCTTTACAAGATGTTCGTCCTGCATACTGCATGCATGCCTCAGATCATGTGAGTATAGTATTTATTTGGATGTTTACATTTGATTCTCAATGAGTTTGATGGTGCTCCGTGGCTAACGGGCTAACGTTACACACTGTTGGAGAGATTTATAAAGAATGAACTTGTGTTTGTGCATTATACAGACTGCAAGTGTTTAAAAATGAAAATAGCGATGGCTCTCTTGTCTCCGTAAATATAGTAAGAAACGATGGTAACTTTAACCACATTTAACAGTACATTAGCAACATGCTAACGAAATATTCAGAAAGACAATTCACAAATATCACTAAAAATATCATGTAATCATGGATCATGTCAGTTATTATTGCTCCATCTGCCATTTTTCGCTATTGTTCTTGCTTGCTTACCTAGTCTGATGATTCAGCTGTGCAGATCCAGACGTTAATACTGGCTGCCCTTGTCTAATGCCTTGAACATATGCCTTGTCATATGCCTTGTCTAATGCCTTGAGCAAATATTGGGGGCGTACATATTAATGATCCCGACTGTTACGTAACAGTCAGTGTTATGTTGAGATTCGCCTGTTTTTCGGAGGTCTTTTAAACAAATTAGATTTACATAAGAAGGAGGAAGCAATGGAGTTTGAAACTCAGTGTATGTCTTTTCCATGTACTGAACTCTTGTTATTCAACTATGCCAAGGTAAATTAAATTTTTGATTCTAGGGCACCTTTAAACACATTTATTGCCTAAGATTTATTACTGCATTTACTTTTAAAGGTTTTTGTCATTGTTCTTAATGAAGATTAAAATTAGATTCTCATTCTTTTAAAATAGCATGTTTTAAAAGAATTGCTGCAGTACAACAAATTTGTTTAAATCAGCATAACTTAAATGCAGTACAGCAAATGCTACCATGACATATTATACTTTACCTTTGTATACACTTCCGGTCAAAAGTTTTTTAACAGTAAGATTTTTTAATGTTTTTAAAATAAGTCTCTTCTGCTCACCAAGGTTTCATTTATTTGATCCAAAATACAGCAAAAACAGTAATATTGTGAAATATTTTTACAATTTAAAATAACTGTTTTCTATTTGAATATATTTTAAAATGCAATTCATTTCTGTGTTGGCAAAGCTAAATGTTCAGCATCTCCAGTCTTCAGTGTCACATGATCCTTCAGAAATCATTATAATATGCCGATTTGCTGCTCAAGAAACATTTATTATTATTATCGATGTTGAAAACAGTTGTGTAAATTTTTTTTCAGGATTATTTGATGAATAAAAAGTTCAAAAGAACAGCACTTATCTGAAATAGAAAGCTTTTGTAACATTATCACTACCGTTCAAAAGTTTGGGGTCCGTAAGAGTTTTTTTTTTTTTTTTTTTTTTTTTTTAAGAAATTAATACTTTTATTCAGCAAGGATGCATTAAATCGATCAAAAGTGACAATATAGACATTTATAATGTTGCAAAAGCTTAGTAGTGTATGTGTAATGTTTTATGTTGTTTTTTCCACATTAACGATCATTTGAGGGAAAATGTTCTTAAAATCCTTTCACAATGAAATCAATGCCAATTAATGTTTTTGTTTAAAAAAAGTATTTAGTATAGTGACGATAGCTTTAGTAATTATTGTGTTTTGGCAGCAAGATTTATAGCATTATATAATGTGTCACATTTTGACTATGGCAGCAATGGTGATTGGTTGTTGATGTGTTTAGATCTTTAGACGTTTATTTTTCATAACATAAAAAGGTTTGTAGAAAATACAATCACACTGAAGAGCCTCATGGTTTTACCTAAAGGTAATAACTACGGTTATTATACAATTTTATAACTGTTCTATAACTATGATAAAGATTCATTATGGTAAGCAAACTTTCTTTCATTAAAACATTACTTTAATAGGCTAAAGAAGAGCTATATAATGTTAATGTAACGTTAATGTTTTAACGATAAAGGTAAATAGTAGACATGAATCGTGTCAGCTGTGCTAACGTTAGCCAGCTAACGTTAGCTCACATAAACTCAGACCTCTCTCTTTTATGGTAAAACAGCTGCTGATGATAATATGAATAACACCAAACCTCCACGTGATCTGTGTCCTCTGCTGCTTTATCTTCTCCAATACAATGCTGACACTTTAACAGTGTCATTTTTAGCAGCTAATCACAGCAAAAGAGCTAAACTTCGCGATCGAGTTTATACTAACCGTCTTTACAGAAAACTCTCGCGAGAAATGGGCTTATCTCTCTCTCGCTCTCTCTCTCTATTGGCATGACAAGCTTTGTGTATTCTCAAATCATTTCTGACAATTACAATGAATATAAAATATTAAATGAACAATATTAGACACTGAACAAATTATAAAATGTTTTACCTCATGTGGTTTCCTTACGAGTAATGTTTTGGATGTCTTTCTATGGGAAGTCGTTTTAGCATTTAATCCTTAAAACGTATTAGCCTAGTATCTAATTTCATGCTACTAGTAGGCTATTTATTTTAACTACTAGTAGGCCTATATATTCTCGTAGGTACTTATTAATTAGATATGCCTACTGAATGACAGATCCCCATAGAATTTAATGGCAAAAATGTGAAATGTGTTACAAAAGAAAGCAACAACAGAATAGTTATTACTCACGGAAATATGTACTTGTAGGCCTATCTAATGAATAAGAACTAGTATCTATTCAATAAGAACCAGTATCTGATAAGTAGGAGTTTATTATTAAGTGTAAAATAAAAATAATGTTTTCGGAGATGAAGGCATGTTACCTTTTGTTTTGATGTAAATTAATCACAACACTAAACTGCCAATAATGTAAGCCAATGGACACCACGGATGGTTGTCATTCACTGTATTGCAGAAAGCAAATTAATAATAAAAACAAAGGTTTTTTTTTTTTTTTTTTTTTTTTTTACAAAATTCAGTTTTATTTCTATCTTTGTACTGTGACCATAGGGGCAGTCAACAATGGCCACCAGAGGGGCTAATTAAATGTGCCCCACCCTGTCCCCCACACCCCTATTCTGACAGTGAGTAGATGAGTTTTCCTGTTCGTTGTCATGACATACGTTTAAAGTCCCCGACAACCTCTGTAGTCCCATTATTAGCAACCACCTTTTTCAAAACAAGTAAAAGTGTTACTTGTCTTAATAAAAATAGGTTATTACTAAATGTCCCTGCAATCTCCATTAAACTGGGCGAATTCCCAGAAGTGAGCATGGGGACTTTGGAGGGAGCAGGACTCTTACATGTCATAATTTAGCCGTTTGGAATGTACTTGGCGAAGGGAGCAATGAAAGACAACGTAATTTACTCATTATCTTCACCGGGAATGTAGCACGGCATCCACCACCTCATTAGCTGTTCTTACAACAGGAATTTCTTATTATTGCTGTTAATATAATTGTTGCAAAAATATAAGTTTATAAAAATGCGTTATGTGTGTGTGTGTTTCCTCTTTGCTCTCAACTTTTAAACTTGCCGTCTCCTCTTTGGACCCTGCATACTCACGTTTACCTAACGTATCTTTAAACACATTTCTTATGAAACTTATTTAAACTCCCATACATAAAATACAGTTCATTCATTGTGTTTTGGTTTTGTTTTCCCTGTTCCCATTTTTCGAGGTTCCTGGTCATTAGTTTCTATTGTTATTGATAGCCACGCCCTGTCTCATTAGAATAATGCAACTTTGATACTGAAAGTACATTTCCTGTCTGCAAGAGTAACATATTAACAAAAAGAAAGACACAACTACAGATATTAATTTGAAAATGTTTATTGAAATATATAAGAGACTGATATATTTGTATGAGAATGATATACTTGTACGAGAATGATATATTTGTACGAGAATTATATTTTTGTACGAGAATGATATATTTGTACGAGAATGATATACTTGTACGAGAATGATATATTTGTACGAGAATGATATACTTGTACGAGAATGATATACTTGTACGAGATTGGTATTTGATCAGATAAACAAAAAGATGTGATCACATCAAAACAATGTAGAAAAGAAAAAGAGCCCAATAGCATACAAATATTAACCATCAAAAAATGAACAGACAACTGGTATTGTAATGCCTTTATTGAAGTATATATTAATTACTAACTAAAAAATAAACAGATTACTGGTATTGTATTGACTTTATTAAAATATATATTAATTACTAAAGAATGACAGACAACTGTTATTGTAATGACTTTATTAAAGTATATATTAATTACTAAAGAATGACAGACAACTGTTATTGTAATGACTTTATTAAAGTATATATTAATTACTTACTAAAGAATGACAGACAACTGGTATTCTAATGCCTTTATTACATGTATTAATCACTTATTAAAGAATGAAAAACAACTGCTATTATAATGCATTTGTTAGTAACATGTTAGTAGGTTAGAAAGGAACTAATATGTATTAGAAAGAAAAGCAATCTTACCGTTGAAGGATGTCTTGATCAGAAGACCAGGTGGGCCAGAACACCGCAGCAGAAGAGAAGAGTCCAGAACAAAGAGACGAGCCTCTATATATAGACATTTGAGGGGAATTCCCAAGAAGATGACATCAAGTGGTCAGATAGTCTATAAAAGGCTGGAACATGAAGCGAACAGAAGGGGCTGCTTCACACCTGAGGCTGTACCTCCGACACCAGAACCAGCTGATGATGCCTCCATCGCTGATATTGCCTTGACTGAAGAACTTTTCAATACTTATACTTTATTTAATTACTTGTATAGAATGTTAATAGAATATATGTAATGTTAGTAGTATTAGTGTAATAAATAAATGAACTTATAACTTTATAACTAAACTCGGCTTCATGTGGCATTAATTTAAGTAGTTGAGCCTGAACAGACCACGGAGAAGTCTTCTGTCTGATTGTAAGTATTTTTTAAAATGCTTATAATTTAGGTCAGATTTGACTTTCTTACCTAACCTGAGAATAATAAAAATAAGGTAAAGGTGCTTAGAGACGCATCGCAAAACACTATAATTTTTTAATTAGTACCACACCATGTCTGTTTTCCCTTGATTGCTCCCTTGTGTGTTTAAGCCCTTACTTCCTTAGGTCTTTGTTCAGTCTTGTTTATGATGATGTGGTATTTGTATTCTCTTAAAGAATTATTTGAGTATTTTCCTGTTTATGCATGTTGCTTACTTGAAAATCACCAGTACTGTTTTATCATTGGTAGAACATGAAATATTTCAATACATGTTTTTAAGTCAGTTAGAATTTATGCAATACGTTAAATCTTAAAACCGCAGGGAAAAAAGTCAATTGGAAGGCTGTGTCATAGTAAGGCTGCATATCTAAGCTGATATCTCAAGCTCCATCAAAGGGAGCCTCAATTTAAAATGAGAGTTATCATGAGCATTGTAATGTTTGAAGCGATTGTCATGACAAATGTCAGTAGACCGGAATTATTTTAAAATGAGCGGTTCATTCATATATCCGTAAGATCTTACCTTCATACTGTGGAAATATAAACCGGAAGACAGAACATAATGTGAGCATTGCACAATTGTTGTTTGAATATAAGTTTCCTTTTCATACATTTCTGAATTGATAGACAAAAGTTTTTGGAGGGCTTTTATTTTGTAATTCAACATCAGACAGTAATTTTGAAATGTAATATTATTTAACATTCAAAGTTATTTTTAAGTTATCAGGCATTATATTTAGTATTTGTATTATTTTATATTTATTTATTTTATAACGTTATTTATTCATTAATGCATTATTTATTGACAGGCGGACTGACAATAAAAGTGTGCGAAATCACGTCCAAAAAGATCGCTTTTATTTTTGACGAGTTTTTACACGCTACCGTAATGCCTAGTATATGCGCATACCACAAAACAACGGTGGGGCTAGAATTACATTTTTTCAAAGTGGAGGGCTGGCCTGACCCATAGGCCTGACCGCAGTTTTGAACTGCTTTTATTACAAAACACTGGCGTTCCGTCTTACTACCTTATCGCCTTTTTACGCCATTACCAATATTTTACGCAATTTTCCTACGTAATGCATGTATGTGAATCCTGTATGACTTTTCCTGTTTCCGTTTGAGCGAATGGTAACCAACTAACCAACTGGACATGGCGGAAGCGACGTAACTCAGTTTTTGTGCCCGCCTTCTGTCTTTGCAGTTTCACGAGTGCAACACATCTAGTGGAAAAACCTTTACACGAGTAAGAAATATAGCATTTTTAAATACATGTAATACTTTTTAATGTGTTTTTTGATATTACGTAAACGGTTACCAGTCTCTGGTGCTGAGCGATGATTGTAGGTTAGCACCTGGCTAAACGCTATGCCTCCTGTTATTGTGTTCTTCTATTATTATATATTATTCTACATGCATATCTCTTATTTTCATCTTAGCTGCTGAGCATGTTTTAATGATGATGATATGACGTGTTATACAGTCGAGATTGTGAAGTCTTTGTGGTTAAACATCTGGGCTGGGAGTTGTAATATTGTAGGTTCAATTCTTGAGCAGGACACTTAATTTGGGGGTCTGAATAACTTATAATTGTAAGCTATTTGTCTATTTATTCATTAAATGGGTATGGTGCTGAGTATACAGGGTATACTCAGAGTATACTGAGTATCAAGGAATACAGAGTAAGACGGACAATTAAATAATACAAATAAGGCAATATACACAAAGTATAGCAGCATTGAGGTATGAGTCATAGTGTTGAAGTATTAAGTAATAAATATTTATATGTGTATATATGTTACAGTGCTGCACATATGTAATAGTAACACAACTGTTTCTGATATGACATGTTTGAATTACAGGCAAATCTACAGAGAGCTGCATCCTAGCTGCCAGCATGTCTGGCACTGCCACAGTTCTGCAGCAGTTTGTGAGTGGTCTTAAGAGTCGCAATGAAGACACGCGTGCCAAAGCTGCTAAAGACCTCCAGCACTATGTCACTACAGAACTAAGAGAGGTACACTGTACTACTTTGATCACTCCAAGTATTTACATAATTAAACTTCATCAGCAGAGTCAAAAGCCTAGATTTTACTACAGTCAAAAAATATTCTGTATTTCTTTTTCTAATTTTAATGTCTAGGTACCACATCTGTGACTGTCATAAAATAATTATTTTAACTCGTCCTTCAGTGTTTAAACAAACAAGAAAGGAAACATATTTAAGTAAATACACTTATAATGGAAGCATAACTGCATGTGCATGACCACATGCCTTTGTGGATGTACTGCAAGATCCGCTAACAGGAATACTGCCAATAATAAATAATGAGAAGTTCATCCACCCAGAAAAGTAGCATAACTTATGTAGGATGATTTAGATTTTACAGCTTACAGGGGTCAACGCTAGGGATTTTTTTCTACTGGCCTCGTCACACTATCGGTTCAGAATTTTTACTTTTTACCTTCCTAAATTTTCACTGGCCCCACCGAAAAAAAAGCTGTTTTCATTGTATTTGACCCATTCATATTCTAATAAATAATTGTTTATTATCTAATAAATAGTTGTTTATACGACACCAACATTTTAGATACCAGTGAAATTACACAATTCTCATTTCAGTAACACAGCTAGAACCAACAGCAACCTAAATAATATAAAGTTCAAACATTATTAAAAACAATCAGTAATAAATAGGGGTGTAAAGGTACATGTGTTCATTCTGAACCGAACTGTATGGATCTATACTCTGCAATCTACACTCTAATCCCGAAGGGGGAGCGTGGTAATGCAACGCTGTTTGCTACCAGTAAAATGAGCAGAAGAAAGAAAAAGAAGAGACGATGATCTGTATATTTAAATGTAATCTCTCAACCAGTGTTTCAACTGCTTAAAGGTGCCCTAGATTGTTTTTTTACAAGATGTAATATAAGTCCTAGGTGTCCCCTGAATGTGTCTGTGAAGTTTCAGCTCAAAATACCCCATAGATTTTTTTTTAATTAATATTTTTAACTGCCTATTTTGGGGCATCATTAACTATGCACTGATTTTTTCAGCACGGCCCCTTTAAGAGATGCGCTTCCTCTGCCACACGAGCTGTCGACTATATTACAGCGCATTTACAAAGTTCACACAGCTAATATAACCCTCAAATGGATCTTTACAAGATGTTCGTCATGCATGCTGTATGCATGCTTCGAATTATGTGAGTAAAGTATTTATTTAGATGGTTCCGTTTGATTCTGTGTGAGTTTGAGGCTATATGCTCTGTGGCTAAAGCTAACATTACACACTGTTGGAGAGATTTATAAAGAATGAAGTTGTGTTTATGCATTATACAGACTGCAAGTGTTTAAAAATGAAAATAGCGACGGCTCTTGTCTCCGTAAATACAGTAAGAAACGATGGTAACTTTAACCACATTTAACAGTACATTAGCAACATGCTAATGAAACATTTAGAAAGACAATTTACAAATATCACTAAAAATATCATGATATCATGGATCATGTCAGTTATTATTGCTCCATCTGCCATTTTTCGCTGTTGTTCTTGCTTGCTTACCTTGTCTGTGCACAGATCTAGCCGTTAATACTGCCTTTCCTTGTCTAATGTGTCGAATGGGCTGGCATTATGCAAATATTGGGGGCGTACATATTAATGATCCCGACTGTTACGTAACAGTCGGTGTTATGTTGAGATCCGAGTGTTTTCCGGAAGTCTTTTAAACAAATGAGATTTACATAAGAAGGAGGAAACAATGGGGTTTGAAACTCAATGTATGTCTTTTCCATGTACTGAACTCTTGTTATTCAACTATGCCGAGGTAAATTCAAATTCTGATTCGAGGGCACCTTTAAAGATATCAATAAAACAGCTTGAGAATAATATCTCATGTAGCAATACATTTACCTCGGGCATTTAGTAGTGTCTACGGCATGTTGGTTCACTTGAAGTAAGTATGTGTAAGAAAGGGCTCCCTATATAGTTTACAGCATTAGCTAAGATAGTTTTTTTTTTTCCTTAAGAAAATTTTAATTATAATTGAATTAACACAGCGGCACATTTGTTGAAAAAGCACAGTATAATAATAAAAAAAGAAAGCAATTTTATGTTTAGTTTTATTCCCATGCTGTACAAAACCGAGGTGCGTAACGAACCGTCAGTTTTGTGTACTGTTACACCTCTAGTAATAAATAAATGAATCACAAGCAATAGCAAAAGTAGGGATGCAAAGTGGTGGAAAATTTCTGGTATTTATAATTTTCCAAAAGTTTCCAGATAATTTCCAGAATTACTGGAAATGTTCTGCCCCTTTGCATCCCTAAGCACAAGTAATTACAATAGAATAGAGACACAAGTGGAAAAGTTTCCCAGCTTTTTAGGCAGGTCCAAGAGTATCATTCTGGAAAGATATACTACAGAAATTAAATAAAGTAATCAATTGTAAAATAAAAGCATAGTCTTGCATAGTATTCACTGCATATGTTAAATATATATTAATTCTTATTAAAGATACAATACTTATTTAGTCAAGAGCAGGGGAAGACTGGCCATCTGGAGCACCGATAGTTTTCCCGGTGAGCCGCTCGGCAATGTGAGATGGTACTGTCACAGTCACCGTCTTGTCCCATTTGTTTTGGTTGTCATGTGCTTCCTTGTTCTAAGTTCCCGACACTCATCAATCACCATGGACACTAACCAGCATCACAGCTGTTTGTCATTTTCATTGTGTATTTAAGTTCCTGCCTGTGTTCTGTTCAGTGTCTGGTATTGTTAACATTACATGTGTTTGCTGTCGCCCGTTCTGCCAGTCTTTGAGATTAAACTTGTTACTTGAATCTTCTGCCTTTGTCTTCCTTGGAGCACACGCGTTACAGAATACTGGACCAAAGAATGGATTACGCAAATAAGTTTGCGCATGTGGCTCAGGAGAGCCACGATTTTTGCTTGTTCACACAAAACTTTTTTCATCTTGCACTCACCTGCCCCTATGACGACGAGACCCTGAAGTCGTTGTTCTGGATCGGGGCGAACTACCATCATCCTCTGGACCTCCCAGACACCTCCTGACTCAACTGGAAAGAAGCCATCATCAGGTGTCTGGAGAGTGTCCATCCCTGGTCCAGAGCACAGCCAGACCCATATCTCCTCCATGGACTGCGGAGTACTCATGTTTCGAGTTTCCACTGGCCACGATGCGTCAGCCAGATCCCGAAACCACGAGGACAGAGGTGACCATCGCCCCGGAAGTGGAACTCCATCTGATGTCTGACCAGGGGTGTGAGCCCATGACATCTGCGGACGAGGGAGAGATGACTACAGAGAGGGAGGACTGGCTGATTGACTTCAGCGAGGATTCGACTCCCACCCCATCCCACCCGGTATCATCATCATCATCGGCATTTTCCATGGACTATATTATGAACTCTGTCTTCCTTACCGTTTCTCTGCCCACGCTGCCATCACCACTGTGCTCAGCCAGTCCTCCAGTCACATCACTGACGGATGTCTACAGCTCTGCGCCGTCTCCGGGGAATCTCTGTGACATCGAGCCGCAGGTCATACATCCATCAGCAGTGCCCAGGCAAGAGGATCCTGTGGCTTCGCCTCCCACCTTCAACCTCTTTGCTTCATTTCGGCCCATTGACCTGCCGGCTCCGTCCAGGCTCCTCCCACCTACGGTTCCACCGGAGACCCACTGACTGATGGCTCCTCCGGTCTCCCTCGTCCGGCCGACTCCCCCTTGGTCAGTCGTCTCTTCTCTTCCGCCACGGACTTGCAGTTTGTTTGCGCATAATAGCGGACTCGCGCATGCCTTATGAATGACTGCTGTATGTCACTGTAATCGTCTTTACCTCCATTTCAATTGTCATCCATCAAAACCTTTTTAGCGATACTGGTTTTCTTTTTCCAACTGAGAGAGTTAGTTTGCGTATCCTGTGTTCATGAAGCACCTGGGCATTTTGAGCCACCGTTCAGTCTGTATTTCACAGCAGGACAATGAGAAACGGCCTGGACTGATGATTTAGCGCTGCCAGAGAAAACAAAAGTAAAAATCACCAGCGTGTATGAAACGCGATATATATACAAATAAACTTGACGCGCCTTATAAAGTCTAATAACGAGCACAAACTGTTAAATAGAAATTGACGTGCAAGCAAAAAGGTTTCTGTCCTACGGTGTTTTTTCTACTTTACTACAGTAAAGAATGCAAATGGCCTATAATAGGCCTAAATGCGAACAAAAGAAACGTTTATAATCCCCTGCATGAGTGAAGATTTGGAAAAAGAAACAGAGATTCCATGTGGAATAACTAATGGAATATTGTTAAATTCTCTGCTAATCAGGTGACCAGATCGCGATTCGCAAAACAGAATACAAAGCTTAAATGTATGGACTCGCGTACCTCTGTCATTCGGCATTAACCAAAATGTTTCCATGGCTGCGATGTCACATTTAATTGCTAACCTATTATTTCTTTTGTAATCAAAGCTTTGTGCTTCACTCGTGTCATATTCAAGTAAATACCACAGCCCTATCAGTGGGTACCGAAAATACCCGGAATCTCGGTACTACAGAAATGCGGGTATCGTCACATTTTCAATATTTCAGTACCGACTTGGTACCGAAGTACCGTTACTTTTGACAACACTATCTATGGGTTATTGATGCTACAGGGGATGCCTGACCTGACGAAAGATGGAGAGCTGTACTGCTTCACTGCCTTGGCACAGATTGACAATGAATTTTCTACTCATTTCCTAACACAGGTACGATGTATAAAGATGCAGAGGATGCATTTAGTGATCGACCGATGTATCGGTTTACCGATATTTTTCCCGATATTTAAGCATTTTTCCATAATCGGGTATCGGTTTTGTAATATCGGATTCGCCGATTTACGGCGCCATCTTGTGGCCGTTTTGAGACTTCCTCCGTCTGAGGAGATCAGTCAACAACAACTCAGTGCACAGGTAAAGTATATGTTCTACTTGGTTTGCTTTAATTAATCAACTTTATTTAACATAACCGACATGCACAAATGAGATCTGACACATAAATTCCTGATATAGTTAATTTATGCAGCTTGTTTCTAAACAATTGAGACAAACTCATTGAGTCACGTAGTGTAATTCGTCATGTCCTGCCCCAATAAAGACGTAACTTTACATGAATTAAATAAAACAGACGTGAATGAGTGCATGTTGAAAATAAAAGCGCTGAATTTAATTCTCTATCTGTTGTATTTGCTCACCATTAGTCTAGTCTATATTATCATTTACTACATAACAATTATTTCGCTAATACACATATAAATATAGCCTACCGCTTTGTGGAAATTAATTATTTATTATCTCCATGCGCGATCGCGGTTGATTAAGTTATAGTCAAACAGCACTTTGTCAGTTGGCATTTCATGATTTAACAATAAATTAAATTTAGATCATAAAATGCCAACTGGCAAGTGCTGTTTAACTTTATTAGATTATATAATCATTTGATTTACTACATAACCATTATTTAGTTAATACAAATCTAAATAAATGCAGCTCTGTGGAAATTATTTAATATCTCCACACGCGATCGCGGTTGAGTAGCCCAATTTATAGTTTTGTGTAAATGCATAGATAAGTTACAGCACTTTGTCAGAAAGCATTTCATGATCTAGACCGACAAAACATAATAATTAATAACACTAGTTGGAAAATGCAATGATGTATGCTGTTTTGTTTGTTACTTTCCTGACAATGTTATATATTCCAGCTAATATTACATTTACATTTACATTTTACATTATATTTACATTACTTTACTGAATACATATTATTCAGTAAAGTTTTTTTTTTTTTTGTATGCAAGGAGGGAGTGATTGTTATAAATAAAATGGTTTGTTCAGCTCATTTGTGTTGTAATAATTGTCAAAAACAGAAGTAGAACAGTTAATAAATATCGGTTCTGCATATCGGTTATCGGGTACATAAACATGCAAATAATTGGTATCGGTATCGGTTATAAAAAATCAATATCGGTCGATCACTAGATGCATTGAAAGCATAGTAGCTGAGCGCCACACCTTCCGTAATCACTGTCAGGCGCCTCATGAGACCAGTTTGTTGCTTTGCGTAAGCTTGTTGTTTCATGTGAGTTGAACAGAACTGGACAGAACTGTTACGATAGCAAGCTGGATTAAATCTGCTGCCAATCAGGCTAAATCCATTTCAAATTCCTGTCCCATACAAATGGTGCAGCACACAATGGGGAAACCATCACAAGAACCACTTATTTCTGCTCAGGTAGGGAAGTCATGCTTTCGCTGTGGATTGGATCGGGGCCGCACTTAACTAATGCTGCAAACTGCCCGGCTGCAACTGCAACATGCAGGAAGAGTAACAAGATTGGATATTACCCTAAACTGTGCCGAACAGCGCAATCAAATACAAGCGAGGTCCGTGAAATTTAATTACCAGAAGTTACTGTACTGTACACCAAATTTTCAGCTCATTCTTCCAGCATTTCAAACACAGTGACTCTATCTACTTCTGTCTCACAGTCTTATGCGGTGGACTTAGTGGTTGATAGTGGGTCTTCCGTATCTATCCTGTCCTATAGCACTTATGCATGCCATTTCAATCCCTAGCGCAATCCACAGCCAGGCTGGTGACATACAAAAGCCCAAATTTTGGTGGTTGGATGTTTGTCAGCGAATGACCTCTCTGTTCCTGCTAGGTTCTTCATTGTGGACAAAGGGACACCACTCATGGGGAGGGATAATATCTGCACTTCATGTGAGGATTCTGCCTCCTAATGCCCTTCTTGTGCCTGCTTCAGCTCTGCCAGTCTTTCAGTGCACTGTTACTGAGTCAGCTGAGTTTGGATGTGCTAAAATCTTTATACACACAGTGTAAAGCTGGATTAAACCATCACACCTGTGCACCAAAAACTTTGCTGTCTGCCACCTGTCTGTTCGTAGTGCTGTGTCAGAGGAATTAAATTACTCGCAAGCAGCTGGGGTAATAGAACGCATCAATGCCTCTGCGTGGGTGTCACCAATTGTTGTTACACAGAAAAAGTCAGGTAAAAATAGGATGTGCCTTGACATAAGAGATCCAAATAAAGTCTTGATTGTAGACTTTTTGTACTCTCTGCTCTTAAAAAGTTATAATGTTTTCTCTACCATCAACCTGACTAATGCTTACTACGTGCTGCTGCATTAGGACAGTCATGACCTGACAGCCTTTATTACTCATGACGGACTGTTCAGTTTTTGTTGTGTTCCTTACGAATTGGCTTTAGCACCTGCGGCATTTAAGAAGATGACACCATCATCCTGACTGGCTTGTTAGGGGTTGAAAATGACCTGGATGACATTATCATCCATGGATGACATGTCTATGCATGACAAAGCACTTCAAGCGGGCTTACAATGACTAGAAGCTGCTGGCTTGCAGCTCAATAAAAGTGTTGGTTCCGGCAAACCAGTCTGTTGTTCTTAGGTCATACTGTTTCAGCGGAGAGTGTTCCTGATGAATCACATGTACAGGCAATTCAAAATGCCCCTACTGATTATCATGTTTGCCCTTACCTGCTTCTCCTGCAGATAATGCTGTTGCTCCAGCTCCTGTTGATGTTGATGAGGAGTTTGTTGCTTTTCTATCTGCTACCTGTAATTCTCTGTCTGCTGCTGATATTAGTGCTGCATATGTTTCCTGCCCTGCTCTAACCAAACTTCATACACAGATTTCTAATAGTTGGCCTCCTTCACCCAAGGGACTGGATGATGAGTTGTTGCCATTCTTTAAACTGCACTGGCAACTGTCTGTTAAGGACAACTTTGTCTTTCGGGGCTCATGGCTGATTGCACTGGCGCTTTGATCTGTGTTGGTATCCATAGCACACAAAGGACATCAGGGAGAGGTGCTCATGATATTGCCAGTTCCTGCCATGTGTGTCAGCATAATGACAAAACTGTTACTGTAAGTCACAGTCACACCCTGCTCCTCTCCTGCCGGTGCTACTGCCGATGGACCATGGTAGAAAGTGACTGTGGGTATAGTCAGGCCATTTGACACTGCTGCATCCGACTACACGTTTGCTATAACCTTAACTGACTATTGCAGTAAATGGCCTAAGGTCTCCTTTACTCACACTTTCATTACATTTACATTTAGTCATTTAGCAGACGCTTTTATCCAAAGCGACTTACAAATGAGAATAGTAGAATCAATCAAATCAACATGAGAACAACAGTATGTAAGTGCTGTGTGAAGTCACAGTTATGTCAGTAAAGTGCTCGTAGCAAGGATTTTATTTTATTTTTTTTATAAATACACAAATAGATGGAAATAGAATAGAAATCAAGCTAAGTGCTACTATTACTGAGTCAAGTGCTGACGAAAAAGATACGTCTTCAGCATTTTTTTGAAAATAGCTAAAAATTCAGCTGCTCGGATAGAGCGTGGCAGGTCATTCCACCATCCAGGAACAGACCCGGAGAAGGTCCGTGAGAGCGATTTTGTGCCCCTTTGTGATGGCACCACAAGGCGCCTTTCACTTGCAGAACGCAAGTTTCTGGAGGGCGCATAAGTCTGAAGTAGTGAGTTAAGGTATAGCGGTGCAGAGCCAGCGGTCGTTCTGTAGGAAAACATCAGAGCCTTGAATTGGATGCGAGCAGCTACTGGCAGCCAATGCAGACTGATGAAGAGAGGAGTGACGTGCGCTTTCTTCGGTTTGTTGAAGACCAGTCTTGCTGCAGCATTCTGGATCAGTTGTAGTGGCTTGACAGTGCATGCTGGAAGGCCAGCCAAGAGAGCATTACAGTAGTCCAGTCTGGACAGAACAAGAGCGTGGACAAGAATTTGTGTGGAATTCTTCTATAGGAAGGGTCTAATCTTCCTGATGTTGTACAAGGCAAATCTGCAGGACGAGGCCATTGTCGGAACATGATCTGTGAAGCTTAAACAATCATCCATCACCACTCCAAGGTTCCTGGCTGTACTGGAAGGAGTAATGATTGACGACCCAAGTTGAATTGAAAGGTTATGATGAAGTGTTGGGTTGGCACCGACCACAAGCAGTTCTGTTTTTGCAAGGTTGAGTTGAAGGTGGTGGTCCTTCATCCAGGCAGAAATGGCTGTCAGGCAGGCTGCGATGCAACCAGCAACCGTCGGATCATCTGGTTGGAATGAGAGGTAGAGTTGTGCGTCATCAGCATAACAGTGATAGGAAAAACCATGATCCTCTGAATGACAGATCCTAGTGATGACATGTAGATGGGGAAGAGAAGTGGTCCAAGCACGGAGCCCTGAGGTACCCCAGTAGCAAGATGATGTGACTTGGACACCTCACCTCTCCAAGATAGCCTGAAGGACCTACCTGAGAGGTAAGACTCGAACCACTGGAGTGCGGTTCCCGAGATGCCCTTCGACATGAGTGTTGACAGGAGGATCTGGTGGTTAACTGTGTCAAAAGCAGCAGACAGATCCAGCAAGATGAGTACTGATGATTTTGAAGTCGCTCGTGCCAGTCTCAGGGCTTCAGTGACTGAGAGCAAGGCAGTCTCAGTTGAGTGGCCACTCTTGAAACCAGACTGGTGGTTGTCAAGGAGGTTGTTCAGTGTGAGGAAAGTAGACAGTTGGTTGAACACAACTCTCTCAAGTGTCTTAGCAATGAAAGGAAGAAGGGATATTGGTCTGTAGTTTTCTAAAAGTGCTGGATTCAGAGTGGGTTTTTTAAGCAGTGGGGTAATCCTAGCCTGCTTAAAATCTGTGGGAAATGTTCCAGTGTAAAGGGAAGAATTGATAATGTGAGTGATTGCAGGTACAATTGAGGAGGAGATGGCCTGAAGAAGATGAGTGGGGATAGGGTCTAGCGGACAGGTAGTAGGGTGATTGGAAAGGATGAGTTTTGAAACATCTGCCTCAGAGAGCATGGAGAAGGAGGGGAGAATTTGTGTGTTTTCCATTAAGATGTCATTGTCAGTGTGTGGTGTGGAGGATTGGCCTCTGATGGTTGTTATTTTATGTTTGAAAAATGTGGCAAAGTCATCAGCTGTAAGAGCTGACGTGGGAGGGAGGGGAGGAGGGCAAAAAGAGAAGAGAAGGTTTTGAAAAGTGTGCGGGAATCAGTTGAATTGTTAATTTTAGTGTGATAGTATGTGGTTTAGCATTGGAGACATTAGTAGAGAAAAAAGAAAGGAGTGACTGATATAAGCTAAGGTCAGTAGGATCTTTAGATTTGCGCCACTTCCTCTCTGCAGCCCTGAGTCTAGACCGATGCTCACAGAGAGCATCAGAGAGCCAGGGGGCAGAGGAGGTGGCATGGGCTGGTCTGGTTAAAAGGGGGCAGAAGTCATCTAAGCAAGATGTTGGAGTGTTGCAAAGAGTGTCAGTAGCATTGTTAGTGTCCAGTGATGAGAACTGGTTAGGGGGAGGAAGTGTGGATGAGACCAAAGAGGATAGGTGGGATGGTGAGAGGGAGCGTAGCTTTCGAAAGTAACATGATGGAGTGTGTGTTGAGTTAGGGGTCAGGTTGAGATTAAAAGTGATGAGAAAGTGGTCTGAGGTATGTAGTGGAGTAACCAGTGTATTGTCGGTGGAGCCACAGTGTGTGTAGATGAGGTCCAATTGGTTACCTGATTTGTGGGTAGCTGAGGTAGCCACTCGCTTGAGATCAAATGAGGCAAGCAGAGTGTGGAAGTCAGCAGCCTGAGGTTTGTCTAGATGGATGTTGAAATCTCCAAGTACTAGCAGAGGAGTACCTTCCTCAGGGAAGGATGAGAGTAACACATCCAACTCCTTCAAGAAGTTACCTAGCTGACCTGGGAGACGATAAACAACTACAACATGGATTTTAGTAGGGTAGGTGCCAGAGATCAGAGGTCAGAGATCGCTAACTATGGCTATTCAAAACACTTTTCAAGACAATAAATACACGATTGAGACATTGTATGCATGCATTGCCTCAGTATTTGCCTCTGAATAGCGCTCTCTCCGTGGCCGTGGCCGCATTAGCGGATAATGAGCTGAATCACGGACTTCTGACATAACTCTCTTTTCATACAGATTACATAAACAGAGAATTTTTGTTTTCGATTTGACTTACACGATTTAAAACCTGACATTTAAACGTTTCTTTAGACATAAGTCTAATTTTTTTGTCATTAGTATTCACTAAGTTACAGTTCATTTTCTGATAACTCTGTTCAGTTTACGTCTGCCGCTTTCTCTGTTTTTCTGAAAGAAAGGAATATTCATCACCATCATTGCTCTCTCTACTACCCGTCACCTAATGGTGCTGTAAAGAGGTTCAACTGTGTGCTCAAATGCATGGTCCAAATGGCCATCCAGCAACATCAGCCATGAGAACCTGTGGTAACTAACTTCTTGCAGGTATATCATGCCACTCCACATGCAGCTCTTCAATGGCAGGCAAATGCACACAAGGCTGTTTATTTTGCCATTTTCTCCTGTGTACCCGTCAACGGACATGGCTTTGTGCTGAAGGGTTACATTTTGGCTGCAACACAAAATGTAAAAGTACACTGATGCTAAGTGGGGAGCTTGCACTCCTTGTTTCCAAGAGGGGGATAAAGTGAGGGTACGGAACCCCTTGCATGTTCTTAAGGGATACAGAAAGTTTACTGATCCTCTCACATTTACCAAAAAACTGGGTACATACATTCTTAGTGATGGAAAGACATGGAATGTTTCCTGTCTCATTGCATTTCCTTGCACACCAACAACTCTGGCTGAGAACACTGCAAACTACACATATACACTTATACTGTTAGACCTAAATCATGTGATTTCTGTAAGCCAAGTGGCTGAAGGACTATGTTATTGATCTGATGTGCTGTTCTGGATTTGATGTGTGGATGTGTTTGTCACTACTCCTGTCTTGTTATTGCTTACTAACTCCTGACAGATACCACACATAATGTGTATCTAAATCTAAAAGCTAAGTCACTAAATATTGAGAATGTAACGGCACATATTATATTTTTCTAACTCTAAGTGATCGACCACTGATTGGATCGACCAGCTGATAATCACTTCCTTTGATTCAATACGTCTCTCAACTTCATGCTCGCCTCACATAAACCATTTTAATGATGCAAAAGATGAATGGCTGAGCGGCTGGGCTAGAGTAAAATAATAATGCGGTTACAAGTTATTATAATCTAAACTACTTTATTAAATAACTCTACTAACAGTAGCTGCTGTTCAGTTTGCATACTGTTGTTCTCCTACTCACTCTTTCCCTATCTTCATTCAAGCTCCGGGTGAATGGTTGCCAGATATCCCAAAATAGCAAGACAAGCCCCTTAAAAAAATGGAATAATAAACAGACATGGCTAAACTGTACCAGGGGAACAAATATAAACAATATAACTAGTACCAATTCCAATATCTAACAAAATTAAAAGGCAGGAAATAAAATAATTTATAATAATCGTGACCCCAAAAATGGATTTTTAATTGAATTGTGAGATTCCAAAAGATTGCCTCCCCTAGTTCTTGCATTCAAAAACAGCTGGACAGAGTGTAACAGAATATGAGAGTTTTGGCTACTTTGAACTACAAATTCTATAAAAAATAGAATAAAATGATGAGCTCATTTTCTGTGTACTGTAGACCAGTGATATGTAAATACAACAAACAATATAGTGAAAGCCAACTTTTTAAATGCCTGTTCAGTGCTTTTTCTGTGACAGAAATATAATGTTTTTGAATTGTCTTAATGTGTGGCCTTTTATTAGTAAATATTATCATACAGTTATTTGCGATTTGATTGAGCACATCGTGTTTTCTTCAAAACATGAAGTTTCATCTTAATAATGTATGCATGCTCAGGCCCGGAACATTAAGTGCAATGTGAGTGCAGGCATGTGGGGAAGGGGGTACAATTGTGTTTGGGCACTGTAAAACGTAACTGTGCCAAATGTGAGTATGTCCTTTAAAGTATACAAATATTGGCAAAAGTCATGTTTAGTGTCCTATCTTTTTGCTTCTTACTCAAGCTGAGCCAAGATGAAGCCACCACTTTCTATGACGAGCTGAACCACCACATATTTGAGTTGGTTTCCAGCTCAGATGTCAATGAGAAAAAAGGTGGTATCCTTGCCATAGGTGAGTATGAATCAAATGACAATCACTGTCTCCTTTAATATTTTTATTTTTAATAAAACAATGGAACATGTAAATATATGTAACCTTATGTTTCCATTATGCCAGATCAAACTAATTTTGCTTTGAGAGTGACTTGTCATCATTTCATTGCTTGGTTTGAAGTGTTGTTATTGTGTAATGGTTGTCTCTACAGTGAGTTTGATTGGTGTGGAGGGGGGAAATGCCACCCGTATCAGCCGATTTGCAAACTACCTACGCAACCTGCTTCCCTCCAGTGACTCAGTGGTCATGGAGATGGCCTCTAAGGCCATGGGTCACCTGTCCATGGCGGGAGACACCTTCACTGCAGAGTATGTGGAGTTTGAGGTGAAGAGAGCTCTTGAATGGCTGGGAGCAGACAGGAATGAAGGAAGACGGCATGCAGCGGTGCGTAGAAAAACTTAACTGCATCATATTATATGTGACCCGCTCTGGCGAAATGAGTCGGAAGTTGCAACATTCTATTTTAAGATATGGGCCGATAATGTGGAAAAACAATGAAAAAATCTATTTTTTTAAGCTAATTTCAAAGAACAGACTTTCAAAAATAATCTCCCAAAGTTTTGTAGTCCAGATAATTGAGTAAAGGTATTTAAATGGCTATTAAATTTGACATGGAACTCCTCTCGTCACTTATGAGCATTTCCCAGTATCCCTCGAAACGTCTCTGCTCTCAAAATATGGTGTTACACGTTGTATAGAACCAATCAAAAAGCTTAGAAATGTAAACACACTGACATAAACACTGATTTTTGTCAATGGGAAGCCCCGTTTCGACTGACAGGCATGCGATCGGTCCAGCCATCCTCCTGTCAGACTAGCGCACGCTCTGTGTAAACAAGCTAGCAAATCTCCTCAATGTCTAGTTGTGAAGCAGTTAGCAGTGATCGAGATGTCGAGTTAGCCAAAATACGTGCCTTTTGCTGTAAAGGGTGTAAACTCAACAATGGAGAGCCGTGTTTTCTGTCATTTGATGAAGATTTTGTTTACGAGATACGTCTGTCTATGGCCTCTCTCTCACTCACACACACACACACACACACACACACACACACACACACACACACACACACACACACACACACACACACACACACACACACACACACACACACACACACACACACACCCTCTCAAGCAAAAATGTAGCACCTCTGTTCAATCTTTCTGATTTTAGTAAATCTTTGTAAACGTGCCATATAAAATATTAATTCAAATAAATACTTTAAAATAATTTGAGCTTCAGCCTGGTTTAATAGCATTTATATATGTAAAAATGTCTTTGGTCAAATTAAGCTGTAAAATAAATAGTTTATCCCTTTAAATGCAATGGATTTTGAAAGATAAACAAAAAACGGGCAAAAAAACTTTAAAAGCAATTTTCTCAGGTTTTCAATTGGAAAAAAGAGGGCAGACGACCATAATTCAAATTGGTATATCTTTAAAACCATTCAAGGTATGACTGACTAGGATATCATTTTAAAGCTTATTGTCTCATCTTTCTCAATTTTGAAATTTGGGTCACTGTGACTCATTTTGCTGGATCAGGTCACATATAGTCACAGTGAATTGCAGACAAACTATTTGAAACTCTGTAGCACTGTAGACCTATTTTAGAATCTATTTTATAATGGAACAGTTTATTGAACCTGTAGATAAAACAAAACAAACAAAAAAGTGTTAAAGCTCACACTCAAGGACGAAAAAAAAAAAAAAAAATCCTCAATTTTATTTCAGAGGTCCAAACTGAGCAAAAATTGGAGATTTGGTGTGGTTACAGATACTTATATTGCCAAAAGTAAGATTAAATTCTGATTGTAATGTAAATCAATTAGATCTTTATAACAGTATAACAGACAACTTACATAAATTGCTTACTTACATGAATATCAGCTGTCACTCTATGTCTCCCAATAATATGTCTTAGTAAGATGACACTTAAAGGCTTAGTTTTATTATCAAAGCTATGTAGTTTTTATTGTGGGGGTAATGCAATACAATGCTTATTTAGAGATGTACAAATAAACATTCCTTAGAAGTATCATAATTGAAGTTGCTTCAGTCCAGTATTGTGAAGAGACAATAGAAGGCATGTAGCAGATTCTGTACAACACTTTTTCAGTAGTTTTGATCATGTTGATAATTTAGAGGCCATAGAAATAGCTGTATCAAATATGATACAGGAGACTAAAAGTAGCATTTTTCCTAGGATTATTTTAATCAATGTACCGGATATGCTGCTATAAAAAACTTTATATCATACTCTCTCTAAAGTTATTGAACAATACTTCTGTACTGATAACAATACTGATCTTGTTGCTCTTCTCAGTGAACTGACCACACTTGGCACTGTGTTTTTGTTTCAGGTGCTGGTTTTGCGAGAGCTCGCTGTTAGCGCACCTACATTCTTTTTCCAGCAGGTGCAACCGTTCTTTGATAACATTTTCTATGCTGTGTGGGACTCCAAACAGGCCATTCGTGAGGGTGCAGTATCTGCGCTCAGAGCCTGTCTGATCCTCACCACCCAGAGAGAGACCAAAGAGATGCAGAAGCCACAGTGGTACAAGGTCAGAATCAACACCTTCAACTGTTCTCAAATGTGTTTGCATTTATGTTATGGGTATATGGGCACTCTCACATTCTGTGTATTTTGTTGTCCTTAACAGCAAACATTTGAGGAAGCCGAGAAGGGCTTTGATGAAACTCTGGCTAAAGAGAAAGGCATGAATAAGGATGACCGTGTGCATGGAGCTCTACTCATTCTCAATGAACTAGTGCGAATAAGCAGTATGGAGGGAGAGGTATTAAACTGCACATGCTATGGGCCGTATGACGCATGATTACCTCACATTACACTGCCTTAGTGAAGCTTAGTTACTGTGTTTCTTTTTCTTTTCTTTTCTTTTCTTTTCTTTTCTTTTCTTTTCTTTTCTTTTCTTTTCTTTTCTTTTCTTCTGTTCTATTGGTTCATTTGTTCTTTTTAGGGGCCAAGCACCGATGGTGCGGAGGCACCTATTGTATCTGTTGGTGTTCTTTTTATTAGGGGCCAAGCACTGAAGATGCGTAGGCACCTATTGTATCCGTTGGGTTCTTTTTTAGGGGCCAAGCACCGAAGGTGCGTAGGCACCTATTGTAATCGTTGGCGTTCCGTATTCTTATTAGGGGCCAAGCACCAAAGGTGCGGAGGCACCTATTGTATCTGTTGGCGTTCTTTTTATTTTTATTAGGGGCCAAGCACCGAAGGTGTGAATGCACCCTATGACGTCATTTTCCATCATGAAAATTTTCCCGCCATTTTGATTTTTCCGAAAAACCTACTTTTTCGAACTCCTCCTAGGCCGTTGCTCTGATTATCATGAAAATTGAACCAGATCATCTTCAGACCATGACTGCAAAATGTTCTCAAAAGCTGTTTGAAAGATCGATCCGTTCTCGAATAGGGCACAAATAAATTCGACCAAAAGCTCGCAAAATCACAACTGAGGCTATATCTCCAAAACGATTAATCGTATTCTGACCAAACTTCGTACATGTCATCACAAGCATGACTTGAGGCAACATGCAGTGTTTCGGCACAGTGCCACCTACTGGTACAGAGATACGAAAAATGGCTATTTTGACTAATAACTTCTGAATGGTTTGTCCAAAAATCATTACTTTGGTCTTGTTAGATTCAAGGCATCATGCCGAGTCGAATGATAACCATTATTACCATATCAGCCATTTTGGCCGTCTGCCATTTTGAATTTTGTGCTAAAATGCTGTATTTTATGAACGCATGAGTGTATCATCACAAAACTCGGGATAGGTCATCAGCACAAAGCCTTGAAGGTGCCTGAGAAGTTTCGCACCAGCGCCACGTAGTGGTAAAATCAGATATTCAAATGCTGATCACTTTGACTGTGGTTGACTTATTTTCAAAAGAGTCATATCCTTAGACTCCTGAAACCCTGCTGAGTCCAACGATACCAAACATGCTAGGTTTCGACTTATGGTTTGTCCACCATGTTGAATTTTGCGAAAAACCTGTTTTTTCGAACTCGTCCTAGACGCTTTATTTGATTGTCATGAAAATTAAATCAGATCATCTTCAGTCCATTGTGGCAAAAAGTTATCAAAAGCTTTTTGATAAACTCAACCTTTCTTAAATAACACGCAAATCAGTTTAACATAGAGCACCCAATTTGGACTCATGGCTGTATCTCTGCAATGATTTATCATATTTAGACCAAACTTCATACATATCATCCCAAGCAAGACCAGAGCCTACATGCTGAGTTTTGTCATAATGCCACCTACTGGTCTGGAGATACAAAAAAGCCAAAATAGCCATTATTTTTGCTTATAGCTTCAGATAGGTTTGTCCAAAAATCATAAAGTTGGTCTTTTTCGATTCGGGGCATCATGCCGAGTCGAATAATATCCAAATTTCCCATGTCGGCCATTTTGAATTTTGTTTTAAAATGCTGTATTTTATGAACGCATTAGCGTATCGTTACGAAACTCTGTATGGGTCATCAGCACAAGGCCCTGAAGGAGTCTGAGTAGTTCCAAACCAGCGCCACCATTTTTTTTTTTTTTTTCATATGCTTATAACTTTTGATCTGGTTGACTTATTTTTACGGGAGTCATATCCTTAGCGAGTGTCATTGTCACCTCACTCTGACCATACCACATTCTTTTGGTCACAGCGCCACCTATTGGTCGAAAGTGATAAACCAGTAAATCTTTATTATTGACTGTATATATCGTTTTCTTCTTATTAGGGGCCAAGCACCGAAGGAGCGGAGGCACCTATTGTATCCGTTGGCGTTCTTTTTTTTTATTTTTAGGGGCCAAGCACCGAAGGTTCGGAGGCACCTATTGTTATTGTTGGCGTTCTTTTTTTTTCTTTTTTTTTTTTTTTTCTTCTTCTTCTTCTTCTTCTTCCGCTCTTGAAGTCTATGGCAACCCATAGAACCGCTTGCGGGAAAGTTGTGAAATTTGGCACACAGTTAGAGGACAGTCTGACCTTTGTCCACAGCAAATTTGGAGTCTCTATCTCAATCCCTCTAGCGCCACCAGCTGTCCAAAGTTGCACTTATGTTTATGTTAATAACTTTTGAACCATAAGGGCTAGAAACAAAATTCTTTCTTTTTCCTCTGATTCCTTGGGTCAAGACGAATCGATCGCATCCTATGACGTCATTTTCCGTCATGAAAATTTTTCCGCCATTTTGAATTTTCTGAAAAACTTACTTTTTCGAACTCCTCCTAGGCTGTTACTCCGATTTTCATGAAAATTGAATCAAAGCATCTTCAGACCATGCTGACAAAAAGTTATGGAATTCAAGTTGATTCCTCAAACCGTTTTCGAAAAACTCACGAACGAATTGTACGTAGTGCTTGCGAAAACAGAAGTAAGGCTGTATCTCCGCAACGCTTTATCGTATTCAGACCAAACTTGGTACATGTCATCACAAGCATGACCTGAGGTACCATGCAGTGTTTCGGCGCAGCGCCACCTACCGGTGCGGAGATATGAAAAATAGGTATTTTTGCTTATAACTTCTGATGGGTTTGTCCAAAAATCATAAATTTGGTCTCGTTGGATTCGGGGAATCATGCCGAGTCGAATGATATCCAATTTTCCCATATCGGCCATTTTGGCCGTCGGCCATTTTGAATTTTGTGCTAAAATGCTGTATTTTACGAACGCATTAATGTATCTTTACAAAACTTGGTATGGGTCATCAGCACAATGCCCTGAAGGAGCCTGAGAAGTTTCGGCACAGCGCCACCTTGTGGTCAAAAGTTATAACAAAATTTACAAAAATGCTAATAACTTTTGACTGTATTCACCAATTGTAATGAAACTGGTCTCAGTAGATTCCTTGGGTCATGCTGAGAACATAAATATCACATTTGCTAAAGTCAGCTAAACTTCCTGTCCGCCATATTGTTTTTCTTCAAAAACCTACTTTTTCGAACTCCTCCTAGACCGTTGCTCCAATTTTCACCAAAATTGAACCGTGTCATCTTCAGACCATGCCGACAAAAAGTTATGGATTTCAAGTCGATAAGTCAAACCGTTTTCGTATACCGGAGCAAAGAATTTGAGATGTGATGCAAAAATTACCCTTGAAGCTGTATCTCTACAATGCTTTGACATATTTAGACCAAACTTGGTACATGTCATCACAAGCATGACCTGAGGCATTATACAGTGTTTCGGTGCAGCGCCACCTACTGGAGTGGAGATATGAAAAATTGTTATTTTGCTCATAACTTCTGATGAGTTTGACCAAAATTCATAAATTTGGTATGGTTCATCAGGACAATGCCCTGAAGGAGCCTGAGAAGTTTCGGACCAGCGCCACCTCGTGGTCAAACGTTATAACAAAATTTACAAAAATGCTAATAACTTTTGTCTATATTAACCAATTGTAATGAAACTGGTCTCTGTAGATTCCTTGGGTTATGCTGAGAACATAGATATCAAATTTGCCATAGTCAGCTAAACGTCCTGTCCGCCATATTGTTTTTCTTTAAAAACCTACTTTTTCGAACTCCTCCTAGACCGTTGCTCCGATTTTCACCAAAATTGAACCGTGTCATCTTCAGACCATGCCGACAAAAAGTTATGGATTTCAAGTCCATATGTCAAACCGTTTTTGTATACCAGAGCAAAGAATTTGAGGCATGATTCAAAAATGACTCTTGAAGCTGTATCTCTTCAGTGCTTTGACATATTGACACCAAACTTTGGAAGTGTCATTGTCACCTCACTCTGACCATACCACAACAATTTGGACACAGCGCCACCTATTGGTCGAAAGTTATGAACCAGTAAATCCTCATTTTTGATAATTTTTCAGCTCTTATGCCTAAAATGATCTTAATACGTCTTTAATTGTTCACTGTTGCAGTTGGTCTGATGCTCCCAGCCGTGTTGGCTGGTTTCTTGTGCCGTTTTTGTGCTTGGCCCCGTAATTGCTGCTTGCAGCTATATTTAGGGGCCAAGCACCGAAGGTGCGGAGGCACCTATTGTTTCCGTTAGTTTTCTTATTTGGGGCCAAGCACCGAAGGTGCGGAGGCACCTATTGTATCGGTTAGATTTCTTTTTTTTTCTTATTAGGGGCCAAGCACCGAAGGTGCGGAGGCACCTATTGTATCCGTTAGATTTCTTTTTTTTAGGGGCCAAGCACCGAAGGTGCTTAGGCACCTATTGTTATTGTTGGCGTTCCGTACGCTTATTAGGGGCCAAGCACCGAAGGTGCCAAATTTCCAAACTTGGTACGTGTCATCACAAGCATGACCTGAGGCAGCATACTCTGTTTCGGCGCAGCGCCACCTACTGGAGTGGAGATATGAAAAATGGCTATTTTTGCTTATAACTTCTGATGGGTTTGACCAAAATTCATTAATTTGGTATGGGTCATCAGGACAATGCCCTGAAGCAGCCTGAGAAGTTTCGGACCAGCGCCACCTCGTGCTCAAAAGTTATAACAAACTTGACAAAAATGCTAATAACTTTTTTTTCTAATTGCTCACTGCTGCTGTTGGTCTGATGCTCACGGCCATGTTGGCTGGCTTCTTGTGCCGTTTTTGTGCTTGGCCCCGTAATTGCTGCTTGCAGCTATATTTATTATTATTATTCTTCCGCTCTTGAAGTCTATGGCAACCCATAGAACCATATGGTAAAAAGTTATGAAATTTGGCACACTGATAGAGGACAGTCTGAACTGTGTCCATAGCCAATTTGGTGTCTCTAACTCAATCCCTTTAGCGCCACCAGCTGTCCAAATTTGCACTTCTGTTTATGCTAATAACTTTTGAACCGTAAGGGCTAGAAACAAAATTCTCCTCTGATTCCTTCGCTCATGCCGATTCGAATGCACCCTATGACGTCATTTTCCGTCATGAAAATTTTCCCGCCATTTTGATTTTTCTGAAAAACCTACTTTTTCGAACTGCTCCTAGACCGTTACTCCGATTATCACCAAAATTGAACTAGATCATCTTCAGACCATGCTGACAAAAAGTTATGGAATTCAAGTTGATTCCTCAAACCGTTTTCGAAAAACTCACGAACGAATTGTACGTAGTGCTTGCGAAAACAGAAGTAAGGCTGTATCTCCGCAACGCTTTATCGTATTCAGACCAAACTTGGTACATGTCATCACAAGCATGACCTGAGGTACCATGCAGTGTTTCGGCGCAGTGCCACCTACTGGTGCGGAGATATGAAAAATGGGTATTTTTGCTTATAACTTCTGATGGGTTTGTCCAAAAATCATAAATTTGGTCTCATTGGATTCGGGGAATCATGCCGAGTCGAATGATATCCAATTTTCCCATATCGGCCATTTTGGCCGTCGGCCATTTTGAATTTTGTGCTAAAATGCTGTATTTTACGAACGCATTAACGTATCTTTACAAAACTTGGTATGGGTCATCAGCACAATGCCCTGAAGGAGCCTGAGAAGTTTCGGCACAGCGCCACCTTGTGGTCAAAAGTTATAACAAAATTTACAAAAATGCTAATAACTTTTGACTGTATTCACCAATTGTAATGAAACTGGTCTCAGTAGATTCCTTGGGTCATGCTGAGAACATAGATATCACATTTGCTATAGTCAGCTAAACTTCCTGTCCGCCATATTGTTTTTCTTCAAAAACCTACTTTTTCGAACTCCTCCTAGACCGTTGCTCCAATTTTCACCAAAATTGGTTTCACCAAAAAGTTTCGAACCAGCGCCACCTTGTGGTCAAAAGATATAACAAAATTGACAAAAATGCTAATAACTTTTTTTCTAATTGCTCACTACTGCTGTTGGTCTGATGCTCCCAGCCATGTTGGCTTGCTTCTTGTGCCATTTTTGTGCTTGCCCCGTAATTGCTGCTTGCAGCTATATTTATTATTATTATTCTTCTTCCGCTCTTGAGGTCTATGGCAGCCCATAGAACCGCTTGTGGGAAAGTTGTGAAATTTGACACACAGTTAGAGGACAATCTGACATTTGTCCATAGCAAATTTGGAGTCTCTAACTCAATCTCTCTAGCGCCACCACCTGTCCAAAGTTGCACTTCTGTTTATGCTAATAACTTTTGAACCATATGGGCTAGAAACAAATTTTTTTCCTCTGATTCCTTGGCTCATGACGATTCAGATGCACTATATGACGTCATTTTCCGTCATGAAAATTTGAATTGAAATTGAATTGATTTGAAAAACAAATTTTGAATTATTCGAAAAACCTACTTTTTCAAACTCCTCCTAGGCCATTGCTCCAATTTTCACGAAAATTTAACCAGATCATCTTGAGACCATGCTGACAAAAAGTTATCAAAAGCTTTTTGATATAATAATCCGTTCTCGAAAACTTCACAAATGAATTCAACGAAAAGCTCGCAAAATCAGACTTGAGGCTATATCTCCACAACGCTTTATCGTATTCAGACCAAACTGGGTACATGTCATCACAAGCATGACTTGAGGCAACTTGCAGCGTTTCAGTGCAGCGCCACCTACTGGTCCAGAGATACGAAAAATTGCTATTTTTGATTATAACTTCTGATGGGTTTTGTCCAAAAATCATAACTTTGTTAGATTCAGGGCATCATGCCGAGTCGAATACTATCCGATATTCCCATGTCGGCCATTTTGGCCGTCTGCCATTTTGAATATTGTGCTAAAATGCTGTATTTTATGAACGCATAAGCGTATCGTCACAAAACTCTGTATGGGTCATCAGCATGATTCCCTGAAGGTGCCTGAGAAGTTTCGCACCAGCGCCACCTAGTGGTAAAATCAAATATTCAAATGCTTATCACTTTGACTGTGGTCAACTTATTTTCAAAAGAGTCATGTCCTTAGACTCCTGAATCCCTGCTGAGTCCAACGATACCAGACATGCTTGTTGAATTTTGCGAAAAACCTGCTTTTTCGAACTCTTCCTAGACACTTCATTTGATTGTCATGAAAATCAAATCAGATCATCTTCAGTCCATTCTGGCAAAAAGTTATCCAAAGCTTTTCGGTAAATCAAACCATTCTCAAATAACACACACATTAATTTAACGTAGAGCACCCAATTTGGACTCATGGCTGTATAAACCTAGTTTTTTTTTTTCATATGCTTATAACTTTTAATCTGGTTGACTTATTTTCACGGGAGTCATATCCTTAGCGAGTGTCATTGTCACCTCACTCTGACCATACCACATTAATTTGGTCACAGCGCCACCTATTGGTCAAAAGTGATAAACCAGTAAATCTTTATAATTGACTGTATATATCATTTTTTCAGCTCTTTTGCCTAAAATGATCTTAATAGGTCTTTAATTGCTCACTGTTGCAGTTGGTCTGATGCTCCCAGCCATATTGGCTGGCTTGTTCTGCCGCTTTTTGCTTGGCCCCGTAATTGCTGCTTGCAGCTATATTTAGGGCCCGAGCACCAATGGTGTGAGGACCCTATTGGAATTGCTCTGTTTATTATTATTATTTGGGGCCAAGCACCGAAGGTGTGTAGACACCTATTGTAATCATTGGCGTTCTTTCTCTTTATTATTAGGGGCCAAGCACCGAAGGTGCGGAGGCACCTATCGTATCTGTTGGCGTTCTTTTTAGGGGCCAAGCACCGAAGGTGCGGATGCACCTATTGTATCTGTTGGCGTTCTTTTTATTTTTATTTTAGATTCTTCTTCTTCTTCTTCAGCTCTTGAGTCTATGGCAGCCCATAGAACCGTATGGTAAAAAGTTGTGAAATTTGGCACACAGTTAGAGGACAGTGTGAACTGTGTCCATAGCAAATTTGGAGTCTCTAACTCAATCCCTCTAGCGCTACCAGCTGTCCAAAGTTGCACTCATGTTTATGTTAATAACTTTTGAACCGTAAGGGTTAGAAACAAAATTCTTTTTTCCTCTGATTCCTCTGATTGGGTCAAGACGAATTGAGTGTACCCTATGATGTCATTTTCCGTCATGAAAATTTTTCCGCCATTTTGAATTTTCTGAAAAACCTACTTTTTCTAACTCCTCCTAGGCTGTTACTCCGATTTTCAATGCTTTGACATATTGACACCAAACTTTGCAAGTGTCATTGTCACCTCACTCTGACCACGCCACAACAATTTGGACACAGCGCCACCTATTGGTCGAAAATGATGAACCAGTAAATCCTCATTTTTGATCATTTTTCAGCTCTTTTGCCTAAAATGAACTTAATGGGTCTTTAATTGCTCACTGTTGCAGTTAGTCTGATGCTCCCGGCCATGTTGGCTGGCTGCTTGTGCCGTTTTTGTGCTTAGCCCTGTAATTGCTGCTTGCAGCTATATTTAGGGGCCAAGCACCGAAGGTGCGTAGGCACCTATTGTATCCGTTGCCGTTCTTTTTTTTTTTTTTTTTTTTTTTTTTAATTCTTCTTCTTCTTCTTCTTCTTCCGCTCTGAAAGTCTATGACAGCCCATAGAACCGTTTGCGGGAAAGTTATGAAATTTGGCACACAGTTAGAGGACAGTCTTACCTTTGTCCACAGCAAATTTGGAGTCTCTAACTCAATCCCTCTAGCGCCACCAGCTGTCCAAAGTTGAGCTTATGTTTATGTTAATAACTTTTGAACCGTAAGGGCTAGAAACGGAATTCTTTTTTCCTCTGATTCCTTGGGTGAGGATGAATCGATTGCAAAAAAAATTTTCCGCCATTTTTAATTTTCTGAAAAACCTACTTTTTCGAACTCCTCCTAGGCCGTTGCTCCGATTTTCACGAAAATTGAATCAGATCATCTTCAGCCCATGCTGACAAAAAGTTATGGAATTCAAGTCGATTCCTCAAACCGTTTTCGAAAAACTCGCAAACGAATTGTACGTAGTGCTTGCGAAAATAGACATAAGGCTGTATCTTCGCAACGCTTTATCTTATTCAGACCAAACTTGGGTACATGTCATCACAAGCATGACCTGAGGCATCATGCAGTGTTTCGGCGCAGCGCCACCTACTTGTGCGGAGATATGAAAAATGGTCATTTTTGCTTATAACTTCTGATGGGTTTGGCCAAAACTCATAAGTTTGGTCTCGTTGGATTCGGGGATTCATCCCGAGTCGAATGATATCCAATTTTCCCATATTGGCCATTTTGGCCATCGGCCATTTTGAATTTTGTGCTAAATTTTTTTTGTTTACGTATACTTTAGCGTATCGTTACGAAACTCGATATGGGTCATCAGGACAATGCCCTGAAGGAGCCTGAGAAGTTTCGGCACTGCGCCTCCTTGTGGTCAAAAGTTATAACAAAATTTACAAAAATGCTAATAACTTTTGACTATATTAACCGATTGTAATGAAACTGGTCTCTTTAGATTCCTTGGGTCATGCTGAGAACATCAATATCAAATTTGCCATAGTCAGCTGAACTTCCTGTCCGCCATATTGTTTTTCTTTAAAAACCTACTTTTTCGAACTCCTCCTAGACCGTTGCTCCTATTTTCACCAAAATTTAACCGTATCATCTTCAGACCATGCCGACAAAAAGTTATGGATTTCAAGTTGATAAGTCAAACCGTTTTCGTATACCGGAGCAATGAATTTGAGGCATGATGCAAAACACACTCTTGAAGCTGTATCTCTGCAATGCTTTGACATATTGACACCAAACTTTGCGGTTGTCATTGTCTACTCACTCTGACTATACCGCATGAATTTGGTCACAGCGCCACCTATTGGTGGAAAGTGATAAACAAGTAAATCTTTATTATTTACTGTATATGTGATTTTTCAGCTCTTTTGACTAAAATGATCCTAATAGGTCTTTAATTGCTCACTGTTGCAGTTGGTCTGATGCTTACGGCCATGTTGGCTGGCTTGTTGTGCCGCTTTTGTGCTTGGCCCCGTAATTGCTGCTTGCAGCTATATTTGTTATTGTTTTGCTCGTTTATTGTAAATATTTTTCCTGTTTGTTGATTTCTTATTTTTCTTTGTTATTTTGGTTCTTTCGTTTGATCTTTCTCTTGTTTAGCTTGTTTTTACTTGTTCTTTCGTTTGTGCTCTTTTGTTATATTTATCTTTTGTCATCTTCGTTATCTTTTGTCATTTTCGGTTGTTCATTTGGTTGATCTTTTTTTTCTTTGCATGTTCGTTTCTTGCCTGTTTGTTTAACTTTTTTTTTTTTTTTTTTTTTACTTTTTTGCTTGCTTTGTTTATTTTTGTTTCTTTGTATCTTTCATTTGTTTGATCTTTTACTAATTTTGGCATCATTTGTTGCTTCAGTGCTTTTACTTTATTATTTTTCTTTACTTTATTATATTATCTTTTGATTGTATTTATTTTTTTGTTGTTTCATTCCTGAAGCGTATGAGAGAAGAGATGGAGGAGATCACGCAGCAGCAGATGGTTCATGATAAGTACTGTAAGGAGTTGATGGGTTTCAGCACTAAGCCACGGCATATCACACCCTTCACCAGCTTTCAGTCAGTGCAGCCACAGCAGTCCAATGCTCTGCTGGGGCTGCTGGGATATAGCACACCACAGGGCTTCCTAAGTTTTGGAGCTGCACCTGTTCCCTCTAAAAGCACGCTTGTGGAGAGCCGGTACTGCAGAGAACTGATGGAGGAGCGTTTTGACCAGGTGATTGTATTTATTACTGTAGTGAAGAGGAAGAAACTGCAGCCTTTTTTATATGTTTTCTTTATTTTGGGTCAGTCTACAATTTAGTCTACATTTGCATATGCATTGAAGATAATATATATTTTTTCTAACAGAAAAAATCTTATTTTTGTCTTTATTTAATAAGACATTTAGACTTTATTTTATAAGTAATGTTCAGAACTGAATCAGTGACCAAGTCCAAGTTGTCAGTGAGAGAGAGGAGGTCAAAAAGGTGAGCAGATCAGAGCCAGAGATCAGTCAGTGATAACAGGGCAATACAGGAACTTGGTCAAGGATGAGTCCTGACAGATTTATCTTTTAAGGCAGGGGTCCTCAAAGTTTTTCAGGGCAAGGACCCCTTAGCCAATAGAGACATGAAGCAGGGACCCCCCCAATACAAAATGTGTCAAACAGAGCTACACATTAAGCATATAGCCTTCGATATTAATAGAAACCAAACCAACCATATTATGATAGTTATATTATGTTAAGACAGTGGATTACAACTGTGCATGTTATTGTTGTTGCACATGCATCATTGTCTGTATATTATTTTTCATTGTTAAAATTGAGATTAATGCATCGTGACAATCTTACGTTTTGCAACAAAAATCATAATTCATTAGTTGTTCACAGTTGTTGTAAATTATCTTGATTTAAAGTCATACATTCTAATTTTACTACTCAGATGGACAATTAAACATTTCCTGAACTTAAGATTAGGGCTGGGTATCGTTCGATATCGATACCGATACCAATACCGATACCTTGACTTCGATACCTAACTCTATATATATGTAGCATATCTGCTTTTTCAGGAGACAGCAGTTGAAAATGTCCTATATATAGGGCTGGGTATCGTTAAAAAATTTTCGATACCGAGACGATACCGATACCTTGACTTCGATACCGATACCTGAACAATACCTTTTTCGATACCAATTTTATAAAATCTGTTTTAACAAGATTACATTACCTCAAAAAAATCTTTGGTTTTATATTTTAAATTTGTTGACTTTTTTTTTTTCTTTTTTTTGTTGACTCAAAGACTCATCTCCTGAGCCACTTCAAGGAATAAAAAAGCACAAATTAACAAAATTTAACCAACACAATAAATCAGTGCAAATAGTTTTAATAAAGTTTAGTTTTCAATGCAAAAATTCAGTATGTGAGGCTCACTGCAGATCTTTTTAAATCACTCAGCAATCGTTGTTCTTCTTCAAAAATGTAATTATTATTAACAAGATCAAAAAGCGGAAGTAAGAGTGACGCATGTTCGTTGCGTCTTACCATGAAATGAGAGTTCTGTGTCTTTATTAAAATCAACACATTAATGATTCATCTCTCATCCACCACACAATTAATTGGAATGTTATTTTTTTATTACTTGGCCTGACCCGTGGATTATCCGCAGTATGACAGTATCAGGAGGATGCCGATACCCCTTTTTCAGCAGAATTGTTCGCGTTCTGGAGCCAGAGCCTGTGCTCGTGCAGGCGAACTAGAGCCTGTCACGAACCGGTCACGTGTTTCCATAGACTTGAGGGACGAACGCTGATGTGTATCGTCCCTCCATAACTAGTCTAAAAAACTGTTTCTGCAGGCAGTGCGACACTTCTGTTTTCTGTTAACAGTATCTGTAGTGAACCGGCTGCTCACATAAACAGCAGTTTCTCACCCGTCCAATTCGGAGATAAACTGAAAATGAAACCATTGATTCACTCGCCCTCTCACACATAGGGTCTCTCTCGCGCACATAGTTTTATATATTTAGATATAAATAACAGTGTAGTGCAACGTTACTTGCTCATCAACAAGACAGCGAAAGCATTTCTCCGCCCCCTCTCCCCGGCTCCATTCTGAGGTATCGAAATTTGGTACCGAATGACAAGACAGTTTTCGATACTCGATAGTACCGAGGCAATTCGATCGATACCTAAAAAGTATCGAGTTTGGTACCCAGCCCTACCTATATATATATATATATATATATATATATATATATATATATATATATATATATATATATATATATATATATATGTGGTGGTGGCAGGATCATGCTGTGGGGGTGTTTTTTTTTAGCTGCAGGGACAGGACGACTGGTTGCAATCGAGGGAAAGATGAATGCGGCCAAGTACAGGGACACAGTGGGTACGGAAAGTATTCAGACCCCCTTAAATTTTTCACTCTTTGTTATATTGCAGCCATTTGCTAAAATCATTTGTTCATTTTTTTCCTCATTAATGTACACACAGCACCCCGTACTGACAGAAAAACACAGAATTGTTGACATTTTTGCAGATTTATTAAAAAAGCAAAACTGAAATATCACATGGTCCTAAGTATTCAGACCCTTTGCTGTGACACTCATATATTTAACTCAGGTGATGTCCATTTCTTCTGATCATCCTTGAGATGGTTCTACACCTTCATTTGAGTCCAGCTGTGTTTGATTATACTGATAGGACTTGATTAGGAAAGCCACACATCTGTCTATATAAGACCTTACAGCTCACAGTGCATGTCAGAGCAAATAAGAATCATGAGGTCAAAGGAACTGCCTAAAGAGCTCAGAGACAAAATTGTGGCAAGATTACAAAAAAATTTCTGCTGCACTTAAGTTTCCTAAGCGCACAGTGGCCTCCATAATCCTTAAATGGAAGACGTTTGGGATGACCAGAACCCTTCCTAAAGCTGGCCGTCCGGCCAAACTGAGCTATCGGGGGAGAAGAGCCTTGGTGAGAGAGGTAAAGAAGAACCGAAAGATCACTGTGGCTGAGCTCCAGAGATGCAGTTGGGAGATGGGAGAAAGTTGTAGAAAGTCAACCATCACTGCAGTCCTACACCAGTCGGGGCTTTATGGCAGAGTGGCCCGACGGAAGCCTTTCCTCAGTGCAAGACACATGAAAGCCCGCATGGAGTTTGCTAAAAAACACCTGAAGGACTCCAAGATGGTGAGAAATAAGATTCTCTGGTCTGATGAGACCAAGATATAACTTTTTGGCCTTAATTCTCAGCGGTATGTGTGGAGAAAACCAGGCACTGCTCATCACCTGTCCAATACAGTCCCAACAGTGAAGCATGGTGGTGGCAGGATCATGCTGTGGGGGTGTTTTTTTTTAGCTGCAGGGACAGGACGACTGGTTGCAATCGAGGGAAAGATGAATGCGGCCAAGTACAGGGACTTATCCTGGACGTAAACCTTCTCCAGAGTGCTCAGGACCTCAGACTAGGCCGAAGGTTTACCTTCCAATGAGACAATGACCCTAAGCGCACAGCTAAAATAACGAAGGAGTGGCTTCACAACAATTCCGTGACTGTTCTTGAATGGCCCAGCCAGAGCCCTGACTTAAACCCATTTGAGCATCTCTGGAGAGACCTAAAAATGGCTGTATTAGATCAAAAGGGTGCTTCTACTAAATACTGAGCAAAGGGTCTGAATACTTAGGACCATGTGATATTTCAGTTTTTCTTTTTAAATAAATCTGCAAAAATGCTCACATAAACAATGCTCACATAAACAGCCGGTACTCTCACCCAGGGTGCGATTTGTAGGGGGGATGGGGGGGATTTCCTCCGTTCTGGTTTATGTGTCCCTGCCTGTGCTGAATAATTTTTATCCCCGGTGGGAATAAAAAATATCCCCCCCGGGTGATGCTACTCCACAAACCACCAACAGAGCATATAAAATACCAAAACTAAAAATCATTTTTTAAAACATCGCCAAGTAAAACGCTGCGTTTAAATAGAACTGTCTTTTTACGACCACAACAAACGGGACTTTTTTCAGATGTGCATTCCGACTTTGCCTCAGCGCCAGGCGCAAGTCAAACGAGCGCGGAAAAGGTGCAGGTGACGACGAGGGCGCTTCAGTTGAACAACAGTGAACTGCGGTCAGATGAGATGTTGTCAGGCTATGTCGGTAAAACTCAGAAAAATGAACATGACTGTCCAATCAGCCATTATACTGTGCTCGTGGCGCGCACTCAAGAATTGCATGCGCAAATGCGCCGGCGCGTGCTGCATAATTACTTTATTATAGCTTAAATAAAGAGCAAAACAAACTACGAGCAATGACCGTCGTTGTTCTGTTAAGTCATGAAATTACTACACATGCGATTAAAGCTGCCTCAAATCTGTGCATGCATGTATTTGTTGACATGGTTTTAAAGCTATTGTTGGCCTTAAAACGTCTTAAAAATGCACATATGTACAGCAGGAAAATCTAAATTTTCTCGGGGGAACATGCCTCTGTACCCCCCTAGCAAACAACATTTTCTGACCTCGTAATTATGAAACCCTCCGTATGACACGGCTTATTCTATCTAATGAAATATGGTAAATGTAAATGTGTATTTCTCCAAATGTGCGCACTTTTGGACTAAAGTTTCTATGTGTATGCACTGTGATCAAAATAACTACCGATTGATTTTGCATTTCTATCAGAAATGAAGAATTATTAGTGTCATTGTAGTGTTGCAAATATCTAAGCTATCTAATACTTCAAATACTTAAATCAGATTTTTTTTGTAAAAATGTTTCTGTAACAGCTTCCAAAAATAGTATATAGCTCCACTGTGGTTTTTTTAACACATTTTCTTTAAAAAAAACAAAAAAAAAAAAACATTTGAAAACATCCCCCCCTCTGGTTTTTTCACATCGCACCCTGCTCTCACCCATCCTTTCCAGAGATAAACTGAAAGTGAAACCGTTGATTCACTCGCTCTCTCGCACATAGGGTCTCTCTCGCACACATAGTTTTATATATTTATATATGAATAACAATGCAGTGAATTGTTATTGCATTGCTCAACGAGACAGCGACAGCATTTCTCCGCCCCCTCTCCTTTGCTCCGTTCGGAGGTATCGAAATTTGGTACCGAATGCAATTTCAAGAGTGAATCCCACATTTATATGTAGATGTCAATTCCGAAATTTTGGCATTGTGTAATTGGCCATCGGTCCTCTTAGCAGCATAAAAAACAACTTTTATCCAATCAATTATATATATATATATATAGCCTCAAAAAGTGTGCAAAGATGGCTTCCTTTACAATCACTAAATAGATGTCACTCATCTCAGCTCGCAATCTCACAAAGTTCTATTAAAATGAATAAAGTTGTCTACACTGCTTTATGAATCTCTTACATTGTGTCTTTGTTTGTTAATGAGAGGATTGGCGAGTGTGCAGAACTCAGCACTGAACAAAAACTCTGGTGTTCTCCAGAGCGCAAACACAAAAACCCAATTATAGAATGAGTGCAAGAGACTGTAAGACTGTGCTGAGTCTAGGTGGCTCTATAATAGTCAAATTTACATGTGTGCCATGTTACGACCGCTAGGGGTCAGCCGTAACAGAAAGGAAGCGAGTCTCAATACCAGAGAGATATCAAAATCAATACAAAGTTTATTTACAATGAAAAAAAGGGTTTCAACATCAGGGGCAGACAACTTAACTTACCTATCTCCCTTAACCATAAACAAAGTGAAATTAAGATACAAATAAATTGGCATCAAAACCCCCTACTTCCCTTAAAGTGAAAGTAATATTTACAAGAGTTTTTACAACAGTATATACAGGGTTTTGGGCAAACAAATCAGATTCAGAATTCAATTAGCATACTCAAATATAAAACGGGTATAAACCGGGTAATCAAAAATATTAACAATAAACAAACACTCACAATCTCCTTATACACTCACAATCTCTCTGGCACGACACTCAAACAAACGATGATGAAACGTACAGTATTATCAAAAGTCAATGGAAGCGAAGAACGATGGCGATTGGCACAAAGTCAACGAGGCACGAGGCAAAGGCTGAGCATTTGGGGTGGTCTTTAAGTACAGGTCAGGTGCTTAGCTGGACCAGTCAGTGTTTCCCGAACAGTAAATGGAAACCACGCCCACCTGGAACACAAACACGACTATACACAGACAATGATAGATGAAAAACAGACAAGATATCTTAGGGTCTTAACAGCCAATAATTGCAGAAACGTATGGGCTAGAGTCAGTACCCTCAAATCAAATGGTCATATAGATTTTCTGAATTCTCAGAAAAACATATTTTTCAAAACTTTCTTAGGATGATTGTCCAATTCACTTGGAAATTAGCATGTATTTAAATATTGCCCCAATTAAAACTTATTCAAAAATGTTTTGATTTGTCACATTTAAGCTAATATGATTCAGGAATGACCCATATTGTCTAAGTGGTCCATAACATCTGTTTCAGTTGCTGAGTTGAGAATAGATTTTTATGGTGCAATTATATTTCTGAATAGTATTATGAATAAAAAGAATGCCCGAATTTTATACTCAATCTTTTTATTGGCTTTCAGTGACAGTACAGAATAGGACATCATAAAAAAAACATTAGACTGTAAGACATCATCCATTATATATCCCTTACATGACCCCCCACCCCACCCCACCCCAAAAAAAGAAGAGGAAGAAAAAATGAGAAAAATAAAAATCCTATCCTAATGTATCATTGCCAGTTACAGGTGCCCAAGGTAAACCCTTAATGTAATTTAAGAAGGGGTCCCAGGTCTTGTAGAAAGAAGTGAACCAGAGAGTGAGCACCTTAATTTTTCAAGCTCAGTACAGTAGAAAATGTCCTGTATCCACCTGTCATACGTTTCCGTTTGCACCCAAGGAGGACAATTATCAGAGTAGATATACCGGTTCCAAAACAGAAGCTTATTGATATTACAGGCCCAGTAATACTGCTGAAAGTTGGGAAGTGCAAGGCCTCCCTTAGCTTTAGGAAGTTGTGGAATTGATTTCTTGAGGCAAGAAATCCCCCATAGAAATGAACGCAAAAGACTGTCGAAGCCAGTAAAGAAAGATTTATTAATGCAAATAGGTATGTGTCGAAAGAGGTATAGAAATTTAGGCAGAATAACCATTTTGACCAAGTTAATGTGACCTACAAGGGATAAAGGGAGAGAGGCCCACCCCTTTTTTATATTAACTTGTAAAAAAGACGCCCAGATATCTGAAACCATCAGAGGCAATCTTGAAGGGTAAGAGAGATCGTGGAAGTTTTTTAGCTTCAGAGTTAAAAAAAAAAAGTTAACTTTTTTGTAAATTCATCATAGCCAGATAGTTGGCTAAATTTGTCTAGGATATCCAAAACTGATGGTGAGCTTGTGAACTAGAGCTTGTGAACTAAACCATGATGGAAAAAAAAATCCCTCAAAACCATTGTGGCTGCGGAGCCAGATAGCTAAAGATTCTATGGCAAGATTAAAAATGGAGAGAAGGGGCATCCATGTCATGTCCCACACTGAAGAGAGAAAGAGGGTGATCGCAAGCCATTAGTATGTACGGATGCCATAGGGGAAGAATGCACAAAATTCATGACTTTATGACTTTGCTGTTGAATCAGGTGTGCCGTTGGGTGCTGAAATACAGGACCAGTAAGAATCCACTAATCCAGATGACTATTCTAAACCTTCTGCCTCGACTCGCTGCCTTCCAGCCTCATACTTTCACTGGTAACCCTCCTACTTGTGATCATCTTCTAAAACTGTTTTGTTTTTTATTTTGATAATTAAATGTCTTTCTAATTAAGTGATATACAGTCAAACCAAAATTTGTTCAGATACCTTGAACATTTCTTTCATTAATACAGTTTATTCACTATAGTTAAAAAAAAAAATTGTAATAAAATTTGACAAGATCTCAGAGTTAAACTGTGTCAGAAAAAAATAATCTTAATTATGTCAGATAACACTTAAGCAAAACATGGTCAGGTCAAAGTGTCTGAATAATTTTTGGTTCCAGATTTTTAACAACTTTACTGTTAGTCCACTGTATGAAGAATTTTTGGGTATAATATGTCACGGTTTACTTTATTTTGCTATAAATAAAGTATATATATATACAACCCCCCCCCCCCCCCCTTTTTTTTTAAATTCAACAGATCAGTATTTACAGGACACTATGGGTCACCTGTTGGGCTGTCTGAAAAAAGAAAAGGAACGAACAGCAGCATTTCAAGCATTGGGTCTGCTGGTAGTGGCTGTAAGGACCGAAATTCAGCCCTACCTCACCAAGATCCTGGAGATTATCAAAGCTGCACTGCCACCTAAAGACTTTGCACACAAGTAAGAACCTGAAACCATCCAAATCCAAACTTTCATGCACAGTTCAGATCCAAGCTCACAGTGCACAGCTCAGATCCAAATGCTATCCAGAGGCCTAAAAAATTAAAGCAATAATCCACGAGAGGGCATACAGTGATTTTTAAGCAGACAAACCATATAGCTTCTAGTATTTATTGTTTAAAGACTATGATTATGATCCATGTTAAATAAATTATTACTATTAACTTTTATAATAGCGTCTGTTGATACCATGAAATTGGCCATTGAACAGTTTCTTTCTTGTGTTTATGTATTTTCACTTGACAACTTGTACCATAGACAAAAGTAATGAAGCCACTATTTGTTTAAATACAACTGTTACTATCATCATTTACTATGTTCAGCTGCAGGCAGTATTTATAATTTACAGAATCTCATTCAGCCATTTAATCGTTTAGCAGACACTTTTCTCCAAAGCGACAACCAAATGAGAACAGTAGAAGCAATCAAATCAACATGAGTGCAACAGTATGCGTGTCGTGTCAAGTCCCAGTTATTCCAGCAAAGTGCACATAGCAATGATTTTTTTTTAAATAAATAAATCGAGAAAGAGAAATAGAAAAAAAGTAAGTGCTAATATTGGGTCAAGTGTTGACGAAAAAGAGGGGTTTTAGCAGTTTTTTGAAAATGGCTAAAGCTAGGCAGGTCATTCCACCAGCAGGGAACACACCAAGAAAAGGTCCGTGTGAGTGATTTTGTGTCTCCTGGCACCACATGGCACCACAAAGCGCTGTTCACTTGCAGAATGCAAGCTTCTGGTGGGCGCATAAGTCTGAAGTAGTGAGTTTAGGTATAGTGGTGCATAGCCAGTGGTTGTCTTGTAGGCAAACAACAGAGCCTTGAATTTGATGAGAGTGGCTGTTGGCAGCCAGTGCAAACTGATGAAGAGAGGTATGACGTGTGCTCTCTTCGGCACGTTAAAGACCACTCTTGCTGCTGCATTCTGGATCAGTTACAGAGTTTTGACAGTGCATGCTGGAAGGCCAGCCAAGAGAGCATTACAATAGTCTGGTCTGGATAGAACAAGAGCTTGGACAAGAATTTGTGTGGAATACTCTAATAGGAAGGGTCTAATCTTCCTTATGTTATATAAGACAAATCTGCAGGATCGGGCTGTAGTAGCAATGTGATCTGTGAAGCTTAAATGATCATCCATCACAACTCCAAGTTTCCTGGCTGTCCTGGTAGGAGTTATGGTTGATGAACCAAGTTAAATGGAGAGGTTATGATGAAGTGTTGGGTTGGCACCAACCACAAGCAGTTCCATCTTTGCAAGGTTGAGATGAAGGTAGTGGTCCTTCATTCAGGCATAAATGGCTGTTGGGTAGGCTGCGATGCGACCAGAAACCGTCAAATCATCTAGTTGGAATGAGAGGTAGAGTTGTGTGTCATCAGCATATCAGTGATAGGAAAAATACATGTTACTGAGTGACAGATCCTACTGTTGACATGGATAGACACCTCACCCCTCCAAGATACCCTTAAGGATCTACCTGAGAGGTAAGATTTGAACCACTAGAGTGTGGTTCCCGAGATACCCTTTGTCATGAGGGTTGACAGGAGGATCTAATGGTTAACTTTGTCAAAAGCAGCAGACAGATCCAGCAAGATGAGTACTGATGATTTGGAAGCTGCTTGTGCCAGTCTCAGGGCTTCAGTAACTAAGAGCAGAGCAGTCTGTTGAGTGGCCACTCTTGAAGCCAGACTGGTTGTTGTCCAGGAGGATGGTTGGTTGAACACAACTCTCTCAAGTGTTTTTGCAATGAATGGAAGAAGGGATACCGGTCTGTTTTCTAAATGTTTTCTAAAAGTGCTGGATTTAGAGTGGGTTTCTTAAGCAGTGGGGTTATCCTAGCTTGGAAGTAGGGTGATTGGAAAAGAAGAGTTCGGAAACTTCTTCCTCCGATAGTGTAGAGAAGGAGGGGGAGAATGTGTTTTTGCCGAACTTGTGCGTTTGCTAGTAGTACAAATTTTAGTAATAATAAGTTAGTAAGTTTGCTGTCCAATGTTTATTAGTGCAAGGCAACATGACTAGAGTTCAACATAAAATTTAGCTCATATGTTAATTCATGACTTTGAATGTGACATACACAATCAGATTTTAAAACTCTCCTAGTGTACTAGTTTTGTTACGGTTTCACTAAACATGAAAAGTTTAGAGTGTTATGAATGTGATTTTCTTTTGTTTTTCTCCCTCTGTCCTGTGTTGTAATCTTTTAGGAGGCAGAAGACCATGCAGGTGGATGCTACTGTATTCACTTGTATAAGTATGCTGTCCAGAGCTATGGGGCCTAGCATCCAACAGGATGTCAAAGAACTTCTGGAGCCCATGTTAGCTGTTGGTCTCAGGTACTGTACCAGTCAAGCTACTTTGAGATAGTGTTTTATTTTTTTCTCAGTTATTATTAACTAATGATAACTAATGACAATAACTAATAAAACTTATTAAACACAAATGCAGTTAATTGTACACAAAACTTTTGCTTGTATTGTACATGCCAGAAGATTCAGACATCATTTCTCTCTTCTCTTTAGTCCTGCTCTGACTGCAGTGCTGTATGACCTGAGCAGACAGATCCCACAGCTGAAGAAGGACATTCAGGATGGTCTGCTAAAGATGCTTTCACTTGTGCTCATGCATAAGCCACTGCGTCACCCAGGTATGCCCAAGGGCCTGGCATACCAGTTGGCATCACCCAGCCTGACCAACATCCCTGAGGCTAGCGATGTGGGCAGCATCACCCTGGCACTGCGTACTCTCGGCAGCTTTGAATTTGAAGGTACAAGACACTTTAGATGATGACGGTTAAAATGCCATTATTTTAGTTTATTCATGAATTAAATTTACTAGTTTTAGAAATACTGGTTTGCAAAGAGCTACTATTAATTATGTACTTTTATGAATAGTGTCTTAAAATGCACCTATTGGTCAAGGGCATGGAAGTTTCTAGTAACCTGGGCTATCACCTATCATAGTCAAGTCACCTTTATTTATATTGCACTTTATACAATACATATTGTTTCAGCTTTACAGCGATAGGAAAATGATTCAGTGATGCAAACAGAGTTTATTTAGGCTGTAAAGCAGCTCTGAAAGAAAATAGTGTCATTATTCAGCTGAAGTCAGTTCAGTGTTGATTCAGTTCTGTTGTAAAGATCATCAATTATTATATTTGTTCATTTCATCTATAAAGCACTTATGCAGAAAACAGTGATGTCATCATCCTGCTCAGTCCAGTTCTCATCCAAAAGTGTCGGTGCAGTCTAATCAACCTCTGTGAAGTTGGCACCCCATGAAATGGAATAATCCCCAAAACTATGCCATTCGTTTGTGCTACATTTGTGCTGATTTGTGCCACAAAAATGAATGTTTGTGCTGGTTTGGTGTTTGAGATATTGAGCATTATTTTTTTTGGTCGTGTGACGTCATTCTCCACCCCACGTCGTTCAAATTGATCCAAACCAATGGCATTCATTTATGCTCGATTTGTGCTGGTTTGTGCCGTTAAAACAAACACTGTTTTTGTAACTGTTTTCCTTCCACAGATATAACAAATATAATTGGGGAGCTGTGACCTCACTCCCCACCCCACTTCGTCTAAATCGCACGAAACCCGCGTCTTTGGTTTGTGCTCGATTTGTGCTGTTAAAATGAACACAATCTATTTCCCCTTTTTAGTAATAACAAATATATTTTTGGGAGCTGTTACGTCACTCTCCATCCCATGCAGTGCAAATTTCTCTAAACCCGTGACATTTGTTTGTGCTCGATTTGTGCCGTTAAAACAAACATTGTAACTAAAACCTCTTCTTAAATATAACAACAAAATGTTTTATGAACAGTTATGTAACTCTCCACCCCATGTCGTTTACATCACCATGAACGCCGTTAAAATGAACATTCTATTTATTCACCCTCCTTAGAAATAACAAATATAATTCGGGAGTTGTGACGTCACTCTCCACCCCATGCCGTCCAAATTGCTCCAAACTGGTATCGTTCGTTTGTGCTTGATTTGTGCCGGTTTGTGCCATTAAAAGAAACTCTGTAAGTGATTACTTTTTTTACAAAATAATGAAAGCCCAATCTCCACCCCATGTAATCTAAATCGCTTCAAACTGACATCATTCGTTTGTGCAGGTTTGTTCCATTAAAAGAATCCCTAAATGGTGACTTAAAAAAAAAAAAAATCCACCCCACGTCTTCTTAAATCGTTTAAAAATGGTGCTGTTCGTTTGTGCTCAATTTGTGCCGTTAAAAAAAAAAAAAAAAGCAACAATGACATCTTATATATAGAGTAGGCCTAACGAAAAAGGTTTTTACATTCAAATTTCTTAAAAGCGGTGCCCTTTTGTGCTTGATTTAGAAACATCAGTCCTATGGTCAAGTCTCTGGGACAGTAATGCAGGCAAGCCATCAAAGTAATAAATACGCAAAATTTGTTTGACTTAATTTACAGATGAACAAAATGAAAGAAAACACTGTGCGACAAGTTTGTGCTGCTGAGTTTATTTTTGTTGTGAGGTGCGGCGCTACACAAGTCAGGAAACCGAGATGAGAAAGCACATCCTGTAGTTTTATTTACGTTCTGCTTTCATTGTGAGCGCACACAAATAAAAGTAAACACTTTGTGGCTGCGAAATATTGTCATCAAAAATGGAGTTGGCTATTTAACACTGTTCGATCGCGTTGGCGCCTCACGCACACCCACTCATAATATTTATAGCATTGCAAACTTGATTTCGCAGGCTGATTATTATCAAAATAAAACAGTCAATCTAAACATCAAGTAATCTAAACATCTTGGCCTAAGTAACTGGTTTGTCTAGAAGGGAAAAAACAAGGAATCAAAATATCAACCTATATGAATTCATTTATAAACAAAACTAATTTTATTCGTTAACTCATTCTGTTTAATGTAACAATTGCAATTCAGTTTGTACAGTGCATGTTTTATTATTATTATTATTATTATTATTATTATTGTTATTTTAAGAAAATAGCCTTCGACTATAGGCTACTTTACATGGACACTTGGACAGTGATTAAAGTGTTTGTTTTAAAGGTATTGCGTTATGCATTTTGCAGTTCGATGATGAAATAATCTGAGCATAAGCAATTCCACAAGATTCCACAAGGCCTATTAGTTGCAGCATGTTATCTTTCTCTGCCGAAGATGTGAAGCGATGTGTTAACATCTTATACATGTGCTCCTGTGAGTTTCTTGATTGCACAATAATTAATAAAAATTCACTTCTCTGATGTGTCTACCAAATTTTTAATTAAGCTGTAAATTGTCCTGCACACATGCTTTTTTTATTTAGCACCGAAGGTGCTATAGCCCCTATTGTATCTGTTAGTTTTATTATTATTATTATTATTATTATTATTATTATTATTATTCCTCCCCAATGGGAGTCTATGGCAGCCCTATCAACGGAACATGAGAAAATGATGAAATTTGGCACAGTTGTAGAGATGCTCATGAATAGTGATTGGACCAAATTCTCTAGAACCAACTCTATAGTGCCACCACCAGTTCAAAAATTCAAGATTCTAAAGGTTATAACATTTGAACCATTTGCTCTAGAAAAATGTAATTTAGTACATCTGATTTGGCTCTTCATGCTGATGCTATTCAACATATTACAATAAGTCTCCGCCCATTACAGTAGCAGCCATTTTGAAAAGTACAGTAATCAGTTTTTTCGCTACTCCTCCTCCAAATTTTGTCCAATTTTGTCCAAACTTTGATCAGATGATCTTTCATCTGAGCTGCACAGAAATGACTGAACAGATTTTTTGTATTCATCTTTGTTCAAAAGTTATGTTGTCATGAATTTCACAAGGTCGACCTGAAATTGCTATAGAGGCTGTATCTCGGCCAAAATTTGAGCAATCGAAACAAAAATTGGTACACTTGATCAATACCATGATCTGAGGTTCCATGCCAAATTTGGAAACAGCGCCACCTACAGTTCATGAGATCTGAAAAATGGCTATTTTGGCCAATAACTTTTGAACAGTTTGTCAGAAAATCAAGATCTTGGTGTCTATGGATTCCTGGGGCCATGCCAAATCCGAGGATATAGATTTTCTCAACATTAGATGATACGCATGTCCGCCATTTTGAATTTTGTCATAAATTGCAATATCTTTTAAACAATTTGACATATCTTCACAAAAATTGGTACGTGTGACCTTTAGAAGGTCCTGAAGGTACCTGAGAAGATTCAACACAGCGCCACCTACTGTTCCACAGATATGTTTTTTGCAAAAACGCTTATAACTTTTGAAAACATTTTCCAAAATGTGTATGCTTTATGTCATTTTATTCCCTGGCTAACGCCAATTCCAACGATGTGTCATTTGTCATTTTCCTTAAATGTCCCTGTCCGCCATATTGAAATAAATGAAAAACAGTTTTTTTGCTACTCCTACCACAAATTTTGTCCAATTTTGTCCAAAATCAGCTCAGATGATCTTTGGACCGAGCCGCATAGAAATGACTGAACAGATTTTTGATATTCGCTACCATTCTCGAGATATTCGTCTCTGAATATGACCTTGCTTGTGTTTGTTGTCTTATGCTAATTAGCTTAGCATGCTAAATGCTTATTTTGTACAAATTGCTTCTGTTCCTGATATGGAATGTTTCTGTGAATGATCTAAACTAAAATTTATAAATATGACATATGGTGCATTTTTATAAAAATTCTTGATTGTGAGTTCATTCTCATGAACTACTAAACTTCGACAGCTGTGTGACACTGCCTGCCCAGTGGTGCAAAGAGTTGAGTGACAGACTCATGATCCAGAGACTGTGGGTTCGAGTCCCGTGTGGGTCAACTTTATAAAATTGTTTGTAATGTTGTCATTTCAATTCCTTTATTATCCAAACAAGTATTGTACTAGTCTTTCTTCTTTTAATTAGAAATAAATCTATTTTTATTAATTCTATGTTCATTTTCATCTCAGCTTCTGGTCATTTTGAGTTCATTCTTACCTATACTTCTGAACCAGCTGTTTTTCATGTACATTCAATTTCTGCTCTTTTTGCTCTTCTTGCTCTGCATTGCACTACATCTCAGACATTTGAGTGCATGAAATGTATGCTGTGTTGCTCTTCATTGTGAGTTCATTCTCATGAAATACTGAACTCTGACAGCTGTGTGACACTGTCTGCTCAGTGGCGCAAAGAGTTGAGGGACAGACACATGATCCAGAGATTGTGGGTTTGAATCCCACGTGGGGTGACATTATAATATTATTTGTAATGTTGTCATTTCAATTCCTCTATCATCCCAAAAAGCTTCTGGTCATTTTGAGCTCATTCTCACCTCTACTTCTGAACCAGCTGTTTTTCATGTACATTAAATTTTTGCTGTTTTTGCTCTTCTTGCTCCGCACTGCACTACAGCTCAGACATTTGAGTGCTTGAAATGCTTGCCGTGTTGCTCCGCTTTAAAAGCTGCTCTTTGTGCTGTGCTGTTCTGCCTGCAGTGTTGCTCAGCATGCTGTGCTGTTCTGTTTGATGTTCTGCTCTGCTTGGTGTGCTGCTCTGTCTGATGTGCTGTTCTGCTTACAGTGTTGCTCTGCTTGAAATGCTGCTCTGCTTGCTGTGTTGCTCTGTTTGCGGTGCCTTCGGTGCTTAGCCCCGCATTGCTGCTTGCAGCTATATTTTATTATTATTATTATTATTATTATTTAATCAAATATCTGTCCCAATAGCACAGCATAGCACACTAGTACTGGTTACAGAAGTAGGCAGGTAACATAGGCCTACGTGGTTGTGACAATATCTGGCACAAATTTGTAAGTCCATTTAAGAAGGGGTCGTAATTACTTTTTTAACGGCACAAATTGAGCACAGATGAACAGCCCTATTTTGGAACGATTTAAGAAGACGGGGGGTGGAAATGTTTGATTTTTTTTTTTTTTTCCCCTGTTATTTTTTATTAGGTCTATTATTAGGGGCTAAGCACCGAAGGTGCTATAGCCCCTATAGTATCTGTTAGTTTTATTATTATTATTATTCCTCCCCAATGGGAGTCTATGGCAGCCCTATCAACGGAACATGAGAAAATGATGAAATTTGGCACACTTGTAGTGATTGTCATGTCTAGAAATCTGACCAATTTTGGAGTCTCTAGGACCAACTCTATAGCGCCACCACCAGTTCAAAAATTCAACATTCTAAAGGTTATAACATTTGAACCATTTGCTCTAGAAAAATGTAATTTAGTACATCTGATTTGGCTCTTCATGCTGATGCTATTCAACATATTACATTAAGTCTCCGCCCATTACAGTAGCAGCCATTTTGAAAAGTGCAGTAATCCGTTTTTTCGCTACTCCTCCTCCAAATTTTATCCAATTTTGTCCAAACTTTGATCAGATGATCTTTGATCTGAGCTGCACAGAAATGACTGAACAGATTTTTTGTATTCATATTTGTTCAAAAGTTATGTTGTCATGAATTTCACGAGGTCGACCTGAAATTGCAATTGAGCAATCGAAACAAAAATTTGTACACTTGATCAATACCATGATCTGAGGTTCCATGCCAAATTTGGGAACAGCGCCACCTACAGTTCATGAGATCTGAAAAATGGCTATTTTGGCCAATAACTTTTGAACAGTTTGTCAGAAAATCAATATCTTGGTGTCTATGGATTCCTGGGGCCATTCCGAATCCGAGGATATAGATTTTGTCAACATTAGATGATACGCATGTCCGCCATTTTGAATTTTGTCATAAATTGCAATATCTTTTAAACAATTTGACATATCTTCACAAAAATTGGTACGTATGACCTTTATAAGGTCCTGAAGGTACCTGAGAAGATTCAACACAGCGCCACCTACTGTTCCACAAATATAATGTTTTTTGCAAAAACGCTTATAACTTTTGAAAACATTTTCCAAAATGTGTATGCTTTATGTCATTTTATTCCCTGGCTAACGCCAATTCCAACAATGTGTCATTTGTCATTTTCCTTAAATGTCCCTGTCCGCCATATTGAAATAAATGAAAAACAGTTTTTTTTGCTACTCCTCCCACAAATTTTGTCCAATTTTGTCCAAAATCAGCTCAGATGATCTTTGGACCGAGCCACATAGAAATGACTGAACGGATTTTTGATATTCGCTACCATTCCCGAGATATTCGTCTCTGAATATGACCTCGCTTGTGTTTGTTGTCTTATGCTAATTAGCTTAGCATGCTAAATGCTTATTTTATACAAATTGCTTCTGTTCCTGATATGGAATGTTTCTGTGAATGATCTCAACTAAAATTTATAAATATAACATATGGTGCATTTTTATAAAATTCTTGATTGTGAGTTCATTCTCATGAACTACTAAACTTCGACAGCTATGTGACACTGTCTGCCCAGTGGCGCAAAGAGTTGCGTGACAGACACATGATCCAGAGACTGTGGGTTCGAGTCCCGTGTGGGTCAACTTTATAAAATTGTTTGTAATGTTGTCATTTCAATTCCTTTATTATCCAAACACGTATTGTACTAGTCTTTCTTCTTTTAATTAGAAATAAATCTATTTTTATTAATTCTGTTCATTTTCATCTCAGCTTCTGGTCATTTTGAGTTCATTCTTACCTATACTTCTGAACCAGCTGTTTTTCATGTACATTCAATTTCTGCTTTTTTTGCTCTTCTTGCTCTGCATTGCACTACAACTCAGACATTTGAGTGCATGAAATGTATGCTGTGTTGCTCTTCATTGTGAGTTCATTCTCATGAACTACTGAACTCTGACCGCTGTGTGACCCTGTCTGCTCAGTGGCGCAAAGAGTTGAGGGACAGACACATGATCCAGAGATTGTGGGTTCGAATCCCACGTGGGGTGACTTTATAAAATTGTTTGTAATGTTGTCATTTCAATTCCTCTATCATCCCAAGAAGCTTCTGGTCATTTTGAGCTCATTCTCACCTCTACTTCTGAACCAGCTGTTTTTCATGTACATTCAATTTTTGCTGTTTTTGCTCTTCTTGCTCCGCACTGCACTACAGCTCAGACATTTGAGTGCTTGAAATGCTTGCCGTGTTGCTCTGCTTTAAAAGCTGCTCTTTTTGCTGTGCTGTTCTGCCTGCAGTGTTGCTCAGCATGCTGTGCTGTTCTGTTTGATGTTCTGCTCTGCTTGGTGTGCTGCTCTGTTTGATGTGCTGTTCTGCTTACAGTGCTGCTCTGCTTGAAATGCTGCTCTGCTTGCTGTGTTGCTCTGTTTGCGGTGCCTTCGGTGCTTAGCCCCGCATTGCTGCTTGCTGCCCCTATATTTAGGGGCCAAGCACCGAAGGTGCTTAGGCACCTATTGTTATTGTTGGCGTTCCGTACGCTTATTATTCTTCTTCTTCTTCTTCTTCCGCTCTTGAAGTCTATGGCAGCCCATAGAACCGCTTGCGGGAAAGTTGTGAAATTTGGCACACAGTCAGAGGACAGTCTGACCTTTGTCCATAGCAAATTTGGAGTCTCTAACTCAATCCCTCTAGCGCCACCAGCTGTCCAAATTTGCACTTATATTTATGTTAATAACTTTTGAACCATAAGGGCTAGAAACACAATTCTTTTTTCCTCTTATTCCTTGCCTCAAGACGAATCGAACGCACCATATGACGTCATTTTCCGTCATGAAAATTTTTCCGCCATTTTGAATTTTCTGAAAAACTTACTTTTTCGAACTCCTCCTAGGCCGTTACTCCGATTTTCATGAAAATTGAATCAGATCATCTTCAGACCATGCTGACAAAAAGTTATGGAATTCAAGTTGATTCCTCAAACCGTTTTCGAAAAACTAACGAACGAATTGTACGTAGTGCTTGCGAAAACAGAAGTAAGGCTGTATCTCCGCAACGCTTTATTGTATTCAGACCAAACTTGGTACATGTCATCACAAGCATGACCTGAGGTACCATGCAGTGTTTCGGCGCAGCGCCACCTACTGGTGCGGAGATATGAAAAATGGGTATTTTTGCTTATAACTTCTGATGGGTTTGTCCAAAAATCATAAATTTGGTCTCGTTGGATTCGGGGAATCATGCCGAGTCGAATTATATCCAATTTTCCCAATTCGGCCATTTTGGCCGTCGGCCATTTTGAATTTTGTGCTAAAATGCTGTATTTTACGAACGTATTAACGTATCTTTACAAAACTTGGTATGGGTCATCAGCACAATGCCCTGAAGGAGCCTGAGAAGTTTCGGCACAGCGCCGCCTTGTGGTCAAAAGTTATAACAAAATTTACAAAAATGCTAATAACTTTTGACTGTATTCACCAATTGTAATGAAACTGGTCTCAGTAGATTCCTTGGGTCATGCTGAGAACAAAGATATCAAATTTGCCATAGTCAGCTAAACTTCCTGTCCGCCATATTGTTTTTCTTTAAAAACCTACTTTTTCGAATTCCTCCTAGACCGTTGCTCCGATTTTCACCAAAATTGAACCGTGTCATCGTCAGACCATGCCGACAAAAAGTTATGGATTTCAAGTCGATATGTCAAACCGTTTTCGTATACCAGAGCAAAGAATTTGAGGCATGATGCAAAAACGACTCTTGAAGCTGTATCTCTTCAGTGCTTTGACATATTCAGACCAAACTTGGTATGTGTCTTCACAAGCATGACCTGAGGCAGCATACTCTGTTTCGGCGCAGCGCCACCTACTGGAGTGGAGATATTAAAAATGCCATTTTTGCTTATAACTTCTGATGGGTTTGACCAAAATTCATAAATTTGGTATGGGTCATCAGGACAATGCACTGAAGGAGCCTGAGAAGTTTCGGACCAGCGCCAGCTTGTGGTCAAAAGATATAACAAAATTGACAAAAATGCTAATAACTTTTTTTCTAATTGCTCACTACTGCTGGTCTGATGCTCCCAGCCATGTTGGCTTGCTTCTTGTGCCATTTTTGTGCTTGGCCCCGTAATTGCTGCTTGCAGCTATATTTATTATTATTATTATTATTTTTCCCGAATGGGAGTCTATGGCAGCCCTATCAACGGAACATGAGAAAATGATGAAATTTGGCACACTTGTAGTGATGGTCATGTCTAGAAATCTGACCAACTTTGGAGTCTCTAGGACCAACTCTATAGCGCCACCACCAGTTCAAAAATTCAACATTCTAAAGGTTATAACTTTTGAACCATTTGCTCTAGGAAAATGTAATTTAGTACATCTGATTTGGCTCTTCATGCTGATGCTATTCAACATATTACATTAAGTCTCCGCCCATTACAGTAGCAGCCATTTTGAAAAGTACAGTAATCCGTTTTTTCACTACTCCTCCTCCAAATTTTGTCCAATTTTGTCCAAACTTTGATCAGATGATCTTTGGTGTGACTTGCACAGAAATGACTGAACAGATTTTTTGTATTCATCTTTGTTCAAAAGTTATGTTGTCATGAAGTTAACAAGGTTGACCCGAAATTGCTATAGAGGCTGTATCTCGGCCAAACTTTGAGCAATCGAAACAAAAATTGGTACACTTGATCAATACCATGATCTGAGGTTCCATGCCAAATTTGGGAACAGCGCCACCTACAGTTCATGAGATCTGAAAAATGGCTATTTTGGCCAATAACTTTTGAACAGTTTGTCAGAAAATCAAGATCTTGGTGTCTAAGGATTCCTTAGGCCATGCCGAATCAGAGGATATCGATTTTGTCAACATCAAATGATACACATGTCCGCCATTTTGAATTTTGTCATAAATTGCAATATCTTTTAAACAATTTGACATATCTTCACCAAAATTGGTATGTATGACCTTTAGAAGGTCCTGAAGGTACCTGAGAAGTTTCAACACAGCGCCACCTACTGTTCCACAGATGTAATGATTATTGCAAAAATGCTTATAACTTTTGAAAACATTTTCCAAAATGTGTATGCTTTATGTCTTGTTATTCCCTGGCTAATGCCAATTCCAACGATATGTCATTTGTCATTTTCCTTAAATGTACCTGTCCGCCATATTGAAATAAATTAAAAATAGTTTTTTCGCTACTCCTCCCACAAATTTTTTCCAATTTTGTTCAAAATCAGCTCAGATGATCTTTGGACCGAGCCGCATAGAAATGACTGAACGGATTTTTGATATTCGCTACCATTCCCGAGATATTCGTCTCTGAATGTGACCTTGCTTGTGTTTGTTGTCTTATACTAGTTAGCTTAGCACAGTAATTGCTTAGCATGCTAAACTATTGCTATTCTTTCTAATGTGGTCTTCAGTCAACAGGTTAACCAAAACTTAGTTGGCATTAAATAACTTTTCATACTAATATGGTTAACATGCTATGAAGCTTTTTTTTTTGTGAACTCTTTCTCACACTGAAACCTCTGCTTAGCAGACTGATGAACTTGCATGGCTGATTAGCTCAATGTGTTACGCCACGGATCCCGAATGCTCTGCATCGTGGGTTCGAAACTCAGTGTGACACATGCCCAGACCGCATGAGGTACTGTGGCAGGAAAAGATGCAGAACTTGTGTCTGTTCCAGGCATTCTGCCTAAAACTGGTCTAATCTGAAGCTATCACATGCAATTCCTTTATGTCCAAATTCGTAGTTATTCTTCTTCCCCCTGTATGGTAATCAATAAACCATAAGAAGGAAAATTATCAAATTTGGCATGCTTGTAGTGATAGTAATTAAAAGTAATTTGACCAACTTTGGAGTATCTAGGACTAAGTCTATAGCGCCACCACCAGTTCAAATATTCACTTTTGTAAAGGTTATAACTTTTGAACCCTTTGTTCCAGAAAAATGAATGTCAATACAACTGATTCCTCTCTTCATACTGATCACATTCAATATCTTACATTAAGACTCCACCCAGTACAGTAGTGGCCATTTTGAAAAGTACAGTATTCCATTTTTTCACTACTCCTCCTACAAATTTTGTCCAATTTTGTCCAAAATCGGCTCAGGTGATCTTTGGACTGAGCCGCACAGAAATGACTGGATGGATTTTTGATATTCACTATCGTTCTGAAATATTTGTCTCTGAATGTTACATTGCCTGTGTTTATTGTGCTATGGGTTATAGGTTATTTTATACAGATTGCTTTTGTTCCAGATTTTGAGTATTTCTGAGATTGTTCTAAACTAAAATTAATAAATATAAAATGTGGTGCATTTTTATAAAAATCTTCATTGTAAGTTCTTTCTCATGAACTACTGAACTTCGACAGCTGTGTGACACTGTCTGCTCAGTGGCGCAAAGAGTTGAGGGACAGACACATGATCCAGAGATTGTGGGTTCGAATCCCACGTGGGGTGACTTTATAAAATTGTTTGTAATGTTGTCATTTCAATTCCTCTATCATCCCAAGAACCTTCTGGTCATTTTGAGCTCATTCTCACCTCTACTTCTGAACCAGCTGTTTTTCATGTATATTCAATTTTTGCTGTTTTTGCTCTTCTTGCTGTGCTGTTCTGTTTGATGTTCTGCTCTGCTTGGTGTGCTGTTCTGCTTACAGTGTTGCTCTGCTTGAAATGCTGCTCTGCTTGCTGTGTTGCTCTGTTTGCGGTGCCTTCGGTGCTTAGCCCCGCATTGCTGCTTGCAGCTATATTTCTTCTTATTATTTTAAGTTATTCTTTTAATTATTCTTTTACACAAACTTGCACAAATCGAGCACAAATGAACGGTGCCAGTTTTGGAGCGATTTAGATGGTATAGATTGGGTTTTTTCATTATTTTTTTTCAAAAAGGTAATCACTTACAGAGTTTATTTTAATGGCACAAACCAGCACAAACGAATGACACCAGTCTGGAGAGATTTGAATGACATGGGGAGGAGAGTTACACAACTGTTCATAAAACATTTTGTCGTTAAATTTAAGGTCTTAGTTACAATGTTTGTTTTTACGACACAAATCAAGCACAAACAAATGGCACCCGTTTGGAGTAATTTGCATGGCATGGGGTGGAGAGTGACGTCACAGCTCCCGAAATATATTTGTTATTACTAAAGAGGGGAAATAGATACAGTGTTCATTTTAACGGCACAAACTGGCACAAATCGGCACAAATCGAGCACAAACCAACGACGCGGGTTTCGTGTGATTTAGACGAAGTGGGGTGGAGAGTGAGGTCACAGCTCCCGAATTATAATTGTTATATCTGTGGAAGGAAAACCGTTACAGTGTTTGTTTTAATGGCACAAACCAGCACAAATCGAACACAAACGAATATCATCGGTTTGGAGTGATTTTTTACAACATGGGGTGGAGAATGACGTCACACGACCAAAAAAATATTGCTCAATATCTCGAACAAACGTTTGTTTTTTTGTAAGGCTGCATCACACGTCAGAAATCAGATTGTGGATCATAGCATTCAAATATTTCATCCAGTTCCTTTTGCTTGAGGATCAAATTCATCACACTAGTATGGAGACAAAGCTGGTCATAGGTCTGTGCAGAGGCCTGGTTCTTGTGGTCTTTGCTGAGGATCTGTGCTGATGATTGTCGTGTCAACAAGGCCTTCACAGGGGACTGTTTAGTTGACAGGATCTCCCCTGACATTCAGAGCTGCATTGTGGTCTGGTTTGGATACTGACCGGATATGGCTGACTTTGGTAACCTTGGCATGAACAGAGAAACTATTATTAGCGTAGATGCCATTCTTCTTACAATATAACAAGTACATTGGTTGTTATGGGAAGTGTTCCCGATTCCGGTTGACCTAATTTATACAGCCTAACAGTCCTTTAATGGATGTGAATTATAGAAATGTTATAATATGTTATGTGTATGCCAGGTTAGAGATGTGTTTTTAGTCTAGATTTAAACTGACAGAGTGTGCCTGCTTTCCTAACAAGGTAAGGAAGACTGTTCCTGAGTTTGGGTGCTAAATAGGAAAAGGATCTACTACTGCCTGCAGTTGATTTTGATATTCTAGGTATTATCAACTGGCCAGAATTTTGAGATCACAATAGACGTGAAGGACTATGTTATAATGTGTTAAGAGCTCTCTGAGGAGTTAAAAAAGTAATTAACAAGATTTTAAAATGTATGTTGTCACAGACACCTTGGCACCTAGTTATGTTGTTGGGTGAGCTGGGTTTGCTGGTTTATTCATTAGATATAATGAATAATTGTGTGTCTGATTGGTCCAGCTGCTACACTCGAAATGTGGCTTTTATACAGTAAAATCTGATTTTAGACAGTATACAAATGTCAAACAGGATTTATCACTTACACTGTTGCATAAAGCACAATCTGTGATTTTATGATCTGTGATTTGTGCCGCAAAAATGAACGTTTGTGCTGGTTTGGTGTTCGAGATATTGAGCATTATTTTTTTGGTCATGTGACATCATTCTCCACCCCATGTTGTTCAAATCACTGTAGACCGATGCAGTTCGTTTGTGCTAGATTGTGTAAAGCACCATCACTTCAAATTATACTAGAATTATACTTGAAATTAGACCTCTGAGTAATACTGAAAATATTACTATAAATTTATTGCAGCATCTCCCCCTTTCCCTTTCAGTTTAGACTCATGTTTATAACTGTAATCTTGGGGGGTAGACTCATTTAAAGTAATGTAATCAACTGGTGTCAGCCAGGTTTCTGTCAAACACATTGTATCTAGGTTAAAGGTCCCGTTTTTCGTGTTTTTTTGAAGCTTTGATTGTGTTTATAGTGTGCAATATAACATGTGTTCATGTTTCACGTGTAAAAAAACACAGTATTTTTCACATAATTTACTTATCTGTATACCGCTGTTTCCACTGTCATAAAAACGGGCTGATGACTTCCTTGTTCTATGAAGTCCCTCCTTCAGAAATACGTAACGAGTTCTGATTGTGCCAGCGGTTCCTGTGTTGTGATTCGACAGTTCTGAGCGCACCGTGCCCGGAAAAGTCACGCCTCTTACCATAACGTGGAGATGCATGCGCTCAGTGTTATTGTAAACATGTCTTTAATTTGACCCTATCAATTTGAGCCGGAATCAGACCCGGTGATTGGACTGCGGGATGAAAATAACAGCATTTTGACGACATGGCGACAAACACACTCTACAAACGCAACTCTTGTGTATTCCTCTGGGCGGAGGTTAGTCAAAAAACTGTTTTAGTGACGTCATTAAAGAAGGAAGTAGAGGGATGTAGTCCAAACTGGCTGTTCGATGTAGGCGACTTCTGTTAAATAAAATATCTCGCTTGGCATTGAACTTTGAGCTTTAAAATTTTACAGATTTTATTTATACTCTAACAACAACATTACACACTAACTAAAGTTTGAAACATGGGATCACGAAGAACGGGACCTTTAAGATCTGTGATCAGATTTGTTGAACATCAGTTGAATTTTTACCCTTAAATGGGTTTGGGAGTTTTTTGTATTTACTAATTTGGGGAACAGACACAGCCTCACAGAGACTTGAGGGTGAACTGTTTTAATTCAAGCCTGTAAGCAACCACCCAGAATGAGTGATGGGCGATATAGCTATAAAAATAAAGAAAAAGTTGGCACACCCCAGCTACAAAAGTATAAAAGACTTTTTTTTTTTAATGTTCTCACAAATATGTGACATTTCTGATGAAGAACCATATGTATCGATGTATCGACGATTATAGCTATAAAAAATATATATATATTTATCAGTATTTTTCCAAATTTTGACAATGTTTGATATACAGTATATCTTGATATTTTTGCATTTGATCTAAAAAATGTAATATGATGATTTGATGATCTGGATAGAACAGTTATTGCTGTAAATTATATACAAATTCTTTACTGCAAAATTAAGTTAAATAATCTAGACATAGACACTAATATTCCCAAAATTATTGCAGTATCATCACTGATGGATTGCCCAGCCTACCCAGAATACCTTAGCATCTGCATAGCAATGCTTTGCCACTAGCTTTGCATAAGCTAGTATCACTTACTTTTTCTTTAGGAAATATCAGTTTTTTTCTTTCCTCTTTGGTTCATTTTTAGGTCACTCCTTGACACAGTTTGTGCGCCACTGTGCTGACCACTTCCTGAACAGCGAGCATAAGGAGATTCGCATGGAGGCAGCGCGTACCTGCTCACGTCTGCTCACCCCCTCCATTCACCTGATTAGTGGCCACGGACACGTGGTCAGTCAAACCGCTGTGCAGGTGGTGGCTGATGTTCTCAGCAAGTTACTGGTGGTTGGCATCACTGACCCAGGTGGGAGACACAGCTGTTTAAATGTATTTTAGCTTATAGATTATGTATATACACATATCTGTGTGCAAGTAAGTTTATTCTCATACAAATGGAATTGTATACATCCATAAATTGAATTAAAAAGTTTTGCATAGTGGAGATTCTACTTCAGAAATAGAATTACATAAGTTTTAGCGAGTATAGTTTAATGCATAGAATCTTTTTTCTGTTTATAGTAAGCCCCCCAAAAATAAAGATATACTTTTTATTTCTTAATGATCACTATTACAAGTCATGAATCTGAGAATGATTTTGTCAGCTATATGTAATGAAGAAAGGACTCCTACTTAAAGCTGCAGTCCGTAACTTTTTTTGGTTAAAAATTATTCAAAATCAATTTTTGAGCAAGTACATAACCAGCCAGTGTTCAGTAATCTCATTATCTTAGCTCGATTTACAACGGTAAGCTTGTAATAATGTTTTAAAATAAGAGCGACCTGGTGGATTTCCGCGGGAAATTTGAGCATGCAGCGGTTCATCTGTGCATCATTATGTCACGTCCGTAAACAGAAAGGAAGGAGTCCCGTCCAGGCTAGTCGGTTTTATCATGTCAGGATGCTGCTTGTAGCAGATCATTTATAGCCTTTTCTCACAGCAGCTGAAATAATTAAACTTATAATTTTGATGGTGGATTGTAATCCAGAAAGGTCCAAATGACAATCATCAGTGACAACTGGAGATTCACCCGTAGTCAAAAAGCAAAAGACTTTGGATTGTGGAGTGGCTACAGAAATTGAAATCTACAGGTAACGCTAATATACACTAATTACACATAGTCACGTAATGCTGTTGTTGTTAACATTAACAATTTGAGAACAAAGTATAACAGTAGTAATAATTTGCACGGTTTGGCATGATCCGAGCTAAGCGATCGTTAAATTTAATCATCATTGACAGCGCAATTTATTGTAGGCCTAATGCTTTTTTCCTTGGTTGGTCAGAACAAAAGTGGCAGACATGTTACTTACTTGTTCAGATGATATTTTCCAGTGAAAATTCTTATATTGGTCATACTTTCATGCGTAGAATCTGTGATTCTGAAGTGCAGTATCCACACCGGTGCGGTGACTGACAGAAACATTAGATTCATCCGCACTGACGAGCTGTGCCGAGGCACAACGCACGTACAGATAACTATTCTGCATATGACTGCAATTGCAGGCGACAAAGAGGAAAAATCGTGGACTGCAGCTTTAAATTTTTACTTCAACATACTCACTTGTTGATCAAAAAAAAATTCCTTTGCACCAGAAGTGTTTAATTTAGTTTTAATAACTTAAGGAGGGTGTAGTCATTTTTCCAATACGTTTTATTCCTTTTAATAAGAAACTCTTATTTTCCTGATCAATATTGACATGCTTTTTTTGGTAATTGATCAACCAGATTTTTAATGTGTCTATATGAAGAGAAATTGCTGAATTGTGAGTTCAAAGGGGGTGTACTCATTTACACTGTGCACTGTATATGTGGCTTTCTCTCAGACCCTGATATTCGATACTGTGTGCTGGCCTCTCTGGACGAACGCTTCGATGCCCACCTGGCACAAGCAGAGAACCTCCAGGCTCTGTTTGTGGCCCTTAATGATGAAGTGTTTGAGATTCGTGAACTGGCGATCTGCACTATCGGCCGTCTTAGCAGTATGAACCCGGCCTTTGTCATGCCCTTCCTGCGCAAGATGCTCATTCAGGTATTTACAGTTTTCACAGCACATGGCTTTATTTGAAATGGCATCCTACCATACTACTCATGCTACTCTTATATATTTACAAATTTCAGTGCTCCTGACTAACATATGGGAGTGTTGGTGCTGGTGCAACCACCAAGTTGTACAGATGGTAGCAAAAACAGCTGATTTGTTAACATCAGCATTAAAAAATTAAAGATATAACTAATAATAATAATAGTGATATTGTTAGTATTGTATTACAGTGTATTACAAGTGAAGTTAACAATAAAATGTCTTATTTTGTCTCATTTCACATTCAAAAGTAAACCACTGATTCCGTCATTTACTAGGTACTACTGGGTAATGTTAGTAGAATAGCAGACATCACAGTTATGTCACTGCAGTTGTGCACACATTGTGGTGGCAGAAGAACAATAGTAACAAATAGAGGAAAACGGGCAAAATCCATAGAATAAGAGAAAAGGGTCTTGTGCCTTTGGATGTCAGAATTGAAATGGAAAAAAAGAATTTTTAAAGAATACTGTCATCAAAGATGCCCTTTGAAGTTAAACGAAGACGTTTATGGTTGCAAGCCATTAAATGGATAGACTGTACTGATGAAACTCCACTGTTAAAGCATAAATAAACAGTAGATCTACATAATATTCGCATATGCAGGTCATAGGGGGTAGGGGTGTGACGAGACAGGTAGCTCACGAGACGAGACAAGACTTGAGATTGAGTTCACGAGAACGAGACGACAAGATTTTTACACACTATTTTTAAGAAATCCTCAGTGGCGAAATGCATGACTAGAAAAAATATTCTGCAGGTGCATTTGAAATGTTTTAACTAATCATCTTAATGAATGTCATTTCAGTTCTACTTTCTGAGTATGAATTATCATTTGCAGTAAAAGACAACAATACTCAAGTACTGTAAAAGGTTTTGCCACTAACTCGACTGACTGGCTTCTCTTCTGTATGATTTCAGTCTCTTTAGGCCTTACTGTACATGATTTATGAGCTTCTACAACTTTTGACCTCCTAACTGAACTCCTTTTCACAAACTGATCATAGAAATAAAAACATTATAAGTAAAAATGGTAACACTTTACAATAAGGTCTCATTTATTAACATTAATGTATTAACCAACATCAACTAACAATGAGCAATATTTTTGCTACAGTATTTATTAATCTTTGTTAGTTCATGATAGTTCACAGTGCATTAACTAATGTTAACAAATGAAACCTTATTGTTTGTGCTTAAGATTAAGAGAAAATCGCACTCTCTCAATATTCAAAGTGCAAATAAGACCAAATTTTTCTTTGATACAGAGCTAAGAGTTGGTTACAACTAGACTGCCCAGCCTAAAATAGCTTTCATATTGAGAGATATTTACATGCATCAGGGAGCCGCTTTCAAAATGCAGGGTATTGAAATCATGTTTGAATGTGCGCTTGCGTTTACTTTCACTTTCGCGATCACGCGTACTCTGCAAATATGGAGCGTCGGCGACCGTTACCCCACTGAATTAAATGTTTTTTATTTAAATACAAAGCAAAATGACAGTGGAGGTGTAATGTAAATGTAGCGGTGGCATATTCTTTCCTAATCATCCTAATACTCTGTCATGGCAACATCACGAGACTACTTTTCGCCTCGACGAGATCTCGTCACACCCCTAATAGGGGGCAATAATGTATTAGCCTTACAGTTACAGCATGAACTAATATTTAAACCTATAACTAGGGATGCGCTTGTGTGCTTTTTCTTGTACTCATTAAAATGCTCTAATAGCAAAAACCGCTAGCACGCAGTGTGTGTACAGTGCAGTTTTTGTGTCCAGACAAAGAAACAGAACAAACAGATATGGAGATATCAGAGATTAAAGATGTCTAGACTCTGTGCAGTAAATGTATCTAATTAACAGAATATTAAGCATAAATTCAATATTTACAACTGTATAGCTTCTGAGCACAAGCTGATAAGTGAAGCACACAAAGTGGACTGAGTGTACAGTGGCGTAGAAGTGCTAGCATGTTGAGCACACATGCCTTTCTCACAGACATCGCTGAAAAGTTTGTAGTTCGGTCGAATATGTCAATAGCAAAGAAAGTAAAAAACAATGCACCTATTAACATTACTTGACAGTAAGGAGAGAGAGACTTCTTTTGCATGCGCTTGATTGCTGATCGCTCACTCAGCACACACAGCAGTTGGAAAACTAAATCTTATAAGTAGCCACCAGAAAAACACGAACTGTTACATGATTTATGTGTAACACGTGGTTCCCTACATTATTACAGGAAAACATCATTAGATTACTGTGCCGCTGCACAGAGCAGCTCTAAAAGTGCTCTAAAAGGCTCTAAAATATGATAGAGCAATAGAATGAACAGAACAGTAACAGTAGCTCGTACAACACATTTTAACAGGCAAATTAAGCATGCAAATAACAAAATGAAATATCTATTTGATAAATGAATTAAGCCAACTAATATGATTCATTCTTTTAGTTTCTCTAACCATATTTAAATTATTTAAAAAATATAATTTAATTATTTAAATTATTATATTTAAATATATTTAAATTATATTAGAAAATTACAAATGTAATAAAAATACAGGTATCTGCACTCTATATCAGCAAGTACTAGAGAAAATATCGAAATACAAAGAAAATATCGGTAACACTTTAGAATACTGATCCTTCATTAATGAATAACTACACAGGACTTCAGTAGTTACTTGAGAGTCATCATGTTTCTCACTTTAGAATACTGATCCAAATAATTAGTAATTCCTTCTTAAGGATTTGGTAGTACTTCAGTCATTACTAGTGGGTTACCAAGGCCTTAACTTTAGTATTAATTATACATTATGCATTATTCACATTAATTATGAACATGTCTATAGTGGTTTTTAGTAGTTCTCTGGGAGGAATGAAAAAACAGTAGTTACTGATTAGTTAATAGTGAACTACCTCCTTCAACTGAGCACTATTACTTACTAATTCATTCATCAGAGTTTATTGTTAGTTAATAGTAGTTACTAGAGTGTTAATAATGCATTACTCATTTGTTCCTGTGTAGTTATTCATTAATGAAGGATCAGTATTCTAAAGTGTTACCAAAATATCAATATCAGACACATTCTGGAGAAAGTGGTATCGGTGCATCCCTACCTATAACATTTTACATAGAAAACATTTAAACCTCTAACATTTTTTTTTTATCTCACAATTCTGACTTTTTTCATCACAGTTGTGATTTCATATCTCTAAATTTGGACTTTTTAAATAAGACAGAATTGTGGGATGTAGAATAGGCAGAATATGGAATTTAAATCTAGAGTTTAGAATTAGAATTATTAACTTGTAATTGCAAGAAAAAAAGTCAGAATTGTGAGATATAAACTTAAAATGACCTTTTTTATTCTTTTATTTGCATGGCTTTTATAGACTGCCAGTGCAGAACTGTCATTTTTGTCAGCGTGGAGTTGACAAAATCACAGTTTATCTGTGCAAAAACCACATAACTCAAACTCAGATCTCCCATATCAGATTTCCTGCCACCAGGTAGGCTCTGCCCTCAAAACAGGTTATCGCTGTTTGAAAACCCAAATGGTCACTAAAATTCAGTTGTGCAGGTTTAAGCAGTTCCCTTGTGCTTAGGAATTGTAAATATCAGATTTTACATTGAATGCTTGTGACTGAATAAAATAATCACATAGCTGAATGTTTTTGAAAGGTTTTATTTATTTATTTTACTTTATTTGGATTAATAATTGGCTCAAAAAGAGGAGTGACACTTTACCTTTGCAAGTATGGCTGTACTTTCACAGTTTGCCTGCTTGTTGCTTAGCAGATTTTGCAAACAGCCACTGCAAGGATTTGTCAAGTCACCTTTATTTATATAGCATTATGTTTCTTCCCAGTAATAAACAGGAAAATAATGATCAATGATGCAATCTTCATTAAATGCTGCATTTACATATGGTTGTACTCATTTGTAGTAATCATTTAGGGTTTTTCAAACTGGAGAGTGGTTTGATATCTCGAGTCACACCGACATTATAAAGGGTCGCAAAATGTGAACATTTAGTTACAATCTGCAGTTCTGAGTATTTAGTATGAATAATGTGCATTGTAAGCAAGTTTTCCGCACACATGGGATACCCTGATGACCTTCTACATTTAACAAAACATACAGCAGAGCGTACCAGACAGAATACTGTATCCTACAATGTACTCAACATGACCTTCCAAATCATAATTTTCAGAATGCCAAAGGTCTGTTTTTATTTCAAAATAGGTGTGCACATCCAAAACCCAGAACTGGGCTCATGTGCAGTACAAAAAAAGAAAAGGTTTTTGGATACTTTGATAAGTTTTGCCAGTTTTACCCACCACCGTTGTGGTTTTCTTTTTTTCCTCCCACAATTGCAATGTTATTTCTCACAATTTAAAGGGTTGTCATCTTTCTTTTTTTTTTCTAGATATCGCGCTGATTAGCAATTATCTGATGCTCTGATATTTGTAATTGTAATTTAATGTTATTTAAATATAACTCACTTGAAAAGACAATGTTTAGTTCAAATTTGTACTTGCATATCTGTGATTGTAGACTGGATAAAAATATGCATGAAATAAGACAATAGTTGCATTACTCATGTTTTTGTAATTGAGTTACATTTTCAACTTGCTCAGTTGAGTAATATTTATGTACACCTGCAGAAAGTGCATGAAATTGGAGTTAATAGATTTTCATAATCCTTTAATTAAATATTTGTCAATTATTATTTTTTATTCATATTATATTGTGAATAGACTATATTGTTTTCTCAAAATAATGACATTAAACATGGAGTATAAACTGTTAATTCTATGTTAAATAGTTCTATATAATGTATATTATACATATTATTATATATTATACATTATATATAATGTAAAATATAAACCGAGGCACATTTAAAAATTGATTCAAGACTTGAAGTGGCCAAGAGCAGTCTGATATGGCCTAGCTGCTGTGTGTTGAGCTACAGCAGGCCTCGAGGGCCAGAGTTGAGAACCCCTGAGCTACAGTTTGTGGTACCATGAGCTATCTGGTGGATTTTGAATCCACATGATCAGATTCAGATGGAATGGGTGCATCGGAAGATACTTCTTTAATCAACATAAAAGTAATGGCTCAGGGGTTTTCCACAACATAGACATGCATTTTTGGGGGGCCTGCAAGAAGGGCAATTTTTACAAACCTAAAATTATATAATTTTGTTTCTTAAACACAGAGGTATCCTAGTAACCCAGGCCTACCCTAGTAGGGTAAGCTTTGGGTTTATAGGTACTTCAGTACAGACACTTCTGCAGTACTGTATCTAAATTTTGTGTAAAAATGTCTTCAGTCTTGGCAGTCCAATAAAAATGAGTTAAATAGAGATGTTAAAGATTATGGGATACAGTACTAAACACAGTGTTCTCTTTTGTATATTGCACTTTTGGCCAAATGTAGTAGGTTATAATAAACTTAATACTGTTCCCAGTATACGTACTCATGCTATACACTGCAGAATTGATAAGAAGAGTTGTAGCCATTCTTTGCTATGACTTTACTTCATCTCAGTTACCAACAGATGGCAGTCATTAAATGTTTTTCTGCTGAAATAGCAGCTGTTTTGTCACCATAGCTCTAGTCAGCCTTGTCTGACTCTGTTTTCCCTGGCATCTCAACAAATTCACTTAACTGTTGACTAGCAACCTATACAGATGTTTTATTGCTTGAAAACCTTTAATGTTAACTGTGCTACTATTACTGCCCTCTCATTAGAAGAGTTCTTGTTTTATTTGTTTTTATTATAATATAATACATTCTTTGTTTAGATCAAATATTAATTGTTGTTTTGTCACACATCTGTTATGAATGTGTCTATACAGTAATTACACAATTGAATAATGTCAAACTGGGTACTGTTCAATGCAATAAAACTCTGTCCAGATCCTGACCGAGCTGGAACATAGCGGTGTGGGCCGAAACAAAGAGCAAAGTGCCCGAATGTTGGGTCACTTGGTGTCTAATGCCCCTAGACTCATCCGCCCATACATGGAGCCCATTCTCAAGGTACAGTCTCATCCTTTTGTCCTCTGCATGTGTTTTTTCGGGTTGGTGTCAAATGTGTTGTAAACTTTTGTAACAGGAAGTTTATTTGTTTGTACATGGAAAATATCAATAATAATTTGTACAGTTGTGATTTGAGGAATGTTAGTGTTCCTAATTTTAATCATGTTCATTTCAGAATGAGGACTTTCACGGTTTAATCCACTACATGAATTTAAGAATCAATATTTATTTTCTTAAAGTGCCCTGTAAATAATGTTTTAACTTGTTTTTAAAACATTTGTAAAACTAGATAAACACACTGTGTTTCCTGTGTTTTTTTTTTTTTTCACCCAGACTTTTCAAGAGAAAAATGTGTTTAATATGGTGGGCATATAATGTAGGATTGGGCAGTAATGTTTTGTGAAGTGGGACTTAGTAAAGGATTAATTACTGACATGTTCATGTGACAATGTGTAGTTAAAGATTTTTTTTTCTAACAGTTTTGTTGCTATTAATAGTACTAAAAAACACATATGTAGCTTGAGCGTAACTATTGAGGTGAATTTTAAATTCATTTTGATTCCCATATCTAATATCTTGCCAGTCTATTTTCTAGATGTAGATTGTGATGTTCTTGAAGTGTGACTAAATGTTTGTAATGCATTTTTCCAATTTTGTGCTTCACACAGGCCCTCATCTTGAAGCTGAAAGATCCTGATCCAAACCCTGCAGTCATTATCAGTGTATTAGCTACCATTGGAGAACTTGCCCAGGTAATAAGGTTACACAGACTAGTCGACTTTAATGCTCTGGCATGTAGGGCATTCATGGAGATAATGAAAATATCTGAAGACTGTTAGGAAAATGAATGTTAAAAATAGAAATATGACATGAAAACCTGTCTATGAAAACATGAAAACATGATTAGAACAGTATTATATTGATTATGATGCAACAATATTATTAATAAGGAAGCATCTAAAATGAATAGCTGCCTGAGGTGGAGTGACTTTATGCCAATAAACTGAAGCCCGTTCTATGACACATCCTATGATATTAATCAGATAACTCAGATACATAATATATACGTAACATTACAACTTGTATTAGCACAAAAGGATGCAAATGCCAGTGAACTTTAAGTTATGCGCTATAGCGAGAGTGAGAGAGAGGAAGAGTAAGAGAGAGCTCGCACTGTGATGCACTTTCACAACAGCGCGCTGAAACACGGGCAAGGACAGAATTTACTGTAGATTTCTATAAAGTTATTATTATATTGCCATGTTATGGCAGATCTGTGCGTTATTTTAATTCCATTATTAAGTGATTTCATAAATTACCTGTGCGTTTTCGAAGCCATGCGAATTATGCCATTGAATAAATATGACGAAAAAGCACTGCTGCATTATTATAACATCAGTATTTTTATTTTTTTAAAAGAAACATCTAAAAGCAATATGACCGTCTCAAATAACTCAGTCAATATCGGGCATTGCATTTGAGCATGAAACTAAACACTGATATGCAGCGCATTCAGCATCTTAATAAATGTTGATATCCCGACCCAACACATCCTATAGTAGATTAACCAGACGTAGCTATTACAACTTTCATCTGCAAAAGGTTTGCGAATGCAAATGTGAGCTTGACCGAAAGTATAACTCTGATTGCGCTTTAAAAAGTGTCATAAATACTTAATCTGTGAGAAATAAAATGACCCAAAGACAAAAGAGCTGATAAAAATAAGCTGTTATGTAGGAGCAATGTAGGAGCGCTGTGTCATATGCCATAGCTGTGCACAAGGCAACTCGCGTTCCAGTCTCAGCTTGAAGTTCAGGCTTATTTGTTTATTAATGATGTCATCAGTGACTAGTCGATGTCTACTCGACTTTATTCACGTAAGTCATTCAACCCCTACCAGGTAATGGATCATTCCATTTTCTAGCATGATTTTTTGACATCATCTACAGTAACTTTAAAAAACTTTAAAAAACTTCCTACTCAGTGCTGCACAATATTTAGGAAACATTCAGGAGAATGGACATTGTAGCTCTGTGAAGGAGAGGAAGTTGAGAAGACAAACATACAGACCGAATGCTTGTGGACACTGAGTAAGAAGAGGTAGCTGAGGTTGGAGAAACGGGATAAGTGTAAAAGCAAACTGTTTTTTCCAAAGCAGATAAATGGTGATGTTAGATGTGATCACTACGGTTGATGTTAAACAATGAACTAGAGCCACCTGGATGATTCACATTCAAAATTACATTATGCTCAAAATATAGTCTTTCAACCCTGAAAGCTCATTTATTTTGTTCAGTTGAAATGATGTTAAGCTTGTCCATTTTTTAAAAAAATATGTACCAGGTGAGTGGACTGGAGATGAGGAAATGGATGGATGAGCTGTTCCCCATCATTATGGACATGCTGCAGGACTCATCTTCATTAGCCAAGCGACAGGTTTGCTAATTCCCATGTTAAACTTAAGGCCCATTGTTATGCATTTTCTTTTTTCATTCGGTAGTGTGATCCAAGATTTGGCAGTTTCATTAACCTCAGTGAGATTGGACCAAATTCAGCAAATAGATTTTGTATGTTTGGAATGTTATACAGTATGTCAAGGATTTATTGTTCATTTATTGAAGCTAACCTGCAAAAATGACCCAGGAGTCATCCTGGTTTAGATGTCACAACTTTTAGGTCATTAACATATGACCACCAACATTTATATATCAAGACCTGCTCAGTTTTCTTAAAAACCTGGTCCATACAGAAGAGCAACAGTGCTACCTATAGTTACCTGGTGCTTGGAGGACAGCCAATTGTAATGAAAAACAAATGTAATTTCCAGCTAAATCCGTCCTCACAGCTCTAAAATGTAAAACGATATTATAGGTTGATCAAAGTGTATTTGGGTAAAGACATGGTTTGAATGGAAGATGTTTACAGTGTAGCTTTAATATCCTTTGCTTTTGATCTCAATCTGGGGGTAAGCTTATGCTGTTCTTAACAGAAAAAAACTATTTTCTGTTAATGCACATCTATTTTCTTGCCTCTGAAGCAGTTTGGTTTTTGCCCTTTGCAAAGCGTTGAGGGTAATTAAAGGCACTTTCCCTTCTCCATAACAACAATGGAAACATTCTGACATACTTGCATACTTCAATAATATTTGGAGGCAGTATAGAGTGACGCTTTGAGTCTGAAAGGTTTTATAGTCCTGTTATGAGGTGCAGTCAGATGTCTTCAACGTTTACAAAACTTTACACAAGGCTTTCATTCTTGGTGTGATGCTGTGAGATTCTGCTTTAGCAATCAGGAGAGTTGTAGAGTTTGGATGATTTAGGTTAGTTTTAGGTTGCTCAAGGTTCACAGAAGCTCATGTAACTAAATACTTTACCTTCTTTGACTGTGTCTGGGGCTTTATTTGTCTTTTTAGATCAATGTTAAAAAATCGTTTTCTCAATAAAACAGTTTAAAAGTGCACTCAGTAATATATCCATATTGAAAAAAAAGAAAGAAATGTATAGTGCTTTTGTTTCAGTAGGTTTAAAATCATGTATACCCACATGATAAAGACTCCAGTCCTGCCAGTAGATTAATATAAAAATTTTAATTTGCAAGTAGCAGGTAACCTCATGAAGACAAGCTTATTGAGATCAGATGATCAGCTGAATACAGCTCACTTCATCTCAGTAACCGATCTAACAATAGTTGTTTTCTTTCACCTATTTTTATGAGCATTTTGAGCTATTTTATAAAAAAATGCTGCATGGAACACCAAGAATTCGAAAAATGTGCATTAAAGACTTGCACAACATCTCAAATGTTGGTTTGATCATTCTGAAATGCCTGAGCAAAAGTCTGTCATCAAAATGATTTGGTGTAATTCCCTCCTAAAAGTGTCACATGATTACATTCCCAACACTAGGCATCTGAATGCAAGATAACATGACAGCATTTATTGCGTTTCAACTATATGCTCTGAGGCACAAGTAATTTATGATGTAGGGGGTGAAAAAAGCCACAGTGGCTTCACTGATTGCAGCAACTTCAAATTTTTATTGCAGATATTTTGCACCATTTTCCCAGGAAGTGACGATTTTGTTCTCTTGAACAAATGGGATAGAAATGGTGCTTTATTTGCAAATGTTTAATGTGATATTCTAATTTTGTGCATAATTTACATCCGCAGCTTTGGATGGAAGATTTGAATGGTTGTATCCGCACCACTACGTGTCAGCATAAGTCCAAAATGACCTCAATATTAGTGAACCCAAAACAATTTTTGCAGCATCCGAAATCCCATACTGTCTGAGTAGCTACTACATTTGACGAAGACCAAGCTTTGCAAGCTTAAATGTTCTATATAGTATGAATGTTAAATGAAATCAAGATGTAGTACATCCAACATGTGGCTTTGTCATGTGATCTACAATGTCAGTTCCCTCATGGGATATTAAAGTGTCTATTGGATGCGCACTTAGGAATCTTGACGGAAGTATTAGGCTATTCTGGTACTTTTCCCCCTACTGTTTTATAAATACTATTAATTTGGACATACTACTCATTCCGGACATACGTACTGCTTTTCACCTACTGTGTAGTAGGGAAGTAGACATATTTGGACACACGGATTGAGTGCACTTTTAATATTGCTACACAGAGCTGACCAATGTAACTAAAAAATATTTGGATATTTTTCATTTTTTTGATGATATTTATTATCTTGATATTTATGCATTTGTTCTAAAATTGTTTACTTTTTTCTTTCTCAGAGAAACCTTAATTTCAATAAATTAATTGTTGCAGAATTGCTTCAAGATATTTAATGTATTGAGAAATAATGGTAAAATCTAGTAAAAATATAATGTTTTCCACTGATTTATATTCAACAGTATAACTTTCTCATACATTTCTAATTCACTGTCAGAAAACACTGGAAAAGGATAGTGAAGCTAATCTAATGATGCAGCATTTAGAAATTTTAAAGACCAAATACAAAACCTATGAAAATATCATCCTGATGTTCATCCTGAGCAGCCTGCAAAGGAGAGAGAGGGGAGAGAGAGAGAGAGAGAGAGAGAGAGAGAGAGAGAGAGAGAGAGAGAGAGAGAGAGAGAGAGAGAGAGAGAGAGAGAGAGAGAGAGAGAGAGAGAGAGAGAGAGAGAGAGAGAGAGAGAGAGAGAGAGAGAGAGACAACACATAACATGCTCAACAAATACTATCACTCTCCCCAAGTCACACACATATTACAAATACGTCCACTGGACGTAACAATGATGATGTTGCTTTATTCTATATAGCCAAACACCTATCATGGATATTTGGTAATCATAAATAAAATGAACAATAACACACTATTGTCTTCTGTCCCACCAGGTGGCACTTTGGACTTTGGGTCAACAAGTAGCCAGTACTGGGTATGTGGTGGAGCCATACAGGAAGTACCCATCTCTACTAGAGGTGCTACTCAACTTCCTGAAGACAGAACAGAACCAGGGGATTAGGAGAGAGGTAGTGATTTCTATTCCTGTCATTGAATGCAATGTTAAATGAATTTGGGTACAACATAGGAAATTCCACCTCAGGTCAAGGTTTAGTTATTTTAATTTTTTTTTCTTTTCTTTTTTTTCTAGCAATGATCTATTCAGTGATCATTGCTAAAAAAAGAAGAAAGAAAACTAAAATAAAAAGGAAGAAAATTTGTTTAATAAATTAAAACTAAAACAAATAAGAATGGATAACAGGGTTACACATTTAGCATAAATTAAACAATTACTCATTAGGGCTAGATAGTTTGGGACAAAATGTTGATTTGTAGTTTTTGATAAACTGATGTTTTTCCATTAATATTTTTTTTAGCTTGATGAATGCAGTCAACATAGTTTGTATAAAAATTAAGAAAATTGAATTAGACTCTTTACTTTTTTAATGAGGGTATTTATGCTTTAACAGGGATGTACGCAAAATATGGGGCACAGCTAAAAATTAATTTTGGTAAATCATTAATTTGTTACTATAAATTGGATTAGAAAAGATCTTAAATTATGACACTGTTGTGTGATAATTGATAATTGTGTAATACAAGAGTATACATTAAAGGTGCAATATGTAATTTTTTCTGTCCGCTAGAGGTCGCTAGAGGCCTCTTCAAAAAGCTTGATGACGCCAAGTTTGAGCACGGAATCTTGGGACATGTGGTCTTCACCTAATAGCCAGTGGAAAACAATTGGGATAGGACTCGGGAAGAAATCATGTTCATGGATGCGATTATTAATGTTACTGTAGTATGAAGCAGAGCAGGACCGAGTGGTGTTGGAGCTGAACGAGGCCGCTGGAGCGATTGCGCAACACACACCTCACGAGCAGCGGAACTTTTAATTTGCCACAGTTGCCGCTTCTGCTTACGTTTTTAGGGTCAAGCGTATGAGGTATCACAGCTCTGTTTAACATATTACATACATTTGAGTGTGTTAAAAATTATGTTATAACATTACTCTGTGCGTTCACTCGGTGGCTGCTGTGAGACACTTGTTGCACACTGCAGTAAGCTAGAAATTTTTAGATTTTAGAATATCATATTAAATGCTGGATGGCCAATGTTGATAAATGGCATGCAATTAATTTTAAAAACATTGTATGAAGGAGAAAATTCTGTATTGCTGTTACTAAAAATAAAGCTGCATCTGCTATGTTAGCTACTTGACAAAATAGTGTTTTTCTCTGGGGCATGGTAAAGCATGGTACTCGCAAAAAATCAAGAAAATTAGATTTGAACAATAAGACTAAACATGTTGAGCTATATAACAATAATTAGTTTTCTGTCTATAAATATATCAAAACAGTTGTTGTTTTGTCTATTAAAACATGTAAATATTAAATCTTCTTTGGTGTTTCCATGGTTTCTACAATATAAAACCGAAAACCCAGGGTCACACGGGTATGACGCAATTGACAGGCGACTCCTCACACGTCCCGGAGCCTTGGTTAAAATTGCAATTTTCTTACGATTTACAAATAGTTGTAAACCTTTGGAATATTTTAAGTATTGTAAGTGAACAAAATATATAACACTGGTCTAGTGGTTTTTGGATATTTTACTGCAAAATTCTTATATATTGCACCTTTAATTTGATGTGCTTGAAAATAGCTACTTGTCATCTGTTATATTTATGTTAGATAATATTTTTTTTTCTTACATATTTAACAGTTTTCTTTCCAGAGAACATGGAATTTGCTTTAAAAAATTGATGGGACTTGTACCCTAGAATATTAAGCCATTTCCATTTTTAAGTTGAAGTTGTGCTGCTTTCCCTTTTGCTAGGCTATACGTGTGTTAGGTCTGCTTGGAGCTCTGGATCCCTACAAACACAAGGTGAATATCGGTATGATTGACCAGTCTCGCGATGCTTCAGCTGTTAGCCTCTCAGAGTCCAAGTCCAGCCAGGATTCAGGTGATCAGATGCACCCATAGCTCGTTTGAGCATGCACGTCTAGACACAGTGGGCTCTAAGCACGCTAATGTTCACATCAAGTTCACATCAACACAATTAATCACAGATGCATAGAAAAGGCCATCCATCCAACACACACATTCTCCAGAGCAAACAGAGCATATCTGCATACACAGATTTATCTTTCCAGAAACACAGCCAGTATTGCTGGGTAGCGTGCTCACAGATTTGTATGGACATTTCATCCTTATATTGATGACTGTCTTTGTAGATTTTTTTTTTTTTTCAATTCTGAGTACAATAAAGTCTTTTAAAGGTCTGATTAAAGTATATCAAATTACAAGTTGTTTTCCACTCATATCATTCTTTTCCTCATTTCATATGCATGTGCTCAAAAACCAGAACAAACAGTTCTCAGCTATCAGATAAAGACGTTTCTTCTCCCTCTGAACACAGTGTACAACATGTTCACTATTTCTCAATTCCAGAACCTTAATGGAATGTTCCCTCAATACAAGTTATAACAGCATTTCTGGCATAATGTGCCAAAAAATAATTTAGTAATTCTCTTCAGCTTGTTTCTCTCCATCATTCTGATGCTATTTTACTTTGGCTCTAGAGTCACATACATTTAGCTGTACTAGTCACATGACATTTGAGACCGATTGGCTTAAAAATGTTCTGTGGTTCCATGAGCAAAGATTGAAGATTTGAGTGGGCTGTTAGTATTACAGCTCCTCATGGCAAATGTTTGGCCTCATTAGTTGTTCTCCTAGTATCAGTCCACCAACTCAGACTTTCATCTCCTGTTGTGCAGAGAGAATAAATAGTTTTAACAGCAGGACCTCATAAAGAAGCATGCAGCAGGAAGTGTGGATATCTCTCGAGTGATGCATTAGAATAAAGTAAAGGTCACCGTCTGGGGCAGCTCTGTCTGGGTCTGTACTTTTTCTCCAGTTTCACTTCAAGAAAAATATTCTCATAGGCAGAGAACTGCCTGCTGACCCTCTTATTGTAATAACAGAGCAATAGGAAGGTGAGCTCAGTGAATGGTGGCAGGAAGAAAGTTTATACACGGCTGTCAGGATCTTGAATAATTTTTGTCAGTAGCTTATGTAGAAGACTTTCATTACTAATATTATATTTGTCACAAAATATTTTTTATTTTATTATACACATGAAATGCTTAAAGGTGCCCTAGAATGTTTTTTCACAAGATATAATATAAGTCTAAGGTGTCCTCTGAATGTGTCTGTGAAGTTTCAGCTCAAAATACCCCATAGATTTTTTTAAATTAATTTTTTTAACTGCCTATTTTGGAGCATCATTAAATATGCGCCGATTCAGGCTGCGGCCCCTTTAAATCCTCGCGACCCCCGAGCTCGCGACTATAAAACAGTGCATAAACAAAGTTCACACAGCTAATATAACCCTCAAATGGATCTTTACAAAATGTTCGTCATGCATGCTGCATGCATGCATCGGTTCATGTGAGTATAGTATTTATTTGGATGTTTACATTTGATTCTGAATGAGTTTGAAGCTGTGCTCCGTGGCTAAAGCTAACATTACACACTGTTGGAGAGATTTATAAAAAATGAAGATGTGTTTGTGCATTATACAGACTGCAAGTGTTTAAAAATGAAAATAGCGACGGCTCCGTGAATATAGTAATAAACAATAGTAACTTTAACCACATTTAACAGTACATTAGCTACATGCTAACGAAACATTTAGAAAGACAATTTACAAATATCACTAAAAATATCATGATATCATGGATCATGTCAGTTATTATTGCTCCATCTGCCATTTTTTGCTATTGTCCTTGCTTGCTTACCTAGTCTGATGATTCAGCTGTGCACAGATCCAGACGTTAATACTGCATGCCCTTTTCTAATGCCTTGAACATGGGCTGGCATATGCAAATATTGGGGGCATACATATTAATGATCCCGACTGTTACGTAACAGTTGGTGTTATGTTGAGATTCGCCTGTTCTTCGGAGGTCTTTTAAACAAATGAGATTTACATAAGGAGGAGGAAACAATGGTGTTTGAGACTCACTGTATGTCATTTCCATGTACTGAACTCTTGTTATTCAACTATGCCAAGGTAAATTCAATTTTCAATTCTAGGGCACCATATTCTTCATGCAAAATATAATGGCCTTTGTCACTAACCCATACCCCCTGCAGCGACCACCCTGACTTTCACATCTAACATTTTGGATGTTGTTATTCTCAACAGCTGACTACAGTACCAGTGAGATGTTGGTCAACATGGGCAACCTGCCACTAGATGAGTTTTACCCAGCAGTTGCCATAGTGACTTTGATGCGTATCCTACGTGACCCATCACTGTCCAATCACCACACCATGGTGGTGCAGGCCGTCACCTTCATTTTCAAATCGCTTGGCCTGAAATGTGTGCAGTTCCTGCCTCAGGTTATGCCCACCTTTCTCAACGTCATCAGAGTGTGTGATGCCAGCATCAGAGAGGTACAATTCTGTAAATGAAAATTGCTGAACTTTTTCAGTGCATTGAGTTTCTGTTGAGCTTTCTGGACACTTTTGAGCTTTCTTTTGTTTATGAGGTAATGTTTTCTATTAAAAAATAAAATAGAATTGAAGATATTTTATTCAAATTAAGATATTTTTGATGACAGAATGCTGTCAGATTTCCTTCCATAGACTGCCTTTGCAACTACCACTTTGACACTTCAAAAACTTGTTGAGAATGTCAGCTCTGTTTCATCTGGCTTTAAACTAGTTTAAATTACGAGGCATTGGATTTGTGGATTGTATGGGAGAACTCTGCACCGAACTTGAGCACTTCTCACTGGATCTCACAGCACTCTTTAGTAGTCGCGTGATTGAGTTGGTCACTGAGTAAATGCATTCGCTCTAAGCTCTTTCTGCGGTGTGTTTTGAGCTGAGCTGATAAATGTTCCATGTGGCACATGGTGCATTTGCCATCTGATGAATCGTGATTCATGAGCTTAGGCTACCCCTGAAATTATCTTGGTTGCCCATCCCAAAAGCATACAGGGTCATTAGTTTAATGCAATACATGAAGTTCTAGGGTCTTTAAAAAATCGGTACAGCAAAAATGCTCAAACTGTGGATTTTGTGTCCTGCCCCAATGGCATTAAGGTCCATACAGTAAGTGCTGTCTGTCGTGACATATAGATGGCGAGCATATGCTAAATGGTATAAGTAACAAGATTAAGATACTAGTAACTTTATATTTATAGAGAACAACTTTGAGATTTCTGCAGCTTTGACAGGATTCATTAAGTTGGTCTTCCTAACTTGGGACAGGACAAATAAATAACTTTGAAAATTCATTGCACTGGTCATGTTGCCAAGCTTGCCCCATAGCCCTTGACTGACATTTCAGGGGAACATCTTATTTTAATTTGATTCATCATTTGCATTGTCAGTTTTAGCATTTGATTTGCAATTTGGGATGTCGATTTAAGCATTTGATTTATCATATATATTTTTATTATTTAATTATGACAGGGTTATAGATCGATAATGAAATATCATACACAATGTATTTCATTTTATTTTATAAAACATATAGTTGATGCTTAAGTAAATTAGGAAATTAAATTGCATTTAACATTTTATTTATAATTTGAGCTGTGATTTTGAGAATTTAAGTGTTTATTATTTGATCATTTGATTTAATTAGAATTTTTTTAGGAAAAAAATTCCACACTTGGAATAGTTCTTTAACTTGAACTTGACATCAAATCAACATGTACAGTAGCCTACTTCTGATTTTGGAATTTTTTTTAGCAATTAAGTTTTGGTTGTACCTATCCTGTTATCTTTTTCTCTGTGCATCTTTCTCTAATTTTAATCTCTGATTTTTTTTTTTTTTCTTCAGTTCCTTTTTCAGCAGATGGGGATGGTTGTGTGCTTCGTCAAGATACACATCCGGCCATACATGGATGATATCTTCACGCTAATCCGGGTAAGAGATTCATTCACACATCTTACCGCTGAAACAAACTATTAGGCCTCAAAAATATGCACTTAATACTAGGGATGCACTGACACCATCGGTATCAGGCCTGATACTATGCTCTTGTAAATGCTCCAATACCAAAAACTGATACCACACAGCATGTGTACAGTACAGTGTTGTGTCCAGACAAAGAAACACAGACAACAGAACAAACAGAGAGATAAAGATTAAAAATGTCTATAAAGTAAATGTATCTAATTAATAGAATATTAAGAATAAATTCAATATTTACACCTGTATAGCTGCTGTGTACATGCTGATAAGTGAAGGATGCTAAGTGGATTGAGCGCACAGCGGCATAGATGCGAGTGTGTCGACACATACCTTTCTCACAGACATCACTGAAAAGTTTGTTGTTCGGTCTTTGCTATATGCCAGTAGCAAAGAAATAAAGCGATGCACCTATCACTAATGTTACATGCTGGTAAGGACAGAGAGAGAGAGAGAGCAGTTCTGTTGCATGTGCTTGATTTGCTGATCACTCACTCAACACACACGTGTCAGTTGTATTAGAACTAAAAACTCTTGAATTTGCATATGTCATGTGAATTGAAGATCAGATTTGTATTCTTTTTGTGAAGACACATTTATGTGGAAAAGTGTAAATTAAACCATTTTAGCGGATGGCTATCTGATCAGTAAAAACACATAAAGTGTCAGTAGGCCCCTAAAGTCTTTGACACTTTTTCCTTTTGTGCCTGTCTTAGTACTCAACAAGTAGAGAATATTGGATGCCTTATGAAGTACTTGATTCACTCTTTCCATTCACATCATTATAACTCCCAATTCCACATTTTTTTCACTGCTATTCAGCATCGCTGTTGAACTTGCAGTGCCACAGTGCAAAAATAATTTTGCATTTGGTAATTTATTTATTTTAATTAGTTTGTGAATTTGTTAATTGTGTGTAATGCAAAATAACATAATAAATATTAATATACAGTCAAACCAAAATTTATTCAGACACCTTGAACATTTCATTCATTATTATAGTTTATTCACTATAGTTTAAAAAAAAATGGTAATAAAATATGACAAGATCTCAGAGTTAAACTGTGTCAGAAAAAATGAATCTTAATTATGTCAGATAACACTTAAGCAAAACATGGTCAGGTCAAAGTGTCTGAATCATTTTTGGTACCAAATTTTTTTATCAATTTTACTGGTAGTCCACTGTATGAAGAATTTTTGGGTATAATATGTCACAGTTTACTTTATTTTGCTATCCTCACTTACATAAATGAACTCTAGTGTCCTGCACCCACTAGTAAAACAGTGTAAAACAAATATAAAAAATTATATCTAGTGTCTGAATAATTTTTGGTTTGACTGTATGCTGTAATATATTGACAATCAACACAAATTTCTATTGTTGTCTTTGTTAAATGAGTGTTAAAATTAACATATAGCTCAATGTGTCAATTGATTATTTTTCTAATGAACCAGTTTAACTGATTGGAGGCAGAATCAAAGCAGAGTCATCAGTTTGAATCACGGACTGGCTAAATTGACTCCGATAACTCAGATAAATCACTTGCTTTTTTAACCAAGAATTAGTGCTGTGTATACTGTCTGTACTGAGTAATACAGTTTTAGAGTTGTATTTGTTTGTATAAATAGTATTTTATTATTAAAAAACTTGGGGAAGATGTTGCCACCCGCTGCAAAACAAACTCATGTAGGGAACACTGGGATATGGTGTTTTCTCTTCTATAGGAATACTGGACTCCAAACAACCCAATGCAGAACACCATTATTTTGTTGATTGAGCAGATTGTGGTGGCTCTAGGTGGAGAATTCAAACTCTACCTGCCACAGCTCATCCCACATATGCTGCGAGTCTTCATGCATGACAACAGCACTGGACGTAGTGTCACCATTAAGGTAAATGCATACACTGATATGATTGTTAAAGTAGCAATGCTTTAAACTAGGTTGGGGAAATAATAGATTCACCAATGCATTGAAGTTCTTTCTCAAAAGATTCTAGATTGATACACATAGTATTGTTACAACTGCATATAAGCCTACATGATTTTTACATATATATTACATTTTATAAGTTTTCTATCATTAATGCATATTTATGTACAGTTTTCATTTTTAACTTTCATGGGAGCAATTTTGTCAAATAGCAAAGTGATGCACACTTTGCATCACAGTTTCAGAGTTGAAACAGTCAGTCAGTAACCAACTGTTCACGAGGATACTTGCCATTTTGACATTTTTGTGTGTAGGGTATAGAGTAAGCCAAAACACAGAAACGAGATTTTAGCACTTTTGTTTCCATTGTCCCGAAGTAAATGGGTTTTTTGAATGGGTTTTTGGTTAAATGGCTAAAATAAGGTCTGTGGTTAGCACAAGCTCAAGATACTATCATGTTTTATTCTATGACATAAAATACGAAATGTATTGAAGATATTAAATTTTGAATGTAGCGCTCCATTCGTGTTCGACTGAAATTCTGGAATTTCAGTCAAATACATGTTATTTTCGGTAAAAAAAACAAACAAAAAAAACCATACAGTACAATATGCTGTAATGGTAATTCATGTATGTAAATATGTACTTCTTTAACGACAAAACAAGGTGATGTAGCTGTTTTGGAAAAATTAGTAAAGAATACCCATCAGAGCAGCAATTGTTCTCCCCTACACCATGTTTAAAGTTTATGACATAAAGTTTATAAAACCTAGGTGTCAAAATTATCTCTGAGATTCCCAGTAGTAAATAAAACTTGAGATGGCGTTCATGTCCAATTTCCGACTATGAAACTCATATTTAGGATCATTCTGATAGCATGTGAAGGCAGCATTACACAAGTTATATCTCTGTGAAAAAAAATGTCTTAATTGTCTTGAGCAGCCCAGTGTTATGACAGTTTGTGTTTTACTGTTTCTTCTCTTCTTGTACTATTTCGATGCTGTTGCTAATTAATGTTTTGATTGAGTTTTCATAAAATCAAAAAGTTTCATAAAATTTAACAGAATTTGTCCAATAAATATAAATATTACATGCAACCAAGGTTAACTTAAAGAAAAACACACAACATTGTATACTTAATTTACCCATCTGCATAAAGCATCCGTTGCACATTTTGTCCTGTGATAATGTCACATTTTATGACCTGTTGACTGTTTGACACTTTGACACTTGGATAGATTTCCCATAATTTCACAATTTACTCATCTTCTATCATTGTATTTAGTGTTTCAACATAAAAACCTACAGAGCCCGGGTAGTCACCTGTAGGAGAAAAAAACCCACAAATCTGTCGCCAAAGTTTTGAAATCAGTCCCCTCAGTTTATAAACTATGCTCACAGATTCTTAAAGATTCCCTCAGTGTAACAAATTGTTCCCATGGATTAATAAACCATACCCATTAATTTCCAATCTGTGTGCTCAGATTTGTAAACCATACCTACGATTTTTCAGTCCATACCCACAAATTCGCAATCTGATCCCACAGTTTTGCAAACTGTTCTCACGGATTTGTGCTGCATCCTTCATTTTAGAAATCTGGTCTACCGACACAGAACAAATTCCCAGTTCTGTTAACAATTCTTTCTTTATATTGTTTTATTGTGTATAATTAAGTTGAATGTAACTTAACTGCATGGTTCTTGGCTATTATTTGGCCACGGGCTGAAAAAGACAACGATTTATTAAGAATTATGTTAATAATTTTTAATATGCATAATAATGCATATTAAGAATTATGCATAATAATGCATAATAATAATTATTAATAATCATTAATAGCACCGATCCCATGAGTGCCTGTCCATTTCTGGAAATGGCTGAGCACTCACGGTAAAACACGAAATATTCTCCATTATAACCAATCAAAAAGTCGATTGAGTTGTTTGAGATTCAGGAACCTGTCTGATTGGTTGATCTCACATCAGGTCCTGGCGTGTCATAATACAAACAATAAATTACATTTTGGAACATGGAACAACATGGAAATATGTGTTTTTGTTTAGTTGCTAATGTATTTGCTGTCCATGTGTCTCTCTTCACGAGACACACATAACTTCTGTGTAATGAAGTCATCAAGCGCACCATCGCACAGAAAATCACAGTAGCCTACTCTAATAAGTATAATTAATTGTATGGAATGTATGTACCCACCGGTAGAAAAATAATTTGGCATTTACGATGATGATGATGATGATTATTATTATTATTAGCCTATTATTAATCCATGGTAAAATTTGAAGTTGAAGTTTAACTGCATTTTATTTAAAAATCATCTGGTACATCAGTGAGCGAGCTGACTCGTGATGCCATTTTGTTTGATCGACATTAAAAATGGTGGCCTGGTTAAATGATCACTATCGTAAGATCAACTGAAGGTTCTGATGTACCGAAAGATTCCCACTCCTAGTTCTAACTGGACCTGGTTAGTTTGGAATTGTCAAGTTTACTGCAGTAAACCAGCATAGATAAACTTGTCCAGCTCTGTGATAGACTGTTAACATACATGTCATTGGCACTATTAAAGTTGATATATTAAAATTGAAGTAAATGTTAAAGCCTTAAGATCTTAGAACTGTCAGTTGTCATGGTGATGTCAGTTTGGCAGCAAAAGGAATTCTTATTTGCTACTTTACTGTTTATTGATTAATTTCTTATGTGTTTAAGAGCTAAAACTATAAGCACTTTCCCAGTAATGTGTCTGTGTAGTAAGATGTGCCTAAAGAAGTCTTGTAAGAAATCTGCTTTGGGTCAGTAATAGTTCTGCTGGAGCTAATGAGATTACCATTTATAGTAATAATTTAAATAGTTTTTATATGTAAATGTGCAAGCTTGCTTTATCTGCGTATCACAAATGACTGGGTAACACTTTACAATAAGGTTCATTAGTTAACCTACATTAGTTAGCATGAACTAATAATGAACTGCACTTATACAGCATTTATTAATCTTTGTTAATGTTAATTTCAGTATTTACTAATACATTATTAAAATCTTGTTAACATTAGTTAATGCACTGTGAAGTAACATGAGCAAACAATAAACAACTGTATTTTTATTAACTAACATTAACAAAGATTAGTACATACAGTAACAAATGTTCATAGCTAGTTCATGTTATTTAATACATTAACTAATGTTTAACTAATGAACCTTATTGTAAAGTGTTACCAATGACTGTTATGTCTTGAGACCCTGCCTTTTCCATTCGTCAGCAGTTTGTTTTGGGTATTATTGTGCAGCGTCTCATTTTTAAAAGCAAAAATGTGTTCTGTGAGATCAGCCCCCTACGCCTATCATTTAGAAGTCAAACAGTGTTGTCAGATTAGACAAAGAGTAAAGCTAAAGTGATTCTCCCCACCCAGGCAGATAAAGAAAACAGTGCAGCATTTAAAGATCATTTCTGTTGATTGACATAACAGTTTACCGGTATTTTAGTTCTGATGTGTAAAATGGTATTTTAACAGTAAAAAGACGAAATGCCACTGCTTGTTTAAACAACATATTTGTGCATTTACCGGAAAAGTCAATCCAGTAATTTTATGGTAATTTATGTTAATTTAATGTGTGAAAGCACCTTATGTCTGCTGTCTGTGGCACCTGTTTTACATTATTTCAATATGTGCTGAGTTCGCCTTCGGGTGTCAGATGATCTCATCTAAACCTTGTTATGCGCTCCTCTGACGACCAACAAACCTTCTCTGAATGTACTGTTCCCTTCTGTATTTAGGTCATCTGATAACCTGTATTGCAGAAAAGTTTAGGATGCGTCCTTTTTGCTTTCACAGACTGGTGAATATTCATAGACTAAATAGTATATTAAAAAAATGTTATAGTGTTTGCCTTTGTTATTAATAATATCTTTCTCATATACCATCGGCATTATGTAAACTTCAAACTTCAACTAATGCAAACTTCAACTAATCCAGCTGTTAGATTCTTTGAAGTGTGCATATTGTACAAAAGTGTGTGTAATCTGTGTGTGACAGTCCATTCATGTGAATTTAATGTGGACAGGTGAGTTCTGCTGTTACTGGACATGCACAAGTGTCAAACTTTAAAACCTTGATTTCAAACTATGTTGTGCTATATCCAATTTGCCACTATGTCATATTCATTCACTGTGTACTGTTTGTGCAATTATTTATTTACTTTTAGAAAATATGATTACCGCATAGACTTACCAGAATGCTGAGTAAACTGTTAGTTACAACATTTTTTTAATTAATGTTTTTAATGGTTTATTTTTTGTGAAAAAATAATATAATAAAATTACAGAATCAAGAAGTATAAAAATATATGGGTCAAAGACATTTAGATGTCCGCATCAATAGAAAAGTGATTTTATATACATAAAAAGCACATTAAATGCAAGTAAAATGTCTATTTTTAAGGTTTCAAATAAGTTTTTGAAAAATAACATGTCAAAATGTGGGTGAAATAATGTTCCATTGTCATTCAGTGTAACATTTGCGTAAAAATTGAAACAACATACTTATTCTGACCTGTGCGTATTAAAATATATAAAATAGGTGAGCATACTAAATTTTATTGCATTTTACATGAGTATCAAATTCTTGCTGACAAATGGGCAAAACATAGGATAGTGGCAAAGTTCAAAAACTTAAAATTACAAGTAATTAGCATTTGTGGTAAAAGTAATTAATCTTTAATATGGCATAAATACATGTTTGTTGTAAATATCCCTGACAAGATTGTTGTCACTGAATAACTTTTTAGTGTATGTCAGTGGGTGTTTGGGATCGGTAAGATTTTTAATGTTTTTAAAAGAAGCTTCATCTGCTCACCAAGGCTGCATTTATTTAATTAAAAATACAGTAAAAACAGTAATATTGTGAAACATTATTACAATTTAAAATAACCTTTCTATTTGAAAATATTAAAAAATTTAATTTATTCTTGTGTTGGCAAAGCTGAATTTTCAGCATCATTATTCCAGTCTTCAGTGTCACATCCTTCAGAAATCATTCTAGTACGCTGATTTGCTGCTCAAGAAACATTTATTATGTACAATTGTACAAAATATGTGTGCAATTTTTTTTTTCAGGATTCTTTGAATAGAAAGTTCAAAAGAACAGTGTTTATTTGAAATATCTTTTGTAACATTATAAATGTCTTATAAACTGTCACTTTTGATTGATTTAATGCATCCTTGCTGAAAAGTATTAATTTCTTTAATTTCTTTTCAAAAAAAAAAAAAAAAATTCTTACTGACCCCAAACTTTTGAACAGTAGTGTATAATGTTAGAAAAGCTTTGTATTTCAAATAAATGCTGTTCTTTTGAACTTTCTATTCATCAAGAAATCCTAAAAAAAAAAAAAAAGTACACAACTGTTTTCAACATTGATAATAATAAGAAATGTTTCTTGAGCAGCAATTAGGCATATTAGAATTATTTCTGAAAGATCATGTGACACTGAAGTCTGGACTAATGATGCTGAAAATTCAGCTTTGCCAACACAGGAATAAATTACTTTGTAAAATATATTCAAATAGAAAACCGTTATTTTAACAGTTTATATATATATATATATATATATATATATATATATATATATATATATATATATATATATATATATATATATATATATATATATATATATATATATATATATATATATATATATATATATATATATATATATATATATATATATATATATATATATATATATATATATATATATATATATATATATATATATATATTCAGGAATACCAAAGCTTCCCAGAGCTCCTTAATCATGAGACATCTTCTCTGCCAGTCTTCAGCCCCTGACAGATGTGTATAGCTCCAGGCCAAACCCACATATCCCACTCTAGTAATTCAGTAATTCCAACATCCACATGAGTCTTCTCTCTGCATGCCTGGAGAGCCCATAACCACCGTCTGCGTCACTGGGAGCACTGAGGTCATCCCAAAGGTGCTGTTAAACTGCCTACCAGTTGTTATGGGACGAATAAGAAAACAAAAGCTCAGTCATTCATATGAGCTCAAGATTTTGACCTTGTGAGGGACAAGATTTTGACCTAAAAAATTTAGTTTATTCTAAAGATGGCCTACTCAGAAATTTATCTTTTTTTTTTTTTTTTTTTTTAAACCTATTTGCAATTTTGTTTTATTGACTGCAATCAGAAAAGTATTCTTGAGTCACATTTCTTATCAATATGAAAAAAATAGAATAATTTTATGTGTAAATTAAGGCTGTTTTTAAGTACTGGTTTGTAATGTCCAGTCACTTTATACATTTCCTGAGAAGGATAAAATGAGGCAAGCTTATAACAAGTTGTGTGACGTCCATGATGTAGAACTTAATCACTTGTTTGCTTTCTTGTATTCCTCATTTGTGGATAAAAGACAAAGAAATTTAAGATTAGTGGTTTACTACATGGTTAAATTCTTTGTGTTCATTGCTATGTAGTTGACTCTTCGAAAATGTGAAGAAAAAAAAAAAAACTTTTTAGTAACTTATTTAATACACATTTCTATAATATTTATATATAGTAGGTAGTCAACCAAAATGCCTATTACCACTGCGAGGCTGCAGCATTAAATGCAACTCAGTGACATTTGTTGTGAAATCACCACCAGGTGGCGCAAAGGGATGGTTTGCAACATTGTGTAAGGCTGCTGTGACATTTGTATTTTTAAATGAAGATAAAATAACGAAATAAATTACTGGTAGTAATAATAATAATAATAATAATAATAATAATATTTAATCTCGGCTAATTATTTATCATATAAGTGCTTAATGTTCCAGCTATTTGACTACTGCTACAGTGCTTGAAACTACATTTAATAATTCACTATTTCAACAGGTCAGGCATGCACATTGAAACATTTATTCCCGTACAACACAGAGCTCTGCGCAAAACATGCAGAAAAATGTCCATGATTTAAGAAATTATTGATCGTATTTGTTTATTAAACCGTTTCTTTGTAAATGCATTAAGAACCTGTTCATCACTTTTTATTCAAATGTTTCTTTGTAGCCTACTTAAAAGGTCAGAACATTGTACGCTATTCATTCTTATGATTTAAAAAAAAAAAATGAAGAAACAAACAAACAAAAAACAGGCTAAAGGGTAGTCACAATTTAATTTAACTACAGTGGAATTAAAACAAATATGAAATATCCTGATAAAATGTCCTATGTTTCGAATAATTAATAAAACATGCAAGTTTATTTTTCCCCCCCATGTCAGCGCGGGGCTCCGTAAATTGGCCTAAACATTTTCAACACGGCCCTACATAAACTCCTGGGTAAGTTAAACTTATTAATTATTGCAGGTTTGAATAGAGAGATCAGTGTTTGTATTCCCTGTGTCTGGGATGTAAAATTTAAGACTATTCAGCCTCAGTAAAGAAGTTAATGATATGAACACGCTTTGGTCCAAAATTCAGAACGAAATCAAAATGACATTGTAATTATTACAGCGAAAATTTCAGTTAAGTTTTATTACAAATAACAATTATTTTATGTTGTGTTATGTTTCCCCATAAAACATACACTGTGTGTTATTAGCAAAAAAATCTGCTGTTTTCCACAAAATGCAGCTCGATCTGAACACGGCCCTCTTGCACATTAATAAACATAAAAATACACCACAAGACCATCATATCTCACAGTCAGTGCCGGAAATTTCATGGAATGAAGAGCGCTCCTCTTTCGTGCGTGCGGACGCGCTGGTTACTGCTAGAAAAGAGAACTTCTGTTCTGGGCATTTCGCGGAAAGTCAATTCATAGTCTAGTGATGGAGCGTTGGTATTTGTAATCCCGAACAAACATGGGCTACTGAGATGTGTATTTTGCAGTTCTGAAACACATTTATTTGTTACACCATATTTTTTTGGCTTACATGTATAGGGTATAAAATTAACCTGAATTTCCATTTTACACAAGCAACAAATATTATCCAACAGGCTAATTTATATTTGTATAACAAACAGTGTTTAAAAAAAAAAAAAAAAAACTTTATAGGGTTCGTTATTCAGAAAGTTTTTTTTTTTTTTTTTTTTTTTTTTATAACACGATTGGAAGGATTCCAGGATCCCTGTAAAATTTAGGCTAATATTGGGTTCATGGCGAGTGTGTAAAGTGTCTGCAACCTATGGGTAACAAAAACATGAGTTTTCCTTCGGAAAAACTGGCATAGTAAAACAGAGTAAATCATGTTCAAGCAATGCATCTGATTCTGTTTGAATTCTTCAATCATTGAATAATGAAATATTTAACAATTTAACTAATAAACTTTTATGACAAAAATACTAGATGTAAATTATTTAGGCTAATTCCTTCATTATCTATACACTTTAAAATATTAGGCTTATAGAAAAGCAATTCAAGTCTGAATTATTCTTTTGCCACTTCTCTTGTTTTTGGCCAGCCTCAGATGCTCATATGGGGTTTGGGAGAATTCGGTAGCTTTACGGTGGGGGTGCAGGATAATACTAAATGTGTGAATTGTGCGTCAGCGAGGGAGACAATGAAACTTGCTGAAAGAGATCCAGCATATCTTTTCTTAACTTGTTTGCTTGTACTATTTTCATTTTGCACTGTTTTAATTGTACACAGCAACTTATTTGGCAATATAAATGTGAAATGTCACAAGAATAAGATTCTGTATTCCTTATTTTATATAAAATCACACAGGGAATAAACACCTGTAATAAATAAATATACTACTGTCCCAAGACATTTTCAGCCAACACTGGTTTGTTTGATGTACGGATCTGTTTTTAAATTTGTTGTTTTTCTTCCATTGCTTTATCATTTATTCGTTGGTTATCATTGTCCGTCATCTGAGTGATTCAGATGACTGACATGAGTCATGAGTGATTCACAAAACCAAACACTTAAGAAACCGCTGTGTTGTAGCATTGTCCACTAGCCTATTTTCACTGCTGTTAAAACTTGCATGCAAAGCCTACTCATTCATGTAGCCTATTAGGGAAAACTATGCTATCACTCTTAAAGGTGCAGTATTTCTGTCTGCTAAAGGTCGTTAGAGGCCTATTCAAAACAAAGGCGTAGCTTGATGTGTTCGCTCGGCAGCTGCTGTGAGACACTTGTTTGAGACACACTGCAGTAAGCTAGATCGATTTTAGAATATCATATTAAATACTGGATGGCTTGTGTTGATAAATGGCATGCAATTCATTTTAAAACGTATTGTATGATGGAGAAAATTCTGTATTACTGTCACTAATAATAAAGCTGCATCTGATTATGCTATGTTAGCTACTTTACAAAATTGTGTTTTTCTCTAAGGCATGGTAAAGCATGGTACTCGCAAAAAAAAAAAAAAAAAATCAAGAAAATTAGATTTAAACCATAAGTCTAAACGTGTTGAGCTATATAACAACAATTAGTTTTCTGTCTATAAATATATCAAAACAGTTGTTCCCTTGTCTATTAAAGCATGTAATATATTAAAGCGTCTTTGGTGTTTCCATGAAATAAAACCGGAAACCGAGGCAGACCGAGGGTTTAACGCAGGTATGACGCATTTGACAGGCGGCGACTCACACGTCCCGGAGCCTTGGTTAAAATTTCAGTTTTCTCATGATTTACAAATAATTGGAAACATTTGGGATATTGTAAGTACTCAAGTGAACAAAATATATAACACTGGGGTCCATGTACTTTTGCGTCCATTCCTTTTTCGTTTTTTAACCACGTCAAGAAAAACAAAAAACGAACGGTTGTTGTATTTTTAAATGCTATGGTGAATACCAAAATTTAAATTAAAACAGAATACACAAATTTCCTGTGTATAATAGGGGTGACCCTGAATAGTCGACGATTCGAATCTTCGATAGGAGGAGCCTGATTCGACTACCAATCTCACAGTCGAATCGTCGCAGAGGTATTATGAGACGAGATATGGGGGCGCTCAATATCTGATTTTACATAGACATACCGGTTCTTTCCCAATAGGTTAATATACAGCCTATTATGTTAATAGTATAAATAAAAATGTGAAAAGAAAGAAGCTTTTAATAAATATTTTTAATGTGCATGAATAAATCCAACCTGTGACCGATTTAAGTTTCACTTCCATGATCCGTGACCGGCAGATGAGCATCTTTACGGCAGGGATTAAATCTTCAACAATGCCTGGGATAGAGTGTACAATTGGATGCACTTTGAAATGGTAAAAGATGATCAAAAAAAAAACGTATGATGCAAGTTGTGCCAACAGCTCATGTCCTAGAACTCAACAACGACAAACACTGCGGCGCGCTTCTGCTGGCCAACGAGCTGACTATAGCGCGCTATTTGAAAAAACTCAAATCGCGTGAAAGACTGGATTTTTGTCTCTCAGTCAGGTAGGGTAGTTTCAAGTGATTTCAAACTATTTCAGCCGCTTGTAATTTGATTTTTGGATTCTGTTAATGTTTAGCTAAAAAGACTGCCACTCCAGTTTAGCATTTATTGTCTCTGCAGTTAAAAAGACAAGTTGACAATTCTAGCTATACAGGTGCTGGTCATATAATTAGAATATCATCAAAAAGTTGATTTATTTCACAAATTCCATTCAAAAAGTGAAACTTGTATATTATATTCATTCATTACACACAGACTGATATATTTCAAATGTTTATTTCTTTTAATTTTGATGATTATAACTGACAACTAAGGAAAATCCCAAATTCAGTATCTCAGAAAATTAGAATATTACTTAAGACCAATACAAAGAAAGGATTTTTAGAAATCTTGGCCAACTGAAAAGTATGAACATGAAAAGTATGAGCATGTACAGCACTCAATACTTAGTTGGGGCTCCTTTTGCCTGAATTACTGCAGCAATGCGGCGTGGCATGTGGCCTGAGCAGTCTGTGGCACTGCTCAGGTGTTATGAGAGCTCAGGTTGCTCTGATAGTGGCCTTCAGCTCTTCTGCATTGTTGGGTCTGGCATATCTCATCTTCCTCTTCACAATACCCCATAGATTTTCTATGGGGTTAAGGTCAGGCGAGTTTGCTGGCCAATTAAGAACAGGGATACCATGGTCCTTAACCCTCTGGAGTCTGAGGCTGATTTGGGGCCTGGAGAAGTTTTGACATGCCCTGACATTTGTGCTTTTTTCAGTTGTTCATAAACCTATAAATGACAAAAGTGTCATTACACTGTATTCAGCACAAACTAGGCTACAATAATATATGAGGAACATGTATGTACATGTTTGTGTTTTTGAAGGAATAATGTTTATGCGTGGTTACTGAAAAAACAAAAAACTTAAGTCACTGAAATAAGGCCAAAAAAGTATAGTAAATCTGTGTTCACAAGACTTTAGGGTATTGGAGGTTGTAGACTAGAGTTTTTGCTTCAGAATTATGTAAAAATTATGCTGCCTACTCCTTCATATAAAACAGTATATTGATTTAGTTTTTGTAAGACATTTTTTGCCAAGAAACAGTATGCATGGAGGCGTGAATCACCACTGAATAATGGGCCATTCTCACCTGAGAAGACAAAAGAATTGGATAGTAATGAGCTGAAATGACTTGCATATTAATGAGGCATTTCAGTCAGGTAGGCTGTGAAAAAAACCTTCTGTGATGTCTCAAGCTCATCATGCTATATGAAACATACAGAAAAATATTATTACAATATAAAGTAATGGTTTTATATTATACTTTAAAATATAATGTATTTCTGTGATGCAAAGAGTCTGAATATAGGCTTTTAGTTTAAAAGCATGCACATTTGGAGAAATATTGGATTCTCATATGCTTGTCAATTTTCTTATATTTATATTATATATAGAATATTAGTTATATTTATTTAATATTCATTGTCATTACTATGAGCGCTGGTGTTTTCAATTCATCCTTGAAGTCGGAGGGCGCTCTCTGTGCATTTTTAGTCCACAAATTCATCTAAAAGAAGAGGCTATTCCATGAATGGAGTTTCCAATTCATACTGCAGCCGGAGGGCGCTAAAGAAACAAAAACTCATCTAAAATTCATCTATAGAAGAAAAGAAAACAGGAACTAACTGCATGTCTTCTAGGGCTCGCTAACCATGACTTTTAAATCCAGAGAAACACTTTTCAAGACAATAAATACACGATTGAGATGATGAATGCATGTATTGCCTTGCGTCTGAATAGCGTCTGAATAGCGCTCCCTCTGTGGGCTTGGCCGCATTAGCGGATAATGAGCTGAATCACGGACTTCTGACATGGCTCTCTTTTCATACAGATTACATAAACACAGAAGGTTTGTTTTCGATTTGACTTACATAATTTAAAACCTGACATCTTAACGTTTTTTTAGACATAAGTTTAATTTTTCTGTGATTAGTATTCACTAAGTTACAGTTCATTTTCTGAGAACTATCAGATTGGACTTCGTTCAGAGGGAGAGGAGAAATCACGCATCATGTTAGTTTTCTTTATTTTACAAAAAGCACAACATTGTGTTTTTACTCTGAGTGTATACAAATAAAAGAAGATATTCTATAGTTTCAATTGATATATTACTTATGTCTCTATGACAAAAAAATGACGGAGTATTTTAAGTCTGTTTTGCTGCAATGTGAAAAAAAACCTGCAAAACGCGCCGGCGCGTTTTCAGACCTCAGAGTGTTAACCCAGGTACAGGTAGCTTTGGCACTGTGTGCAGGTGCCAAGTCCTGTTGGAAAATGAAATCTGCATCTCCATAAAGTTGGTCAGCAGCAGGAAGCATGAAGTGCTCTAAAACTTCCTGGTATAAGGCTACGTTGACCTTGGACCTCAGAAAACACAGTGGACCAACACCAGCAGATGACATGGCAACCCAAACCATCACTGACTGTGGAAACTTTACACTGGACCTCAAGCAACGTGGATTGTGTGCCTCTCCTCTCTTCCTCCAGACTCTGGGACCCTGATTTCCAAAGGAAATGCAAAATTTACTTTCATCAGTGAACATAACTTTGGACCACTCAGCAGCAGTCCAGTCCTTTTTGTCTTTGGTCTCTTCTGATGCTGTCTGTTGTTCAAGAGTGGCTTGACACAAGGAATGTGACAGCTGAAACCCATGTCTTGCATACGTCTGTGCATAGTGGTTCTTGAAGCACTGACTCCAGCTGCAGTCCACCCTTTGTAAATCTCCCCCACATTTTTGAATGGGTTTTGTTTCACAATCCTCTCCAGGGTGCGGTTATCCCTATTGCTTGTACACTTTTTTTCTACCACATCTTTTCCTTCCCTTCGCCTCTCTATTAATGTGCTTGGACACAGAGCTCTGTGAACAGCCAGCCTCTTTTGCAATGACCTTTTGTGTCTTGCCCTCCTTGTGCAAGGTGTCAATGGTCGTCTTTTGGACAACTGTCAAGTCAGCAGTCTTCCCCATGATTATGTAGCCTACAGAACTAGACTGAGAGACCATTTAAAGGCCTTTGCAGGTGTTTTGAGTTAATTAGCTGATTAGAGTGTGGCACCAGGTGTCTTCAATATTGAACCTTTTCACAATATTCTATTTTTCTGAGATACTGAATTTGGGATTTTCCTTACTTGTCAGTTATAATCATCAAAATTAAAAGAAATAAACATTTGAAATATATCAGTCTGTGTGTAATGAATGAATATAATATACAAGTTTCACTTTTTGAATGGAATTAGTGAAAAAAAAAACAATTTTTTGATGATATTCTAATTATATGACCAGCACCTGTACTTTTGTTATTTTAATAATTTCTTTAATTTTAATTTATTTATTGATCACTCTGGGTTACCTTATTTAACTATTTCTGGCTTGTGTTTTGAATATATGTTCCCCTGCACTTCAGGCATTTTGCAGTTTGACTTGATCATATTTCATTTTTTTAAATAGGCTATTTTCATTTATTAGAACGGTATATTCTGTTCTAATTCAATTCTGTAAATTAATGTTTGATAATAAAATATATAATTTTTTTTAAATTAAACTAATTTTTTTGTTTTTTGGTGCATCAATGTTGCGCTGTAGAGTTAAAGCTTGCTCGCACAGACAATTTAGCCGATGTAATTTGATTTGCCGACATATGAAATGTATATCTATCTGCAGTGTGGCCTTTCTGCAGTTATTATTATATATATATATATATATATAATTAAAGTTTATTGATCCAAAATGTTTTTATTCATTTTCTTCTATATCCTTGAGAGTGTTCTGTACATCGTGGCTGTGAATGTTTATCCACATTGCCTTTCATTTGTTTAAAAAAGATAAAATCATTGTCAGTTTCGTCTATCACTTGACAGGCAGTTTGGTCAGTTTATTAGAAAGATGCTTCTCTGTGTTGTGTGTGAAAGAAAATAAAAGTTGTCTTAAGCCGCGGGTAGACTATAGCCAGGCCTTACTTCATTTTCCGTGTCCCGCTCCATCTCGTGCACAGTTCAGCGCGCGAACCTTGCGCCATGCGCTGAACTTTCCTTTCAAAGAATTTTTCTAGAAAATAAAACACAGTTATGAAGAAAACGCTTAATGCATTAAGACACTGATATTAAATGACCAATAAAGATATGCAGACAAGCACGTCAGGCCGAATATGAAAGCAACGCGCTTTCAGCGTTTTCCACTTATAAAAAACCGTTATAAACGCTTAACGTAAAAATATTTTCCTTCCATTTTGTTTACTTTCTTAGCAGATGTCAAACCTCCACTGAGGCAAAGGGCATGGGAATATTGTCTTCATGAAAATCACATATTGGGATATAATTTTGTCATCATAACATATGTTGGTAGACCTATATTTTTAATTTGAACAGCATATAGCTGTAAAGTGACTCCTAATCCCAAACAGTTTCTCAATATAAAACAATATAAAACACCTAACAGAGTCAGACGAAAAAGTCACAGTAATTTAAATGTCGTTTTGGCCTGTGTTCATATAAAACAGAGTAAAAAACAAAACGACGGGATTGAGACCACAAGCGGGAACTCGATAATGTTAGAGCACTAAACAAGAGGCTATAAGGGTTAGAAATTTAATGTTTAGGTTAAAATATATATGTAATAATAATAATAATAATAATAATAATAATAATAAATTTAACGAATGAAAATTAATCAATGTCATTTAGGCAGGCTCTTGAAGCAAGTCATTCTATTGACGCCAGAGCATTCTGGTTGAGTACCAACTGTATCATGGTTTACTGTGTGCCAACTGCTATATACGGCATTGATGTATTTAACAGTTCTTTTCCAGAGATGTACTGTTTTTCTTGATGCACCAGTTACACAGTTGTCAGGCAGTCTTCTTCCTCATGTCTCCTAGCTGCTCATGGCCATCCAGCTGTTTGGAGCTAACCTGGATGACTACCTCCACCTACTGCTGCCTCCTGTAGTTAAACTGTTCGATGCCCCTGATGTCCCCCTGCAGGCCCGCAAGTCAGTATGAAAATCTTCTGCTCATTTAAAGCTTCATAAGAAATTACTTTTCTTTTAAAACATGCGTTAAACCAATGGAGTAGTGAAAGTAAACATTAGCTGTGTGTTGCTGAAATACTTGGTATGAAATGTGGACAAGAGTTCTTTACTTAGCACGTTATACAGTTGCAAGAAAAAGTATGTGAACCACTTGCAGAATCTTTGAAAATGTGAACAATTTTAACAAAATAAGAGAGATCATACAAAATGCATGCTATTTTTTATTTACTACTGTCCTGAGTAAGATATTTTACATAAAATATATTTACATATTTACAACAAGACAAAAAAATTGAATTTATTAAAATGACCTAGTACTGTGTGTGGTTACCTGGATGATCTACGACTGTTTTTATGTTTTGTGATGGTTGTTCATGAGTCCCTTGTTTGTCCTGAACAGTTAAACTGAGCTCTGTTCTACAGAAAAATTCTCCAGGTCCCAAAAATTCTTCAGTTTTCCAGCATCTTTTGCATATTTGAGGGACTCAAATACAACTATTAAAAAAGGTTCATTCATTGATGCTCCAGAATTCATTGATGCTCCAGAAGGAAACACGATTCATTAAGAGCCGGGGGGTGAAAACTTTTGAACAGGATGAAGATGTCCAAATTTTTCTTATTTCGTTTAAATATCATTGTTTTTCATTTAGTACTGCCCTTCAGAAGCAACAGAAGATACTTGCATGTTTCCTGGAAGAAAGATTAAAAACAATTTACCTTGATCTTCAAATTCCAAATGTTTTCACCCCCTATCTCTTAATGCATCATGTTTCCTTCTGCAGCATCAGTGAATGTTTAAACCTTTTTTAATAGTTGTGTTCGAGTCCATCAATTGTCCTCAGTGTGAAAAGACGGATCTCAAAATCATTCAGTCACTGCGGTAATGGGTTCAAATGTGCAAAAAATGCTTGTAAACTGAAGAATCTGCAGGACCTTGAGGATTTTTCTGAAGAACAGAGCTCAGTTTACCTGTTCAGGACAAACAAGGCACACATGAAAAACAATCACAAAACAAACAAAAAAACTGTAATAAATTCAGCTATTTTTTTGTCTTGTGAACTATATATAAACATCTTTTATGTAAAATATCTTACTCAGGACAGTACTAAATAAAAAATAACATGCATTTTGAATGATCTCTCTTATTTTGTTAAAATTATTCACATTAAAATTATTAAAATTGTTCACATTATTCACAGATCTGCAACTGGTTCACATACTTTTTCCTGCAACTGTAGTTATGTATATTGCATTTCTGTAAATAGATCCTCCCAAATTTTACACATTGCACCTTTGAAGGGTATGAAAGAGTATTAAAAATGACTTGATAAATATGTGAAGGAATATATAAGGAAATGTAAACGAGGAGAAATGTATGCATTGTGAATGTGGAGTTACCCTTATCAATGTGTGGCCACTGGTTCAGCCATCACACACCCCCTCCCTTCAGGAATCTCATTGGTACAATGAGATAAGTAGTCGGCAGTCAAATTGTACTTGCCGGGAACATGCTGGACTGTAAACCGGAAAGGCTGCATAGTCACATACCACCATGTGATTCTCCCGTTGGCATCTTTCATCCTTTCCAACCACTGGAGAGGTTTATGGTCCATTTCTAATTTAAGCTTCCTACCCAGTAGGTAATATCTCAAGGAGTCTAGGGCCTGTTTAACTGCCAAACATTCTTTCTCGACTGTAGAATAACGAACTTCACGTGGAAAAAGTTTGCGGCTGATGAAAGCTACTGGCTGTCGCTCACCTGGAGGTCCTTGTAGCAGCACAGCCTCTATGCCCCTCTCAGAGGCATCTGCCTGGACAATAAATTCTTGAGCAAAGTCTGGACTGTACAGCACAGCATTTTTTCTTAATGCAGTTTGGATATCTCAGAAAGCTGCCATCCTTTCCTCTGACCCCTGGCACTGATTTGGACATCGGACTCCAACCGTATCTGTCAAAGGGGTGGCCCTTTTTGACTTGAGGTCGCACTTCCCCGTTGCTGATGACAAAGCTCAGGTATTCAGTTTCCTTCCTGGCCATGGCACACTTGGCAGGGTTCACTGTGAGGCCTGCTTTTTGTAGACGCTGTAGAACCTCATGAAAATGTTGAACATGTTCTTCCTAGGTGTTACTATAGATGACTATGTCATCTAAATAAGCTGCAGTAAAAGTTAATCCACATAATACCTGAAAGCCTTTGAAAGGTGGCCGGTACCCCATGCAGGCCAAAGGATAAAAGCCGGAAATGGAATAACCCCATGGTGTCCTGAATGCTGTTAAAGGGTGGGCCTGCGGGGTCAGTGGTTTCTGCCAGTACCCTTTGAACAGATCAATGGTTGTCAGGTATTTTGCTTTGCCCAGTTGATTAATTAAGGCATCTATACAGGGAGTAGGATATGAGTCAAACTGTGATACAGAGTTCAAGTATCGGAAGTCAATACAAAGTCAGATACTCCTATTCTTTTTTGGTACTAGGACCACCGGGTGACACCACTTGCTTTTAGAGGATGCTGAGATAAGGAATTATCGAACCAAGTTCACCTCCTCTTTTAGGACCTCTTGGCGTGTCTCAGGTATTCTGTAACTGAAACTTCTAACAGCTGCATCAGGTTTTAAAACATATCATGTTGTATCAAAGATGTTAAACCAGGATATTCAAAGAATATTTCTGGATTACATAGAGCTTTTACCTGGGATTGCTGATCTTCAGGCAGATGCTCCAGAGTGATACCCCCAGATATTGGTTGAGGCAAGTTTGGGTCTTCCCATTCCTCTTACTCCTTCATGTTACAAATCATCATAACTAGTGCTCTTGTTCAGGTTGGGATACCCACTTTTTTAAAAAGATTTGCGTGAAGTATTTGACTAGCTCGATCTTGCCCTGGAATGGCCACTTCCCACATGGTGGGGCCTATTTGGTTCTTGATCTTAAAAGGGTCCTTGCACTTGGCCAACAGCTTATTCTCCTGGCTCTGCAGCATCACAAGTGCTTTTTGGTCATACCATTCCTTTTGTTCCCTCTGGGTCTTGTCTTGTCTGGGTCAGGTGAGTTTGGGCCAATGCCCTCATTTTCTCCAGACATCCCTCATTTGGCAAAACAAGACACAATGTTAGTAAGCTCCCAGACTTCTTTTAGTAGTGTCAGAAGGCCCCAAACTTCTTGACCATATAACAGTTCAAACGGGGAAAACCTAGTAGAAGCCTGGGGTACTTATAGATATGGAAGATATGGGAGCCATTGATCCCAGTCCTGGCCAGTCTCATCAACAAATTTACAAAGCATTTGTTTTAACATCTGATTAAATTGTTCTGTGAGCCCATCAGTTTGAGTATGGTAGGGTGTCATACACAATCTCTTGATCCCCAGCAACTGGTAGACCTGCTTCAGAAGAATGGACATACAATTAGTCCCTTGGTCAGTGAGAATTTCAGCAGGTAACCCGACTCTGGAAAAGAACTGCATTAACCCTCTGGAGTCTGAGGCTGATTTGGGGCTTAAAGACGTTTTGACATGCCCTAACATTTGTGCTTTTTTCAGTTGTTCATAAACATATAAATGACAAAAGTGTCATTACACTGTATTCAGCACAAACTAGGCTACCATAATATGTGAGGAACATGTATGTACATGTTTGTATTTTTGAAGGAATAACGTTTATGCGTGGTTATTGAAAAAAACAAAAAAATTAAGCCACTGAAATAAGGCCAAAAATATATATTAAATCTGTGTTTACAAGACTTCTGGGTATTGGAGGTTGTAGGCTAGAGTTTTTGCTTCAAAATTATGTAAAAATTATAATGCCTACTTGTTCATATAACACAATATATTGATTTAGTTTTTGTAAGACACTTTTTGTCAAGAAACACAGTATGCGTGGAGGCGCGAATCATCGTGAATAATGGATCATTTACACCTGAGAAGACAAAAGAATCGCATAAAGAACCTCTAATGGTGCTGCATAATAATGATGCCTTTCAGTCAGGTAGGCTGTGAAAAAAAACCCTGTAATTATGTCTCAGCTCAATTTAAAATAATGGTATTCTATTATATTCTTTAAAATATAATGTATTTCTGTGATGCAAAGAGTCTGACTATAGGTTTTTAGTTTAAAAGCATTCACATTTGGAGAAATATTGATGGATTCTCATATGTTTGTCAACTTTCTATACAGATTTTATTCTATACAGAGTTTATTCTATATTCATTGTTATCACTATGAGCGCTGGTGTTTTCAATTCATACCTGCAGCCGGAGGGCGCTCTGTACACCTTTAGTCCACAAATTATTTTAAAGAAGAAGAGGACATTTCAGGAATGGTGTTTTCAATTCATACTTGCAGCCGGAGGGCGCTCTCTGTGCACGTTTAGTCCACAAATTATTCTAAAGAAGAAGAGGACATATCAGGAACTAACGGCATGTCTTCCAGAGGTCATTAACCATGGCTTTTACATACAGATAAACACTTTTCAAGACAATAAATACATGATTGAGATTATGTATGCCTGTATTGCCTCTGAATTTGCCTCTGAATAGCGCTGGCTCCATGGGCGTGGCCGCATTAGCGGATAATGAGCTGAAACACGGACTTCTGATGTGTGTCTCTTTTCATACAGATTACATAAACACAGAATTTTTGTTTTCGATTTGACTTGCACAATTTAAAACCTGACATTTTAACGTTTCTTTTGACATAAGTCTAATTTTTTTGTCATTAGTATTCATAAGTTACAGTTCATTTTCTAAGAACTATCAGATTGGACTTTGTTCAGAGGGAGACGAGAGATCATGCATCATTTTAGTTTTCTTTATTTTGCAAAAAGCACAACATTGTGTTTTTACTCTGAGTGTATACAAATAAAAGAAGATATTCTATAGTTTCAATTGATATATTACTTGTCTCTATGACAAAAAATGACGGAGTATTTTAAGTCTGTTTTGCTGCAATGTGAAAAAAACCTGCAAAACGCGCCGGCGCATTTTCAGACCTCAGGGAGTTAAACAAATTGCAACATATAATCTGTGATCACCAGTAGAAACCGGTTACCTGCATGGCTCTTTTCCACCGGGCCAGCGATATCCATGTCCAGCCTTTTGAATGGTGTACTGATTACAGGAAGATGCTGGAGGGGCACTCTTGATGCAAACTTGATAATCAGGGCAGCTTTTACAGTACTGGGCAACATCCGCTTGCAGGCCAGTCTAGTAAAAGTGTCTTTTGATTTGTGCTGTGGTTTTCTTTTTCCCTAGGTGGCCAGCCCAGGGAATTAAATGGCTCAGGTGAAGGACAACCTCCCAAGTATCCTACGGGACCACCAGCTGTTTCACCGAGCCAATCTGGCGGCAGAGTATGTTCTGTTCAAATAAATAATGCTCACCATTGTCATTAGTGAGTCCCTCTCCTGCATTTTTGTGGTTTGATTTCTCCAAGCATACAGCAAGACTGGCATCTTTTTGTTGCAATTGAATTATGTTGGTAGGCAGCTGGACCTGTGGAGTTAGATTGCATACACTCTCTACAGACAAACGGGAGGCATTATATTCAAGCTTTGTTTGTCTCTTTTGGCGTCGAGATTTTTTGGTTTTGGGGTGCCTATCTCCAAGTCTACTTCATAAAACGCAATATCGAAAGAGTCTATATCAGTTCCTCTGGCTGCTTTGCCGTTGCTCTTGTTACCACCACATTGCACTGTTGCGAGTGCTGGACTAGATCTAGGAGTACTGGTAAATTACGACCCAGAACTATGGGATAAGGAAGATTATCTGCTACCCCTACCTCTAACAGGTAGGTTTGACCTTCTACCCCAATGTATAGGTCTGCAGTGAGCACCATTTTTTCCTTCCCATGAATGCAGCAGGTGGATAACTTATTGAAGGACCTACCTAAAGATGGAGCCACAAACTTCCTGTTCACCAGGGTCTGGTCACACGCAGTATCGATTAGGGCCTTCAGTTCTTTACCATTTACAGTCACTGTCATTGTCTGTAGCAGTACATTTGGCTTGTTCACATTTGCTGCCCTGCATCTAGGAACATAGCATAAATTAGTAAGTTTAGCTGCATTTTGTGGACAGGCTGGCCTTCTGCACTGGAAACAAACAACTGGTCCTAATTTTATGCGATTTAAATTCTAGAGAATTTCCCTTGGGAGACTTACCTGATCCAGCCACCGGTTTCTGATGGAACCGAGGGAACTGTGCCCGTCGGGTCTCGCTACCACTATTCCGGCCGCAAGGTTGATTCTTCCTTCTTGCAGCCACAAAGGCATCAGCCAATGATGAAGCTTCTGCTGCCGTCCTAGGCTCCCATTCCCGGACCCAGACCTGGAGTTCAGGAGAGAGCATGCGAAGATACTTTTCTAAAATTATCATCTTTCCCACCTCCTCAACAGTTTTCTCCCTGGGTCTGATCCACTTGCCATGGAGTCCCTTAAGTCTTATATACAGTTCTTTTGGACTCTCAGAGGGATGGATATCTAAGGAGCGAAAAATCTGTCTATATATCTCTGCGCTGATATTGTATTTCATGAGGATGGCTGCCTTGACCTTATCATACTCTATACAATCATCCAAGTCCATACTGACATAGGCAGCCCTTGCTTTGCCAGTTAATGACGGAATTAAATGAAAAGTCCAGTCAGTTTTGGGCCAGCGGCAAGCTGTGGCAATCCGCTCAAAAGTTATCAAAAAGTGCTCTATAACATCAGAGTCTGCTAACTTTTCTAGTCGATGTTCACAATGCCATAATGGTCCTGAATAATCTCCAGTGGGGTCAGCATCTCTTGTGTGGGAGGTAAACTGGGGAGGAGAGGGTCAGGTCTCAGGGTCTGCATCTCCACCCCGCCCGTCGAAAGAGTCTAAGTCCGTAAGACATGGCTCAGGAGTAAGTGATGTGCAAGCCTGAACTTCCATCTGTAGTAAATTGAATTTATGTTGAAGAGCTCTGAATCGTCGCTCTTGCTCTCCATACTCCTGCTTCCTTGCTGCCTCCCAGGCATACATTTTTGCCATATGGGCTTGAAACAGGATAGTTAAATCAGAAAATGATGGTTCCCAACTTGCAATCTCCTTATCCCCATCAAGAGCTTCTTCCTCCAAAGGCCTCTCCTCACCTTGTTCTTCTTCTCGCTCAGCTGGAACTATCTTAGAGGCTCCTTTCTTTGGTGGTTGAATTATGGCTCTTCAAAAATATAATTAAACAGGAGAAGTAAGGGGAAGAAAAAAAAAAAAAACGGTGTCCTCTACTGGCTTATCACACTGCTGCCACCATATATGAGAAAGCCCGAAAGAAACACGGGATTTCCATCAAAAAGTGTTATGTTACCCAAAAAAATAAGAAAAATCACAAATAAAGAATACAACAATAAGTCAATTTGATCTGACAAATAATCTAGCTAGACTAGAATAACTGAGGTCAACAAAACAAACTTTAAGTCAATACAAGAGAAACTAAGGAGAATTGAACAGAACAAACTGACCTCCTAACTGAGACAACAGACAGGTATTTAAGACAAATGGTGAGCTCACTTAAACAAGACGGGAGAACATACAAGCAAAATTTTATAATTCAACAAATAAATTTACAATATCGGCGAGCAGCACCCTCAGTCCGTAAATCTGTACTGCTGCATGAGCCTTTGCCTTTTGCCAGTCAAGATCGCTGCGGCATGCCGTCACATAATGGCAACTTGACATGGAGAGGGGGGACCCGTGGTGTATGAGATAGAAATAATAATAACAATAAAAACACAACGGTTAATTATGTAAGGTCTTGATGCACCACTGAAAACATAATTATGTATAATATATTGCATTTCTGTCAATAGATCCTCCCAAATTTTACACATTGCACCTTTAAACTCAATAGAAACTAATATAAGAAAACAAGAATAGCATAACACAAGCTAGTAAGCGTGAATTTCAATCCAACAAACGAAGTGCTAAAATGAATAAAGCATTAAAAGTATGTCAAACAAAATCTGTGTAGTGTTTTTATTACATGTAACATAAACCTTAAATACTATATTATAAACTTGAAAGATAGATGAAGAGTGAGAAAAATGACTCGATAAGTATGTGAATGAATGTATAAGGAAATGTAAGCGAGGGGAAATGTGTGCATTGTGAATGAATGAGTGTGGAGTTACCCATATCATGTGTGGCCACAGGTTCAACCATCACAATGGTTAGAAAAAAAGCTCTTTCTTACCAGAATGGAGCCACAACTGAATTAAACATTTGGATTAAAAATGGTGAATTTGCTGTTTGTGTACATTAGCAGCTGAAAAAGAAAATTTGTTTCGAGATTTTTTATTTGTTGAGATTTTTTTTTCTTCTTTGGAATAATGTGCACTGATGAACAATGAAATCAAGAACATATATTAAAGTAAATGGGTTGAATTTTGATTTCATGTTGACTTGAAAAGTGAGCATAGGTCATTTGAGGTAGTGAGAGTGTTTTTGCAGCAGTGGTAAGGACGGATGCGAATCAGGTAGCCCCAGAGTCTATGTGAATACAGGATCACATTAATACAGTGGCTTTGGCCAGCTTTTACTCTGCCATTACTCTCAGTGAAACATTTTTTACAGACAAGAATCTGCATTTGATCAATATTGTTTTACTGACAAAGTGCTGGGCTGAGTTTAAGAATTTTGAAGAGAAAGGTATTGTATTTTATTAATGTGCTTGATTTTGCTGGCTGTACCACAGTGCGGGTGTGTTGCTAGGGCTTTCTATATCTTTGTATTTGGAAACTCATTTTTAAAAACTCAAACAATTAACTGGATTGTGTCTCCTTTACTGATACAAATGTTTGTTAAAAACTACTAAGATGCCAATGCCAATATAGAGAGCAGGGTTGCCAAAGGATTATATATATATAATTTACAAAAGTAAATGAGATGTACATATTTGCTGCAATAAAATATGAATGAAAAAAATGTACAAGACATTTGTCATTTGACTTTATTTTTTATTTTCTTTAATGAAAATAATTTTGAACAAGGTTGTCTGTAAAATTTTAAATCAACCCTTTCGACAACATTTCTGGCACCAGTATTTTTAAAATGTCAAAATACTGGCCGATATATCAGTCTATCATTTCTTATTTTACAATTTATTAACAAAATGTGATTAAATGCCAATAAATGTTTTTTATTTACATTTGGTTTTATTTTTGGTGTGTAGAGTTGCCTTGGAGACTTTAGATCGCTTGACTGAGTCTTTGGACTTCACGGATTATGCCTCCAGAATTATTCACCCCATTGTACGCACTCTTGACGTTACTCCAGAGCTGCGGAACACCTCCATGGACACGCTGTCCTCACTAGTCTTTCAGCTTGGCAAAAAGGTACAATCTCAAAGCCTAGTTCAAGTCTGGGGAGTGGATCTGTAATGCTGTCCTCATCGTTTGGAAATAAACTATTAAACTTTTTTTGCCATATTTCTCATAGTTTTATGTCATTAACTGATGTTCTGAAGTAGCTTTCTAATTATTTCCCAGTATCTCACTAATGCACGTAGAGGTTTCCAATCAGAGAGAGGAATGAGGTCATTGTTTTAACCGTTCCTCTTAAAACGCTCTTAAAATTACCAGTCAACATGTGGCCACCATGAGTACCAGACACAAGTTCTGAATCCTTTGATCACTGCAGGCCACAATCCTCAGTTTCCTGTGTTAGAGGAACAACACTTTATTTGTGTACTTACTAGTTGATGGGTTTTAGTCACATGTACACACATGTGCTCTCATTCACTTCCAACACTTCCAGCATTTTTTATACCGTATGTAATCAAAATAATTCCAGTATGCTTTTCTTCCTCTTCATGTGAGAAGTACTGCTACCAAGTTGATGCTAAAATAAAAAGAAGTAACAATACAAATATTTCTACAATGCTGGTACTGAGTACAGTGACTTAATTTGTTACACATGTAGTAACTGTTTTTTTTTCTCTGTTTTTAATTTTGTTACTGGCTGTTTACTTGTCTTGAATAATTTCTTTAAAAACAACATGAAGCAGTGTTTACTTAATTGAGAAATACTTGAAGGGTTTGTAATTGTTTTAATTTCATTTGTTAATATTTATATTGATATTTAACTTTTAAATAAAGTAGTGTTTAATAGCATACTAGTTTTTTGCTGTTGATGTGAAAATTAGTATTAGTATGAAAAATAGTTTGTCTGCATATTTTGTTTTACAGTACCAGATCTTCATTCCTATGGTAAATAAAGTGATGTTGAAACATCGCATCAATCATCAGCGCTACGATGTGCTCATCTGTCGAATTGTCAAGGTCAGCATCCTACCCTCTCCACGTCTGCAGACATAATGTTTCTTACACATTTTTTTTCTACATAAACTAGATCTCTGATGACTGTTCTTGTTAGAGGGACTTTTCTGAAACAAACCACTTCTTGTGTTCTGGTGGAGAAGCCTGCCTCTGTTTCCTGAATTTGGCCCCCTGTGTAAACCACCACTCATTCTTTGCTAGTGAACCCAGACTTCCTGTTCTAGCACATGGCCTCTTGGCATCCATATCTAATCTTGTCTTTGTCTTTGACATGCATGATATTTTCTACTGACATAGAATTACCAGCACATAATGCTGGTGTTAAAGAAAGGTTCTTGCCCCTCTTTCAAGAAATGTTTTATGTAAGGAATAATTGAAGAAAGGCCATTCAATTATTAAAAAATAATACACACATGAGGTGGAAATTCCTCAGATGTGCATTATTTTCTAATAATTCCATGGCTCAGAGTCAATTATTCAGCTTATACTATGGCTACCACACTTTAAGACATTGTTCAGATTCATATTTATTTGCTTTGATTGGGTTTTGATTCTTTTGCTGCTGTAGGCTGCAAGGACCTTTGAAATAACTGAAATAATTTGGCGAAGTGATATGGAACTCTAATATGGATCTGCCTGGAACTACTTTTATTTGGAACTGGAATTATTCTACTTTCAAAGAAAATAATTGAATGTTCATCAGCCAATCAGAGTCAAGCATTAAACAGCCTTGTATTATAATTATTTCTGCTTGCTTTTGCCAACAAAACCTAAATAGTTGTTGTCCCGTTATTTTTTTAAAGCATAAAGGCACAAATGTGATATTAGAGATGCTGATTTGATGCTATTAATATCTTTCAAATGTTTGATGTGTAAAATCAGTATAACTCGAAAATGTTTGTTTGGATGTTTAGTTTGTCATAGAAAATATTTTTTTGATTTTGAACTTTTTTGAATGAGGGAATTTGGATGTATGTATTTTTTATGTTGTTTTTTCTATTTATTTTTATGTATGTTTCTAGTAAATGATCACATAAATCAGTGGTCTACACTACATACAGTAGACCTTTTGTTAAAAAATAAACATCTGTCTGTGGAAAGTTTTAGGCATTTAGGTTTTTTCAAGCTGAGCACAAATGTAGATTTGTGTGTGTGTGTGTGTATTTGAGTTGGCTTTGCTAACCTGTGTGTCTCTTTCTCAGGGCTATACTTTGGCGGAAGAGGAAGAGGACCCTTTAATATTTCAGCATAGGCAATTACGTGGTAATCAAAGTGACACTCTGGTTAGTGGCCCGGTTGAATCAGGACCAATGAAGAAACTGCACGTCAGCACAACTGCTCTGCAGAAGGTATGTAGAATGAGGTGTAGCCTTCGAAACTTCACACTCACATATTGGAGTGTTTTTGGTTCAGTATTACAGAAACGTTCACATAAGTATGTAAATACTGAAGCAGACCAGTCTTTTAATGTCCGACATCCCGATCCCAATAAAATCAGCTTTGGAAATCTTTAGTGTTGGAAATCTGAATATAATATCTAGTTTTTAATGTCCTCATCCCCAACATTTTTGTTTTTTTAAACATAATGGTATTGTGTATTGGTTAAATGAGCGCTCATTTATCACATCTTGAAATGAGATTTAATCACACTATCTTTCATAAAATAAATTCAGCTTTTTCCTAAGTTTGTGAAGAATGGGAAACTGTTTACACTAGGAGTAAATGGGTCCCCTTAAAGTCATGCCCAATATATTCCCTGAGCTCCTTTTTTTGTATTTTGTATTATTTGAACCATAGGTGCATATGTCTTCAACACCACACTTGATCATCCTTTTCAGACAGAGATTGTTCATGTGTCTTTCGGGGTGCACTGTTGAAGGGATTGTCTGTTCTCTATGATTCATGAACACGCAGTGTTGGGGAGTAGTTAACTACATGTAGTGGTGCTACTAGTTTAACTACATTTTTCAGTAGCTTGTATGTAGTTCAGCTACTTTTAAAACAATGTAGCTTTTCCAGTAGTTAACTACATTTTCCAGCAAGTAGCGGTGTAGCGCGACCAAAAGCTACAAGCTACATTCCATTTTGCGTTCTGCGATGCATTGAAGCAGCACAGCGTCTTCAGATCACGAACTAAAATTGTGCATACCACCATCTATTGTTATATAACGCATCTTGCGGCTTTATCAGTTCATCAGCAGTTCATCAAGAAGAGATCGCCTGATGATTATGTAAAGGACAGGAGTGGGTTCACACTGCATGAATCGATCAGTAAAGGTTATGCTTAATTTATAAACAAATGATTAAAACGCTGTCTGTGTCAAAGACTTCAAGCACATACAGGTGAATAATAGCCTTTTAAAATGGATTGTCCTGCTTTATTGCAGTCTATATCAAATGTATGCAAACTATTTTATTACAGTGGTGACCCGCCTTAGTCTAATCTGTCCCGCAAGTTTTATAATGAACATAAGATCACTAACGCGGTGTTTTGAGTCATTGCATTGGCAAAGCATCCGTCAATTGAACAGAAAGCAAAATCGCGATATAGTTTAGTGCGCTTATCAGATGGCAAAGGCTGATCTAATAAAATCAGTTGCTCGGGGTATAAGAATGTTCAATCACACGAAAAGCGCATGATTCGTGTCTCAAAGCTTTATCACTGCATGTGCTGTGAGTTTAACCTGTATTTTTCTGTGTATCTAATTTAAGTTCCGGTTCGGTTTAAGTGCAGGTCCGGTTCCAGAATCAAATCATTGAGGGTGCTTCTGAAATAAGTGAGGGTGCTATAGTAAAGTGCAGATGTAATGTGTAAACAATGGCTCCACCATAATAAGAATAGCAATGTATAGTGAGACATTTAAGTCATTTTACAAATAATTGGAGTAGAATTTCAAAAAATATTGATACAAAAATTCCAATATTTTTCTAGTCTGCATTTACATTGCTTATTATTATTCTTATTATTGCATATTTTTGTCCCGTGTTATGGTTATGGTAGAAATTTTGAGCATGAATCCTAGTGCATTTATATGTAGATATCTCTTCTGAACTGCAGAGTGCAATTGGTGGTCGGTCCTCTCATAGCATGAAAAACAAAACTTATATTAAAATTCTGAATGTATTATATATAAAGCGTGCAAAGAGAGTCAGTGTGAGATATAGGCTACATTTGAGTATTGTATCTTTTGATATAGTTTACAAAATAAAACAGTACACTTTGAAATCATAATTGTAGTGCATTGTTTTAAACCCCAGACATCTTACTTAAACATTCTTCAGTTATAGTTATTTGTAATAAGCTATGTAATTTAAAAAATAAATAAATAAATAATTAAAAGTAGTTTCAATGTAGCTAGCTACTTTTTGATAGTAACTTGTAGTGTAGCTAACTACTTTTTCAAAAGGGTAACTTGACTGTAGTTTAACTACTTTAATTTATGAGTAGCTTGTAGCTTGTCAAACTACAGTTTCAGAGTAGCTTCCCCAACACTGTGAACACATCATAATCATTTACATGTGTTGCCTGAGTGGTCTTTCCACTGTCATCATTATTTAATTTTCTGTTGCCTAAATATTGAACATTCACCCATGGATGGACTCGACTGCATTTCTTTGATCCAAAATACAGCAAAAGCAGTAATATTGTGAAATATTTTTACATTTTAAAATAACCTTTTAAATTTCTTTGCTGTCAGTTTTGATCAATGTAATGCATCCTTTCTGAATAAAAGTACTTATTTCTTTATTTCCAGAGAAAAAATAATTGTTGCTGACCCCAAACTTTTGAACGGTAGTGTATAATGTTACAAAAAACTTTCCATTTCAGATAAAATTATGTTCTTTTGAACTTTCTATTCATCAAAGAATACTGAGAAGAAAAAAAAGTACATAACTGTTTTTTAACATTGATAATAATAATAAATATTTCTTGTGCAGCAAATCAGCATATTAGAATGATTTCTGAAGGATCATGTGACACTGAAGACTGAAGTAATAATGCTGAATGCTGAAAATTCAGCTTTGCCAACCCAGGAATAAATAGCATTTTAAAACATATTCAAATAGAAAATTTATTTATTTATTTATTTATTTATTTATTTTAAATTTTAAATTTTAAATTGTAAAAATATTTCACATTATATTACTGTTTTTCTGTATTTTGGATCAAATAAATGCAGCCTTGGTGAGCAGAAGAGACTTTTTTAAAAAACATAACGTACCGATCTAAAACTCTTGAGCTTTAGAGTGTATGTGTGTTCCTTCCACATACATGTTTCTCTCTCACACATACATTCGCATACATGTGTATATTTTGGTTTGGTTTGTTTATTTACCCAGCATAAATTTGATTTTATTCCTTTTTTCTATGTGTGGCAGAACGGAAAAGTCCGGGTTCGGATGCCACTTATTTACTTTCACTTTTAATGCATGAAAGGGAAAACAGGGGCGTACATATCAATTAGTGAGGGAAATGAACTTAAGGTGAAGCTCAGCCACCGGAAGGGATGAGACGTCACAAGTGAACAGCTGAGAGAGAGTGGCGCCCGAACAGGGACTTGAACTGTGAAACGTGAATTGAAAATCATGAACTTTGAATGTGAAACATGAATTGTGAACCTTGAAATGAATCATGATTTAAACTTTATTTAAAAAAAAAAAATTGTTTTGTTTCTTTTTTTGGAAATGCAAATACAAAACTGTGAGATTGTGGTTGAAATTATATACTGTGCATTGTGATTGTCTGTTTGATTTCATTCTTTTAACTGGAGAAAAAAAAGAAAAAAAAACACTTTTTGTTCAGTGTGATTTGGATTTTTGTCATTCAATTCTCATTTGTGAGAAAACTGTGTTATGGGGATTCAAAGGTGTGGAATGCTATGACACGTCCCTGGATGACTGAATTATATTTTGACTGAACTGTGAGGAGTTATCCTTGTTATATCAATAACTGAATGTTTACTTCTCTTTTGGGTGAAACAATTGTGTGAACAAATTGGAAAGTGGAACTTCTGAAGAAATTACTAAAGGGTAATTTGTAATTTCTAAAAGTTGGTGGAACTGTTTATTTAACCTTGTAGTTTATTATTTTGCCCTGTTTGAACATTGTAGTTTATTTTGCCCTGGTTTGTTATTTTGGCCCAGTTTGTTGTTACCCCCCCAAAAAAAAAACAAAAAAAAAACACACACATACCCAGTTACTTATTTACTGATTTGTATTTTACACATAGTACACACTTACATCAACATGACCTCCACACCTTCTCCTTCTCCATCCATTTGTGTGGATATTGATGTCCCTGAAGTGGAAACTCCCATGTGGATGTCAACAGCCCCAAACACCCCTTTCCCTTACACCCCCATTATGCCCCAAACTGGCCCCACTGGAACCAGTGTGCGGTTTGCCACTTCCCCCTTGACTGTTAGCACTCCAGTACAAACCCTCACCTGGGAACCTCCCAGCGCAGACCGTATGCAGCTTTGCTCATCACCTGAAACTTCTCCTCCATCTTCTGTGGGACAGCAGGATTTGCAGGATTTGCCTTGTGAACTTCCCACACCTGGCAGAGGAATTCAACATCTTACCCAACAAGTAAAAGGAGATTTGGACTCCTTAAAGGAGTCTTGCCAGAAACAGGAGAGTGCAGTCATTCAACTTACCCAGGAAGTAAAGGACAAGTCGTCTCAACATACAACAAACATTTCCAATATGGTAACTAAGATGGCGGACAACCAGCAACAGTTACTCAAGTGCATCTCTGATAACAAACGACACGTGGAAAGCGAGATGGATCAATGGACCAAAGCTACCAAACTTATGAAGTCAGATGAACTGACAAATGTGAAGACTGCCCTTGTATCTGAGGTACGTTTCTTGGTTGAACAGCTTCAGGTAGAAATTCAGAAGGATCTTAAAGTCATGCGCAAGAACCTGCAGACTAGTCAAGATGAACTCTACAAAGAACTTCATCAGTGTAAAAAACAAATGGAGGAGCTTAGCACTAACTCTCAAAAATTCCAGTCAGACTTGACAAAACAATTTGAAACAGAAAGAAAAGAGATGACGGATCAACCAAAAGAGGTATCCTTGTCGACACCAGTTTCCCTTTCCTCACCACCGAGCCCAGAAGTACACGCCACCACATCTTCCACTGCTACGGCAGCAAAAAGTGATCATCTTCGACTAACATTTCCCACATTTGGAAGACCATCCGATGATGCTGACCCTTTAAGTTATTTAACTCGATGTCAGGATTTTTTGGCATTACACCCTTTGTCGGATGTGGATCTTCTGGCTACTTTTCGCACAGTCTTACATGGAACTGCTCGTGACTGGTGGGAAGTCGCTCGTTCTTCCATTTTCTCCTGGACTGAATTCGAAGCAGCTTTCCTCTCTGCTTTCCTTTCAGAGGACTATGAGGACGAGTTGGCAGAGCGAGTCAGAACTAGGACTCGAGGAGAACGAGAACCTATCAGAGATTTTGCTTTCTCCTACCGAGCATTGTGCAAGAGATGGAAGAGCACATTATCAGAATGTGAAATTATAAAAATGATTTTAAAAAATATTAAACCTCACCTCGCCAGTCAGCTCCGCAGTCGGGTGTCTACAGTGGAAGAATTGGTGAAGTTGGGTCATCAATTAGAAAAAGACTACGAACAGCAACTCAGGTATGATAGAGGCATACATCCTAAACAACAGTCTATGGCACCACGACCTCCTGTTAATCGTGCTATGGACAAGTCCCAAGTTCAATGCTGGCGGTGTAAAGGACACCATTCCCCAGGAAACTGTCCTCATTTTACATCTCTTTCAAGTCAGCCATCCCATCAGCCTCAACCCTCTCACAACAAACAACCTCCCCAAAATCCAAAACAGGGTGGGTTACCCTCCAACAACACTGTCTCAGCCACAACTGCAACACCTATCACCTCCAGTCTGAAAACGAACCAGGGTATTGACCACAAACAGTTCACAGTACCCCAACAGCTAGTAGTCCCTATCACCATTGGCACCTGGAAAGGTAAAGCTATTGTGGACACTGGAGCTAGCTATACTCTTATACATGAGAGTTTATGGAAGGATCTTACCCCTCAAGAGAGTCTCCATCCTTGGACATTAGGTCCCCTATACCTAGCAAACGGTGAGGCTGAAGTTCCACTTGGGTGGATAAATGTGCAGATTACCCTGCATAACGCAAATATTTCTATGCAGGCTGTAGTCCTTACGTCCACCTCCCTGACCTATGTAGCCGTGTTGGGATTAGATTTCATTTTCCTGAGTGGTCTCCAACTTAATGTCGCGGACAGGAAATACTCATTCAAATGTGCTCCAGAGGAGGAATACTGTTTCCAATTGGGACAAGCGAGTATACCTGCAAGTAAAGTTCCATGCCAAAGAAAGATAAGGAAATATAAGAGTTCCCAACAAAATCTTTCCTTACTAAGTGCTGTTCCTCCTTCACAACCTCTACGGGCATCTAGAGATGTCGACTCTACTGCTACAGAGGATCAAGTCTTAATTGAAAATGCATTGAAAGAAGCGACTTTACCTCATAATGATGAAGTTCAGCTACGCCACCTCTTGGAGTCCCATCAAACGGTCTGTACACGCCGACCTGGGCGTACAACTGTTCTTCAGCACTGCCTGTACACTCGTCATCCTGTACCCATTAAACAACGGCCCTATCAGCTCACACCTGCAAAGCAAGCCATAGTAAAGGAGCAGATTGAAGAAATGTTAAAAGCTGGCATCATAGAACCCTCTTATTCAGCATGGGCATCACCAGTTGTCTTGGTCCCCAAGAAAGACGGAAGTCTCAGGTTCTGTGTTGACTATAGAAAGGTCAATGCCCTCACCGAGAGTGATGCATATCCAATCCCTAACATCACGGAGATCCTGGAGTCGCTTTCTGGTGCAGCCATTTTTTCAACTCTTGACCTTAATAGCGGTTACTGGCAGGTACCCATGGAACCTGAGAGCAAGCCGAAGACCGCCTTCATCACATCAGGGGGGCTGTACCATTTCAATGTTATGCCTTTTGGTCTGAAAAATGCCCCAGCAACCTTTCAAAGGCTGATGGAAATAGTCCTGAGAGAATTGCTTGGAACCATATGTTTTGTCTATATTTATGACATCATCGTTTACTCACCATCTATGGCCCAGCATTTCCTCGACATCCAGACCATCCTTCAACGCTTGCAAACAGCTGGGTTGACATTAAACTTAAAGAAATGTAAGTTTTGTCTTCAGGAGATCAACTTCCTTGGTCACGTAGTGAACGGAAAGGGGATTACCGCTGACCCAAGCAAAGTGGAAGCAATCCGCACCTATCCAGTTCCACGGAATCTGAAAGAAGTCCAACGCTTCTTAGGATTGGCTGGTTGGTACCATCGATTCGTGCCAGACTTCTCCAGGATCGCTGATCCTCTCAACACCCTAAAAAAGAAAGGACAATCATTTCAGTGGACGTTAAAATGCCAACAAGCTTTTGAGTATTTAAAAGCATGCCTTACAGCACCACCTATCCTTGGACATCCTAATCTCCAACTTCCCTTTACAGTGTACACTGACGCAAGCGACACTGGTTTGGGTGCTGTGTTAACTCAGCGGAAAGAACAAGGTGGGGAGGAAGTGATCGCTTACGCCAGTAGGACTCTAAATAAAGCTGAGACAAACTATTCTACCACTGAAAAGGAATGTCTTGCAGTGGTATGGGCTCTGGATAAATGGCAGCATTACTTAGAACCTCGACTGTTCACGGTAATCACTGACCATTCCTCGTTGCAATGGGTGATAAGTTCCACAAAAACAACCAGTCGACTCATCAGATGGGCTCTTCGACTACAAAGATATGACTTTGTGATGGAGTACAGGAAAGGGAAGTTGAATGTAGCACCTGATGCTCTTTCACGAATGAACTACCTACCTGGATGTAGTGTGTACACCAATCAGAAAGAGGAGTCAGAGTTTCCAATCACCCCGGAAAGCATCTGGGAAGAACAACATCAGGATCCTGAAATTGGAAAAATATTTCAGGCATTAGCAAAGAATGAACTCGCAGAGAAGGAACAATATGCAGTTTTAGAAGACAAATTGTATCACACCACTCATCTGACGGATGGCCGAGTCCATTACCGTGTTGTCATTCCCAGCAGCCTTATACCCAAAATTCTCCAATACTATCATTCAAATCCCATGAGTGGACATCTTGGAATTTTCAAGACGTATAAGCGAGTACAGGACGTTGCCTACTGGTCTGGCATGTGGACGAATTTAAAAAAACATGTTAAGAGGTGTGTAAAGTGTCAAACTCTTAAGAGTGACAACAAAAAAACTGGCAGGAAAACTTCAACCAATTACTACAACACGACCCAATGAAATGATGGGAGTAGATGTAATGGGCCCACTGCCAAAAAGCACCAAACAACATGAGTACTTACTCGTCATTGTTGACTATTTTTCTCGATGGGTCGAGCTATTTCCCATGCGGCAAGCCACTGCTCAGACTATTGCTGAAATCTGGCGGAGAGAAGTGCTGACTCGATGGGGTGTGCCTGATTACATCCTGTCAGACGGAGGAACCCAATTTGTGTCTGCAGTATTCACTGAGTTGTGTGCAAAGTGGAATGTAACACACAAATTAACCACTGCTTACCATCCGCAAACGAATATGACCGAACGAGTCAACCGTACTCTGAAGTGTATGATAGCTTCCTTCGTAGAAGATAATCACAAAGGTTGGGACCTCTACCTTCCCGAGTTTCGTTTTGCACTCAATACTGCCGTTCAGGAAACAATTGGAATGACGCCTGCTGAGCTCCATCTGGGCAGGAAACTTCAGAGTCCTGTGGACAAATTGTTGCATGGACACAACCTTTCACCCTCTGGTCCTTCGTATGATATTGTTCATCAATTGTCCCAACTACAAAGAAAGGCAGAGGAAAACTGCAAAAGAGCTCAAACAAGGCAGTTGAGAAGTTATAACAAAAACAGAAGAGATGTCTCCTTCCAGGAGAAAGATCGCATATGGGTTAGAAACTTCCCTCAATCCAGTGCACAACGCAACTTTAGTGCTAAGCTGGCACCGGAATGGAAGGGCCCTATCGTATAATTCAACAGTTGGGGCCTCTCAACTATCAAGTTGCGCTGGAAACCACAGGAGAAGACGTGCGCACTGTGCATGTATGCAATGTGAAACCTTGTTTCCCTACTGCAAAAGAAATGGAAGAACGTACTCTGAAGAACCTCCGGGAACTTTTCCATGAGACCTCAGACGAGGATGAAGATTTCCTTGGGTTTTAGAGGGTTTCCCTCTTAACAACTTAACAACTATGCGTTGTCTTCTCAAGGAGGGGAGAGTGTGGCAGAACGGAAAAGTCCGGGTTCGGATGCCACTTATTTACTTTCACTTTTAATGCATGAAAGGGAAAACAGGGGTGAGTGAGAGTGGTGGGAGAAAAGTCAAGTGAGTTACCGTGTGGGATGTGGCTCATGTTCCTGTCGGCCGCTTCCAGACCTGCTGCACTGAGCGTGTGAACGGGGGTAAAGTTACCTTCACGTTTAAGCATCGCTAAGCTGTCCAAATGGGAAAGCCGGTCGTTACGAGGATCATCGTTGCGTCCACTATGGACCCTAGACACTCTTCATTAGCCCTGTGATCAGCTGCGCTTGGGTCAGTGACGCAAAGCCATTCATTCATTTCCACAAACAATCTAGCACACGCGCTCTCCGACACACATACACACATGCACATATACACACACGCACACATACACGCGCACACATACAAACTGTTCAAGTCTAGTTGTTTATATTTATTTTGTTTTTGATTCCCCTTCTACGAACTACTTATTCATTGTTTTTTTTACATGGACAAAGTTGGGTTTAAACCGGACATGTGTATATCCACTGTTGCGAAAGCCATGCTAATGAACTGTGTCATATCTGCTCGTATCTAAATACAAACCACGAACAACGAGAATAAGTAGCATGGTCGGAAATCATTTTTCTGTTCTTTGTTTTGTTGGTGGCTGATAATATATATATTCATACTTTGTTGTTGTTTGTTTTATTTTATTTTTTATTGTGGCAGTATTGTTCTTTATTTAGTTTTGTATCAAACTAAGTTTTTTTTTTTTTTATTTATTGGTGAGTGTTCTATTGTGTAATCTCATTTAAGTAAACGTGAGTGGGAGAAAAATATTCACAAAAGACTGTGAATATTTTGTTTGTTGGACGTAACGGGTGGTTATTTGAAGCTATCCTGTTTTTTTGTTTTTTTTGTTGTTGTTTTTGTTTTTGGCAGGCCTATACCTGCCTGGCGCCCGAACAAGTGTGATTAAAAAAAACATTTATTGAACTCTCTTACTCGTGAATTGTTGTTTTGGGGGCCACCACCGTTACATATGGATATAGCTATTTAGTACTTACAGATTAAATAATCTAAACCAGTGGATCCCAACCTTTTTAGCCTCAAATTAAATAATCTAAACCAGTGGATCCCAACATATTTAGCCTCAAGTACCCCCACAACTATATCAATAAGGCTCAAGTACCCTTTCATGAACACTAAAACAAAGTAAATGCAGTGTTTATATTTGAATGCAGTTTTTACAATTACCTAATTTGCCAATGAACCAGTCTTATTGATTGCAATTCAGACTTGAACATAATGGGAACATTTCAATAAGAAACACAATATAATTGTAAATGTAATTGGACATTCCAGTACTTAAAATGTATTATTTTTAATATGATGACAAAAAACATTAATTAGTTATCCTTCAGAGACTTTCCCCATTTAAACTGAAAGTTTCAAGATGTAGGAAATCCAACATTTGATGAAAAACAAACACTTTTATTTAAAAATGAAAAAAATACCACTATAACCAGTAGATGGCTGCAGATGAGCACTTATTGGCTCATATTACCCATATCCATTCTCAAACCAGTTTTACTTTTGAATTTATAATTAGACTAGACATTATAAAATCACCAGGTTTAAAAATCAGTTGTCAAAGTTCAGCACTTTATGTACTGAAGTAGGAAAAGTCACAAAATCTCATGAAGAAAAAGAACTTTTCTTCAAATTATGAATGAATTACACAAAGTAAGCAATTAACAAGCACTCCCTTAATCACTGAAGCTGTAGGTCGGCACACTTGCGAAAACTCCCATTTTAATCAATAAAAATCTGACTAAAGTGCACAATAAATCTTTTAATAAAATGTCAGCTACACTATGATTTTTTTTTATGAGAGGATTTGTGAGCATAGGACTTAAACATAGGACTTAAACTGGCTCTAAACAGCAACTTTTTCAGTGTTTTGAGGAATATTGAACTGAGTCTCACAACCAACCAGTAACTTAAACACCTCTGTTTGGCCATTATTTTCAACAGTAATGTCTGTGCTTGGCTACAGTACTCAATGCTGCAAAATCACATTGTAAATAGAAACATTTGCAGCGATAAAGCGCCAGGTTGGGGTGAAGCTGGGGCAACTGACTGCAACCATAGCAAGCTTATTACGGCCTATGTGACAGCCCTGAACAAACCAATCAAAATATATATACACACACACACACACACACGCACACACACACACATAGTATGTAGTATGAAGAGCTATACTGTGGTATGAAGTATGAAGAGATATACTGTATATATATAATGTGTGTGTGTGGGGGTGGGTGTATGTGTGTTCAGTGTATTTTAAATCTTAATTGTGTACTATTACCTTAACAACATGCTAACATCAAACTATTGTAATTATTTATGGAGCAAATCTCCCCTGCACTTTGTGAGTACCACTATTTATGTGGTGAAGTTGTTGTCTATATAGAGCATTTCAAATCGGTCACATGTGCAGTTCCAGAAGGCAACTCCCTATGTAGTACGCTTTGATGCAGCTAACTAGAACAGAGCTCACATGGTTCTTTTGTCTGTTTATTAGTCCTTTCTCTGCTATGTTCAGGCTTGGGGTGCAGCCAGAAAGGTGTCCAAAGATGACTGGCTGGAGTGGTTGAGACGTCTCAGTGTGGTCTTGCTAAAAGAATCATCTTCACCTGCCCTGCGCTCCTGCTGGTCTCTGGCGCAAACATATATACCACTCGCTAGGTAAACCTTACCTCCTCAGTCTCTGTTTTTCTGTCAAAGTGCAATTTGAGAAACTCATAATTTTTGTAGAATTTGTCTGTGATTGCCAACATTTTCAGTAGCCTTAATTTTGGGAGTATTATCTCTTTCGGCAGGAACAGGAATGGGCTATCTGGCTAACATGTGAAATGACACACGTCAAACACTTTTTAATGAAACGTACAGGGCCAGTTAAATCTGTAATCATACCTGCAGTGATAGGCTGACAACGTGACAGCAAAGTGCCATCTCATTCAAATAGTAGCACAATCATCTTTGCTAAATGTTGTTTGGACAATACCACAGGAAAACCCTACATAGATTTTGTGGTCAGAAGTAATATGCACCAACTACTGTATGGACATAACCCTGCACAATTATCAAAGCCTGTGTGTATGTTGTCTCTCTGTAGGGATCTTTTTAATGCTGCATTCTTATCGTGCTGGTCAGAGCTCAGTGAAGACCAGCAGGATGAACTGATACGCAGTATTGAGCTTGCTCTGACTTCTCAGGATATTGCTGAAGTCACACAGACACTGCTCAATCTTGCAGAATTCATGGAGCACAGCGATAAGGTCAGTCTATAAGTCTATAGTCTCTAGACATTTGACAGCAGGCATAATGTCAGATCCACATCGTACGTTTGATCTAATAACTAACCCTGCAAGCCAGGAGAGTAAAGGCTTTTAAAAACATCCGAAAATAAGGCATAAATACAGCATTTAAAGGGTTAGTTTACCCAAAAATTTAAATAATGTCATTTATTACTCACGCTCATGTTGTTCTACATGTCGTTCTTCATGTTGTTCTATCTTTGGAACACAAATTAAGATATTTTTGATGAAATCGATGGCTCAGTGAGGTCTCTGTTGCCAGCAAGTTAATTTACACTTTCAGTGCCCAGAAAGGTACTAAAAACATATTTAAAACAGTTCATGTTAGTACAGTGGATCTACCTTAATGTTATAAAGCAACGAGAATACTTTTTGTGCAACAAAAAAAACAAAATAAAGACTTTTCAAAAAACGAATCTTTTGTTTCGAATCGGTGGTTCAAATCGCGTCAAACTGCCAAACTGCTGAAATCACGTGACTTTGGCGCTCCGAACTGCTGATTCGAAACAAAAGATTCGAAGCAGTGTTTTGAAATGCCCATCACTAGATATTGTTGAAAAGTCGTTATTTAGTTTTTTTTGGCACACAAAAAGTATTCTCGTCACTTTATAATATTAAGGTAGAACCACTGTACTTACATTAACTGTTTTAAATATGTTTTTAGTACCCTTCTGGGCACTGAAAGTGTAAATTAACTTGCTGGCAATAGAGGCCTCACTGAGCCATCGAATGTCATCAAAAAAATATCTTAATTTGTGTTCTGAAGATGAACGAAGGTCTTAACGGGTGTAGAACGACATGAGGGTAAGTAATAAATGACATAATTTTCATTTTTGATTGAACTAACTCTTTAAGTTTGGACACTTCTGTCTTGAAAAGAACATGCATTCTCTCTTCATTCATTCATTCCAAAAAGAAAAAAAAAAAAGAAATTTGAAACTAAATGCAAGATATACTGAATTTTTTTTCCAGTTCTGTGTCTGTATCCTCTATCCAGAGAGGTCATTCATGTTAATAAAAGTACATAATTTCTTTTTTGACAGCACGATTAAGCCTGAAAGGATCGCTCTTCTCCTGCGCATTTGGACAATTACATTTCTTTCCATATTTAGAATGATCTCATTGTGTTGAAGTCCGAATGAATGGTACATTTGTTCAGTTTTATTCCAGCACAACAAATACAGCTCACACCCTTCAGTGGTGACATAGCAAATGGGCAATAAAGTTTGAGAGCTGTGAAATGAAGAGTTTACTCATTGAGGGTCTGTTATATAAACATTTTCGGGGCCAGCTGCTCTGTTCTGTTTTAATATGCTACTCCATTCAGTTCTTCTCTTCTATATCTAAAATCTTTCTTTTCTGTATTTTGTTAGGGCCCACTTCCTTTGAGAGATGACAATGGGATTGTTCTGCTGGGGGAGAGAGCTGCTAAATGTCGGGCTTATGCCAAGGCCCTGCACTACAAGGAACTTGAGTTTCAAAAAGGCCCTTCACCACTCATTTTAGAATCTCTAATCAGGTAGGAAACAAACACTCTTGGAATCTGAGGATAGTCTAGATGCCTAGATGGCTTCATTTCAGTTAGTTTGGTTCAAAAAACAAAACAATTTGCTAATGTTGCTATTGCTTTATTGACTGCTCTGTTACTCAACAGATTTTATGTTTTTATGATGTCAGGTAACTATTGTTTATTAGCAAGCTAGACTGAAGATGGTTAAACTCACTGAAAAATCAGCAACTAACTATTAGCGTAACTGTTCATTCATATATATATATATATATATATATATATATATATATATATATATATATATATATATATATATATATATATATAAAAGAAGCTATTTTTGCATGATAAACACATTCTTTGATATACTCTTGACTCACTATCTATGTGATGTGTGTTCTGGCAACTGATATCATGTCAGGGGCAGGTGCGTGCACTTCTGGTGGTGTTCCACCTGTAAGTTGGTGCCAAATTTAAGTTGGTGCCAAATTTGAATGTTGTGTTTACAAAGAGTAACTGAAAATTTCTGCAAAATTCACCTTTAACAGGGTTCGTACAGAGTTTTTAAAATATGGAAAACTATCATATGCTATAAATATAAAAACAAGAACTCTTTACTGGGGCAATTTTAAACTTCTAACTGGCATGTAAGTGAACAAATCAAATGAATGTAAACAGGTTGAAGCCCAGTCCAGCCCAATGGTAAGTCTGGCAGTGGTGACCGTGTTCCCAGTAAAGCAGTCTTTCGTACTTTTTTGCTTAATTAGAATTTTATCTTAATTTTCATTTATTTTGAGATCATCCTAGTGTCATAGCAATGTCTAGCAAATAACACAGATCATTGTTTCTATCCATATGTTTATTTTACACTGCAACATTACAGAGTCATAGATCTGTTTTTTTAGCCTTGCAATTGGGCTCCTTCCTTTTTTCATCTTTTTTTTTTTTTTTTTTTTTTTTTTTTTTTATATCTGGCCTTTCCCTCCCATGGAGCTGCTTTTAATTTCAGAGGACTCACAGTGCTCACAGATCATTTCAATGCATCCCAGCTGCTTCCTACCTCTCATTGATTCCTCTTCAGCACAGTTCACTCTCTAATGATGGTGGATTCCTTTTTGATGATCAGTGGTCAGAGATTTCTTTAGTCTGATTGCACTCAATGTCTTAGTTCACCTTCCTTGCTCATTTCAGAGCAATGCCTTTCTTTTGCTTGATTAATCTTTTTGAGAAGCTATGATCTACATTAGCCTGATTGCAGCAAAACATAAACAGTATGTTAAATTATTACTGAAAACATCTGCTTATTTGGTTAGAAGAGATACTGTAACTGATTAGTCAGTCAGATGGCTTTGTCCTTTATAAGTACTTTCCATGTTGCTTCCTACATTATTATCCAAATCTGAACTTTACAGTGCATCCAGAAAGTAATCATAATGCTTCACTTTTTCCAAATTTTGTTATGTTACAGCCTTATTCCAAAAGGGATTAAATTCATTATTTTCTTCAAAAAATACCCCATAATGACAATGTGAAAGAACTTTGTTTGAAATCTTGGCAAAACAAAACAAACAAACAAACAAAAAAATCACATGTACATAAGTATTCACAGCCTTTGCTAAATATTTTGTTGAAGCACCTTTGGCACCAATTACAGCCTCAAATCTTTTTCAGAATAATGCTACAAGCTTGGCACACCTATTTTTTGGGCAGTTTCTCCCATTCTTCTTTGCAGGACCTCTCAAGCTCCATCAGGTTGAATGGGGAGCATCGGTGCACAGCCATTTTCAGATTTTAAAAACGCAGTCCATGAAAAAGTAAACACAATTTCGACATTTACAGTACTGTTTGAATTAATTCTAAACAGCAAATGCTTAAACGAATGCTTATATTTACCAAATGTGGTTATGTGAATGTGATTTTTAAAAATCTTATTGATAGTTTTTTTTTTAATCTCCACATTGCGCAGTTGACTGCTACTTGCGAAAATGAGCTGTGATACGTACACTCCATAACATGTGAAAATCTATGGTTATAGCACCACTTAGCGGTCAAGAGCAGAAATGAATTTCCTGCTGCAAACTGCGACGGTACCCGCGGTGACAAAAAAACATTCTGGTTGAGTACCATCTACATAAAAATTGGTTAATCAAAGTTCTAACCAATAATGCCTAATAGAGTAGTGTTTATAAGTGCAGTGCTGCTGCTATTTGGAATGGTCATTTCTGTGTATGCCAGTGTTTGTTGATGTTTTTACTTAATTTAGTCCACCTTTGTCAAAATAATGCATCTCTGAATTGGTAATAAGGCGTTTCTCATGGAATTTCAAATACTCTTTGAAGACTTAGCCAGTCCTCAGTCCTGGTGCTGATTGAGTTCTGTCTCTTGGGTCCTTGGTATTGTTTGGACTTGTTTGTGTTTTGTCAGTATAATATTCTTTTGTGTGGTAAAGAACAAAGACGCTGAGCAATGCTGAGGACAATTGGAGGAAAAAGTCTAATTTGTTTTCTGTGACTTGTGATCCGTCTTGTTTTTGTTTGTTTGTTTTGCTTGTCAAATAAAAACAATGTGATTATTGTAGAATAAATCACATTTTTTTTTGAAAATTACTTCTGTGTTTTATTGCCTAATAAATATACCTGCAAGATTAATAAATACCTCATAAGGGTCTGCAATGACATGAGGGTAATCAAATAGTTAATGGTTCCTTTTTAACTTTTGTGCCATTAAATCATTTCTATATAAGTGTCAGTGCCCTTTTACGTATTGCTCTGGTACATTTAATTTTTTCTGTGCATGATGATGATCAATTTTGCTTTGCATGTAAGTGTTAAATGGTGCTCTCTGTTAAACAAAATGCGTTTTTTACAAGCACATAGTTTCTGCTTGGCTGCTGCTTAAAGGGGCTCTTGAGTGGCAAACCCCTTAGATGTAAAACTTTAAAGAAATGTTTTTAAAAAAAACAACAAAAAAAACAACTAGATTATATACAGAGTATAGATCAATGTTTTATTAAGAACTCAATTAATGTAGTCAATTTAAAAAGTTAAGCCAAGGTTTCGTGCCAGGTCTTATATGACATGAAGAACGGCTTAGAGAAATGAAGTGTGTCAAACAGTTTGGCACAGGGAGTTCTCCAATGCACTGAAAGGTCATGTAAGTTCATGCAGTTCCTGGAAGTGTAACCTCAGCTGGACCTCACAAAATGCCCAGGGATTCTGCACCAGTTAAAATGATCATGCGTAATGTGCTCATGTTGACCCAGGTTTTGGGTATTTTTGCAAGGAATTAATAGATTTATGTTTTTAGTTTAATATCTGTGTTTGTTTTTTTGATGGGTTTTTGACCATTTACCTTTGCTAGTTGCTCTTTATTAGCTTTTTGCATGTTATCTTTATTTATTTTTGTGTTTGCCTTTTGAAGGTTTATGGCCATGCTATCTGCATAACTAAAGTGCTTTCACTATTTTATTTTCCCTGAAATAGTTGTGTGACCTGATCTTGACAAAGTCACATGTATAGGGTGGCCATTCAAGTACTTTTAGTACTCCTAGTTGGAGGCAGTCTCACTGCTGTTTCGTAATGTTTTTGTGTATTTCATTTATTTTTCTTTCATGTTTGTCACATACTCATTTTGACTGTTTTAGTTCATTTTGCACCAATGCAGACACATAATTTAGGTAAAGAAAAAATTATTATTTTTTTTTTTTTTAAAAATACAATTTATTAATCATCCAATATTTTACTTTTTACAGAGTTCATTTGACTCTACCAGTGAACTTACCATAATGTCTCTGAACTGTCAAATTGTTTGTAATTTTACAAAATTGAACATATTTTGTGAATGGCTTACATCAGCTTGTTGCTTAGTCTTGCTGTACTCAATAATCATCAGAAAAGGCTAAAGAAAATAAAATATTTAAGAGATAAATACCTTGTATAAAATGCAATTTACAGTCAAACATCGTTTATCACATATATCTTAAAACACTTTTACAAATGTATTCCTCCTGAAATGTTTGGCCAGCTTAAGCTGTAGAATATGTTGATCCAAGGTTTAGTGGTGAGCAGGAACATAAGTTTGGTTTTGGCAAGTCTTTAAGGTACAAAGCTCTGGGGACGGATCTTCATTTCTACCCGTTTCAGTGAGTAGTTTGGTCCGTGCCATCCATACCAAGAGATGCCATCTGGATTCTTGGTATGTGACCCATAGCGGTGAAACACACCATTAAGATTGGAGTCAGTGCAGCAGTTGTACCAGTATCCACCTGTGAAATAAAGCTTTTAAGGTTAAGTCATAAATTTCATTAGCACAGCAGAAACATGTCTGGTGGTGTTTCTTTTTACCTTGGCGAAGTTGTGCGCAGTTGTCCACACACTTGTCATTGTCTTTGTTCTTAGTGCTGAAGTTGGTATTATTGTGGTAACGCAGAGAGTCGCCAGCGTTCCCACTGTAGTTGGCGATTAAAAGCTTGTAGCTGTTCATCTCATTGCTCAGTGTGAAGAAGCCATATTCAGCGTAGCGTATCTCACCCTCCCAGTCCTAGCAGAATATAAATGAAAAAAATGCACCTTTAAAGATGATGAAGTGTTACTTTGTGTTATTCTACATAGTATGTTGTGCTTGGTGCATACTTGCCTCCATCTCTATTCTCAGCACTGTGGGCTGTCTGGTCAGACGGAAGATGTGTTCGTTGCCGAGCCAGAAGTCACCACGGATTGTACCAAAACCATTCTTGTACTGCTTCCAGTCATGGTTGAAGCTTGTCAGACCAATCTTGCGTCTCTGAATGACAGTCCAGCCACCACCATTGTTTTCCATGTCACAATATACCTGAAGAAACAATCTGGGGATTAATGACAAATCTTCTTTTAAACTGAAGTTGCTGCTTGTATGAAGACTAAGGTTCAGACTTACATTTAGTTCAGGTGTTCCAAGGAATTCATCTTTTGGTAATTTATACTCTCCAGAAATTTTGTAGTTTTTGTTGTATAGAGATGCGCAATCATAGATTGCATCTAAGGGAGAGAAAATTCCTTGATTTAGGGTATCAAAAACCAGGTGCTTTTGAAAAACAAATGATTTAAACCTAATGGAATCCATCAGGATCCACCTTCAAACCAAATGAAGAAACTTAAATTAGTGTGCACTCCTGCTGACTTTAGACTATGTGGGTCTGTGAAACTAGCACATTCCTAACAAAGCTTCACTGTGTGCACGGTTGCTTGTAGGAAAAGGAAACACAGCCTGACAAATAACTAATTGGGTATTAAACATCAACATGCTTCATTTAACATCTCTTTCTGGTTTGAAAGATGAATGGTCTAATTGTTTTGAGGGAAAAAATGCTCCTTCGTTCTTGTGGGTTCAAAGAAAGAAGCACATATTACCTGCTGTGACTTGGCTACTGTTGTAAAGCCAGACATTCCTGCGCAAGGTAACCAGTATTATCTACTAATTACCTCCAACTGCTATCCAGACATTTCAGAGCTCTTTGGATACAACCATGTTAAAGTGTGAAATGAAAAATATGTGTCTAAAGAATTCCATGTAAATGCATTAGAGCATTCTGTCTGGATGAAACTACAGAAACCTTTGTTTTTATTTTTCTCTCTGATTTTCTTGTCTCACATTATAGTACACTGCACTTTTCTGTAATCTTGATGCTATCTGGATGGTGTACCATGATAATTGAGCTGTTATTCTTCATTCCAAAGTAGAGGTCTGTTTCCAAAGTAGAATTTGGAAATGCAGTTTCACAGGAAAGACTGCAAATTCATTCAGAGAAAGATTTCAGAAATCACCCTCCTTTCCCCAACAGTGTGGAGATCAAAAGAGTTGGAGTTGTGAATGGCTGCCAATGTAATTTAAATTAAATGCTGGTCTAAATGAAGAGAATAGTACAACAACAGTCTTCTGCTAATACTTGCTTGATTTTGCTAGAAAAGACGTTCATTTTTATGATGAATAATGCCTGGGTAACGAACATACAGGGTACCATACTTATAACTAGAATAATTGTCCAAGCCCTATTAACATCAGACTTTCTTTAACATAGTTAAACTCTCATTCAAACTAGGTGGGCTACATTATCCCATGACTTTAGTGGACAATCACTGACGCTCTGAGGTATGTCAACAGCCAGCATATGTGACCTGTGACCCTGCGGAGAGTAGAATAACACATGGTGTGTGCTTGAAAAAAGCTTTCAAGCAAATGTTGAGTTATCTGTGTCAAGACTCACCTGAAGTGCTCTGCTGTGGGGCAGACTGGGCTGCCTGCAGCTGCATGATTTCAATCTGATTGTAGATTTCTGAATACTTGCTCTCAGCCTCTGTGACACGGGACTCTTGCTGCTGGTTAAGCTTTTCCAGCTTCATCATCTGCCGCACGATCTTCATAAGATCAGACTCCTGCTTCTTGTTAATTTCTTCCAAAATGCTGGTCAAATTGGCCACCTGGACCTTCAAGGAGCGCACCTCATCACAGCATTGTGCTGGTTTTGCCTGTTTGGGTGTTGCCAAGTTCTTCTTAAGGCCACTCTGAGCCATTGTGTGACCCAGGACTACAAGTAAAAGAGCCAATGCTGTAGCCATTATCTTCATGCTTTTCGTTATTCTTATGTGCGGAGAAAGTTTGAGTAATCTTGCTTTGAGGGAGATGCTGATCGAGCTTGGCTGTGTTGCTCTGTCGAATGTTTGTCAGATGACAGTGGCACAAGAAAAATGTAAGAACTCTTTAGAATGAAGTGTAGAAAATTTTCTGGTCTCTCTTCTCTGCTGTTCGGAATCAGTCTGCTCACACCGAGGGCCTTAAATATTTTTTCACGTGTGCTGTGCCCTCCCCTTTTGGTCAGGCCCACAGTCATTGACCCCCCCACCACCTACCACCACTTGGCCCTCCTCACCCTCTCCCCCTTGCAAAAGATTTTCCTCTGCCTTTTGTCTAGTCCCACCCATCCAAACATGTGCAATGCACCTCTCAATGCTTCCATTCTGCACAAGCGGAATTTGATAATAAACAGAAGATTGCATGAAGGCTTTGTTCTGTGAAGGTTATTCACTGTCTTAAATTCTGATCTTTTCTTTAGAAAAGTAGTTTTCTGTGTGACATCCTCTTATCAAAGAGGAAGACTCAAGAGAGGAAGCTGTGCTTTCTTTCCATTTTTTTAATTTCTCAGAACCAGCTTGTAATAATTGGAGTAAGTGCTAGATAACCATGTGAGATGCTATTAGATTTGACTAGATTTAAAAAAGTGGTTCTCAAACTTTTTTCAAGTGGTATACCACAAAAATTTGGACTCCCCAAATGACATCCATTGTGCCAAGTTGATTTTATTTGTATAGGGCTTTTCACACATTGTTTCAAAAGAGCATTACAGACAATCATGATGTTAATGTTTGCTATATCTTAAAGTGATAGTTCACCCAAAAATGAGCTTTCTGTCCCTACATAGACAGCTACGCAACTGACACTTTGACGCATCAAAAAGTTCATTAATATATTGTAAAACTAATCCATATTGGCAGGTTTAGTCCAAATTTTCTGAATAGACATGATTGATTGTCTATGAAGGGACAGAAAGCACTCAGATTTCATCAAAAATACCTTCATTTGTGTTCTGAAGATGAATGAAGGTCTTGGAGGTTTGGAACAACATGACGGTGAGTAATGACAGAATTTTTATTTTTAGGTGAACTATCTCTTTAATATCTTTATAGAGATTTCAATATAATGAACTAGAGCAGTACTTCAGACTAAATTAGCTAACACTTAGCACACTGACTAAAAAGTCATTGACGCGTATATTATTAAGGCAAGACCCTGGATACCTTTTTTCATAAAATGAGTTCATGGATACCTCAACACTCTATGTATTCATTTATTCCTTTTCTTAGTTTACTTATTACTTGTACTAATGTGACCAATTTAACCTTTACCATTAAAATTAATATAATTAACCTATGAAACATTTGTAATTTTGAAGATTTTGTAATATTTCTCTTCTTTTTTTCATGGAGAAGCTAATTTTCCCTAGCACCAAATATTTAATTATTCCTTATCAGATTTATATGCGTTGGTGCATCTTTTTGTTTCAAATTTAATAACATTAATCTTCATGTTAGTAGATTGAGAAATTCTCTGTTTTGCACTTTTAACTATGTTTGACTCTACAATTCCTAGAACCACCATCAAGGGATCTAAATCAATGAGCCTATGCAGTATTCTTGATAAAATAAAAAAAACACTGTTTCAGTATATTGATAGCTTTGGGCAGCTCCAAAACATATGAACTAATGATGTCGGTGCAAGCCCACAGCATTACACAAAGGGTCTGCATCTGGAAATATGTACATATTGGAAATATGAAATATAGACCAATGTAACCGTCACGGATTAGTTTGGAGAGTTAGGATAGAATGGATTGTTTTGTTTAATAAATTTTTGCATGCAGCCAAATATTTGAAGGCTGCATGCCAAATTAATGTACTATTAATGTTTATAATAAACATAAATTTATTTATTTTAACCCTAAAAAAAAAAAAAATGCTATGGTACCATTACAGATGAAATTTTGAATATCGTGAAATTTTACTGGTATTGGTACAGACTACTGAAATTTCGGTATCGTGACAACACTGATCACAGGTTTATGTTCCCTCTCGTTCAGACAACAAAAGAAAACAGATGTCAGGGAGCTGACTCCAAAAAAAAACAAAAAAAACACTTATAGACAAGACATGCTCTTGTAGCAGTAATGATACTCTTGAGAGGGTGTTAAGAAGCTGTTTACGATGTCAACTGCTGTGTGAGTCTGCAAGTGTCTGGTGAAAGTATGGAAAAAAGGGATGTGGCAAAACATCTTAGGGTCTTTGCATGCATTTTTTTTTTTTTTTTTTGCAGCCGTTTTTTCTTTTTTATTGTGCTTCTTTACCATTTTCACCTGTCTCACAATGAGCTGTATTTACACAAACACTATGAGTACATAACAGTATTACCAATTTCATTGAAATTTGCGTACTAGTGTACGTTTTTTAAAAGAGTAAAGCAGATTTGTTTTTGAATATATATTATTGCAGAAAATATATTATTCAGGAATGTGCTCCCCAACTCAAAGGTACTATTAGCACAGCTGAAGTCAGTGAGGATGTTGTCTGATTGCCATAGGCCACAGCCAGGCATCCAGATGTTTTCCCAGCAGCTTTGGTGAGCTTCAGACTGTTGTGAGACCCCTAGTGTCTGCTAATTAACGTTCTTTAGTACTGCTGAAATGTACTCAGGTTGATGAGCTACATTTTTATCTTTCAAGTCCCAAAGCTATCCGACTGTCTGCCTCTGAAGCTGACATGAAAGTTTCTTTTGACAGAACTTCAAGACAAGCCATGATCAAAATTAAAGGATTACTCCACTTTTAAATAAACTTTTGCTGATAATTTACTCACCCCTATGTCATCCAAGATGTCCATGTCTTTCTTTCTTCAGTCAAAAAGAAATGAAGGTTTTTGATGTAAACATTCTAGGATTTTTCTCCATATCATTCATTTCAATGGGCACCAAACGGCGAAACGATTGGTCATTTAAAAAAAAAAAAAAAAAAAAAAAAAAGTTTAAGTTTTATAAGCACAAATACTGGCCTTGCTCTTTTCTCCGATGCGCATTCGTGACGTCACGTAATACGCAATTACGTTGAAAAGGTCACGGTTGACGTAGGCGGAAGTATGGAGTCAGTGTTTACATTACAAATGTGCGGAAGGAGGATCGTATACACATATTCAAATGTCTTTGTGTCAGTTTATTGTTTAACCCTTTGAGCGGTACGTTCCCACATATGGGATGTTTATTTCTGTGCCCCTGGGCGTACGGTTCCACATATGGGATTTAGAACGTTCAGCGACGTCACATAACTGCTAGATTCAAACTGTGCTTTCGCGCTCTGGCTGCGAGACGGACGTGCGCTCTCTTGTCATCACAGCTATGCAGTGTTTTCAGCCACATAATGTTTCTTTTAAGGTTTCAGACATTTAAATATGCATAAGCACCAATAAACAATACATTTGGAGTTTATAAAATACACACTGATGTCAGACGTCAGTGGAAGCATCAATAAACAGTGAATTCAAATATAATTTGCCGACATTTATTCATATCAGACACACATAATGGGTCTAAGTAACTATAAAGTTTACTCTCTTATTCTTCCAGTTCACCAGCCACTTACTTGCATATATTTCAGGAGAAACTGATGTATTCACCTGCTGTAAATCAGACTGACAGAACTCTGTGAACTGCAGTGCAAACTAAGATGGCGGCGCCCATCTCGCATTATAGATCAAGATAAAGATCATTTATAAATGTTTTTAAACGACAAAACACACTCACTCACACACACATATTTGAGAATCGGAATATCATATAGTTGAAGACATGTAAGCAAGTTTGCGAATGTTTTAAATAAAAAAGGAAAAACAAAATAATAGTGATCCATCTCTCATACAGTGTTATTGTGGCTACGTTCAGTGCTTGTGACACACACGCGTCGCCATGGAAACAATAAGGGCAAACGTTCTAAAATAAGGGTCGCCTTAAAAAAACTCACTCTGGTGGTCAGTTAGAATATTTTAAACTCACGCTTGAAAGGTGTGCTTATCCTAGGTGTTTTAATATTAGAAAGCCTAAAAGAAAATTTTTGTCAGGACAGAAATTTGTGACTTTTCAGAGATTTCCTATACACAATCCTGAGGGAATGAAACTGTGGTTGCTATGCCTACGTCAACCGTGACCTTTTCAACGCAATTGCGTATTATGTGACGTCACGAACGCGCATCGGAGAAAAGAGCAAAGCCAGCATTTGTGCTTATAAAACGTAAACTTTTTTTTTTTTTTAAATGACCGATCGTTTCGCTAGATAAGACCCTTATTCATCGTCTGGTATCGTCTGGTGTCGTTTAAAGCCCTTTGAAGCTGCACTGAAGCTGCCATTTGGACCTTCAACCGTTTGGTGCCCATTGAAATGAATGATATGGAGAAAAATCCTAGAATGTTTACATCAAAAACCTTAATTTCTTTTCGACTGAAGAAAGAAAGACTTGGACATCTTGGATGACATGGGGGTGAGTAAATTATCAGCAAAAGTTTATTTAAAAGTGAACTAATCCTTTAACACCAGAGATTTCTTTGTTAGCCACCATTTCAGTCTAGTGTGTAATGCAGCTCACAGTCACCGAATGTATATGTGTTTATGATGTAAATCTCAGGACAAGTTTTCATATAAGTGTCCGTTTTTTAATGCGTCTTGACTGTTGCACATAAATGACAGCTGAGATCCCACAGTGTGACATGAGGATCATGTTCGTATAGTCTGACAAGCAACAATCGTAAAGGACTATGATAAATCGCACAGTGTGCACCCGGCTTAACTAATCAAAACTCAGGAAAGCAGATTCTGTAGCTGTTCACATCACCATTCCCAGTGGAACAGATGGCGCTAGAGATTCTCTTAACACCTCGCATTTATTACCAAATGAATGACATAAACACTCTGTAGGCGTTGACGTCATATCGTCTGTCGCTGTATCTTGCTTATTTATTTCCAAACATCCTGCAACAATTTATTTTCAGAGTCGGCACATCTGTGAGTATTTTACCATGAAATGAATCAAGATTATTATCTTCACATCCTCAGCCAGACATGTGCAGGCTGACCCTTAGCATTTCACTGTCATATATGTTTGTATACTGACCCTAGGGGTGAGGCTTGCGCCAATTCTCAAATGTCATATTTTTTTGTTGAAACCACATTGAGGTTGGTGCAACTTTTTTTTTTTTTTTTTTTTTTAATTTCTTGGTTACTTCATCATCTTCTTTTTTTTTTTCATTTACACCACAGTAAACTTTAAGATACTGTTTACGCCTAGTAATGAAATACGTTGTGTGTGATCTAATCACAAGTAGTTAGCTGAGACTGTTTACACTGTTTACATCTGGTGTCTTCTGTGACCACTTCTGATTACTTACATTTTCCAATTTTCCACTTCAGAAATTAATTCTCATGTCAGGGGCAGTTTGAGGAACTAAGTTTATGTTTGTTGTTTTGTTGAACTATTTTAGCTCCTACTCTTGACTAAATACTCTCTAACAGAGTAACTATGAGAGGTGCTACAGCCTGTCAGTGGTCAAACATATGATGCACAAACCAATATAGAAGAGTCAACAGATGTTGTAATTTTGTTTCTAAAGCTACATATAAAGAAGTATTCCCAAATTAATATATAAATAAATAAATAAATAAATAAAAAATTATTGAGCATTTACTCGGTAGAAGAATATCATAGTATCTTATGAGAAGGTTTTTTCTTATAATTCTTAATGATGCCACATTAGATTTGTTACATGAAGTTTCTAGATTTATGTGGAGGTTAACCCTCAGGGGTCTGAGGATTTTTGGGGCCCTGGAGAAGTTTTGACATGCCCTGACATTTGTGCTTTTTTCAGTTGTTCATAAACATATTAGTGGAAAAATTGTCATTACACTGTATTCAGCACAAACTAGGCTACAATAATATGTGAGGAACATGTATGTACATGTTTGTGTTTTTGAAGGAATAACGTTTATGCATGGTTATTGAAAAAACAAAAACTTAAATCACTGAAATAAAGCCAAAAAATATATATTAAATTTGTGTTCACAAGAGTTCTGGGTATTGGAGGTTGTAGACTAGAGTTTTTGCTTCAAAATGAGGTAAAATTTATGCTGCCTGCTTGTTCATATAAAACAATAGAGAGATTTAAATTTTCTAAGACACATTTTGTCAAGAAACACAGTATGCGTGAAGGCGTGAATCATCATGAATAATGCTGTAATTCACACCTGAGAAGACAAAAGAATCGCATAAAGAGCTCTAATGACCTGCATAAATAATGAGGCCTTTCAGTCAGGTAGGCTATGAAAAAACCCTCTGTTGTCATGTCTCAAGCTCATCATGGTGTATATCAAACATACAGTAAAAACTGCAATACTGTGAAATATTATTACAAATTAATAATGGTATTCTATTATATACTTTAAAATATAATGTATTTCTCTGATGCAAAGTGTCTGAACAATTATGTTACCTCTATGTAGGGCTGGGCGATATATCGCATGCGATTGTCACGCGCATTTTGTCAGTAAAGCCGGTTCCCTGATTGCCGCTAAATCGCCATCACCTGCTTTCAAATGGAGCGGCATTTAATAGACAGAGCCGTAGATCACTGATAAGCCACGCAATATCGCGTTCATATCGCAGATGTATCGCCTTCGATAATGAACGCGATATTGCGTGGCTTATCAGTGATCTACGGCTCTGTCTATTAAATGCCGCTCCATTTGAAAGCAGGTGATGGCGATTTAGCGGCAATCAGGGAACCGGCTTTACTGACGAAATGCGCGTGACAAAAGCATTCGATATATCGCCCAGCCCTACCTCTATGGCATTTCATATAGGCTTTTAGCTTAAAAGCATGCACATTTGTAGAAATATTGATGGATTCTCATATGTTTATGTCAGTTTTCTATACAGAGGAGTAATATTTATTCAATATTTATTGTCATCACTGTGAGCGCTGGATACTGTGTTTTCAATTCATACTTGCAGCCGGAGGGCGCTCTGTGCAGTTTTAGTCCACAAATTAATCTAAAGAAGAACAGGAACCAGGAACTAACGGCATGTCTTCTAGAGGTTGCTAACCATGGCTTTAACATCCAGATAAACACTTTTCAAGACAATAAATACACGATTGAGACGATGCATACAAGTATTGCCTCAGAATTTGCCTCACAATAGCGCTCGTTCCGTGGGCGTGGCCGCATTAGCGGATAATGAGCTGAATCACAGACTTCTGACATGGCTTTCTTTTCATACAGATTACATAAACACAGAATTTTTGTTTTTGATTTGACTTACATGATTTAAAACCTGACATTTCAACGTTTTTTTAGACATAAGTCTCATTTTTTTGTGATTAGTATTCACTAAGTTACAGTTCATTTTCTGAGAACTGTCAGATTGGACTTTGTTCAGAGGGAGACGAGAGATCACGCATCATGTTAGTTTTCTTTATTTTGCAAAAAGCACAACATTTTGTTTTTACACTGAGTGTACACAAATAAAAGACGATGTTCTACAGATTAAAATGGTGTATAGCTCTTAATTGTATGTGCAACATTGGAGTATTTTGAGTCTCTTTCACACTGGTAAGAAAAAAAAACAGCGGTGGTATCGCCGGCGTGACCGCCGACCCGAGGGAGTTAACTGGGGCATGTTTGAAACTTGCTTTGACAGTCAATGCAACACAAACAACATCTGTAAGAGAGTTAAATCACTGAATATTTTTAATATGTTTTGTGTATTGTATTGTGAGCTAACAAAACAGTGTATAATATATATGTATTTTATTGCTTGTCAAGTAAAATGTATTTGTATTAGCTGTAATATACACAATCCTCTGCATTAATGTGAAGAAAACAAAAGAGGGATTATTGTGGACTTTAGGAAAGGTGGCAACATCCCTGCTCCTCTAGATATTGGAGGAGTAGCTGTTGAGGTGGTCTCCAGCTACTTGGGAGTGCATATTAGTAATGAGCTCGCTTGGAGTAACAATACAGATAAAGAAGTCCCATCAACGTTTTATTCTTCTTGAGGAAATTGATGCATGCTGGCCTTGGCATTTCAGCCCTCACATCCTTCTACAGATAAATGGTGGAGACTGTCCTCACCTCCTGTATCACTGTGTGGTGGTGAAATTGTCATCTGTAAGCAGTATTTACATCACCAGATGCTAAACCGTAGCATAACGGGAATGGAGCTATGAAAAGAGTCATTTAACAAGCTGCAAGAGCCATCAGTTTCTCACTATAAAGCACCTTTGTTAACAAAGCGGTTCATAACTTAATACTAAATCGCTGTTTATTGTTCAAATGTATGATACTTGCCTTAGCTGTTGAAGAGCATCAAGATATGCAGTCTCAGAAGAAATTCTTGATGGTTCGGTCTGAGGGTGTTGAAGTTGTAATCAATATCTTCTGTTTTGAATGAAGAAATGACGACAAACTTGTGCTGTTAATTTGACCCTGTTGTGGTCCAGGAAGTTGCACATGGCTTGAAGTGAAAGAGGTCTGAGGTCTCACGTGAACCGCAGTCAGTAGAATGAGGAAGAACAACTACCAGTGAGGAGGGAACTTGTGTTGGCTTTTAAGATCCACAAAAGTCACACCTTAGAGTTTTGGTTTGACCAATGAGAAAGGTGTAATTCTCAGGTGGGAAGGTTACTTTGTTTGAAAGTGCACGCATTTGCATGAGGGGAGTAAGCTGGCAGTTTGTGTCTTTTTATACTCTTATAAATATAACAAACAATGCATTCTATGACTACGATTATGATATGACTATGATTTATTTTTTGTATATAAACTGCACATGGGTTCGCAAATCTGACTTGTCTTCAGTGGAGTAACGTTACATAGAGCAAGTTTTAGGGACCTAGAAATATATATATATTGCCGCAATTGCCATGAACTAAATGTCACTAAGTAAGTGTTTTTGATTCAGGCATCTATGTTTGAAAGTTGTATGCTTGTTTATGCTTGGCTTGTGTTTGTGTATGCCCAAGTCCAGTCTTAAGTCTAGACAATGAAAATAAATGAAAATAAATGAAATCAAAATTGACTTTTTTTTTTTTTTTTATGAAATATTGCAGTATTTATCATAAATGATTTATCCATATGTAATCCAGTAAACTGATCCTCACAATTCATTTCCTGTGTCATGTAATCAAGGGAGTGTTATGCTGTTCACCTCTAAAACATAATCATCATTGACCTCTGCTATCCACCTCTTCAGCAGGCATATTATTATTATGAACTAACTATAATACAGCTTACATAATATTTTATAACACAATATCACCTCTTCCAGTGGGGGTTGTGGTCAGACCACAAGGAGATCCACATGTACCTTGTGTCAGAAATAGCATTTGTGAAAAATGCCACTGGACTCTGAGTAATCAAATGGAAACTATTGTCTAAGCTGCATGTCAAACCTTTCATGAATATTACTAGAGGAATGAAAGGGATTGGCAAGAAGTTTTGAATCCACCCTACTTCAATTATATAATCTTAACTGACCTTGCAGTGTTGTCTGAGCTGAATTGGGAATGAATAGCTTAGTCTTTTATCATATTCCATGAGGGAGGAAACAGAAAACATTCAAACATCTGGACATTAAACATCTGGATTGTTTTTATTCATGCCTAGGTGCCTAGGTTAACTCGTATATATTTTGTCTGCCTTTGAAAGCTTAGATTGTCAGAGAAAGTCATCATAACCAGATTTTAACCAGAATTTCATCATACCAAAGCCAAAGGTGAATGCAGCTGTGCTCTATTACAGTGTAGTTTTGACATATTGTGACCACTAATGCTGGTAGTCCTACCCATAATATAGTCCAAATGATGGGCAGCCACTGCTGCTCATGCAGCTTTAGCAGCTCTGGTTCCACTGATCTGAGCTTTATGGCTTAGTGGTCAGATGGAAACCTTATTTTAGTGCAAGACACCCGAAAGCCCCTAAAGGATTGTCAGATTGTGAGAACTAAATTCTCTGGTCTGGTGAAACAAAGACTGTTAAGCCTGGAGGAAACTAGGCACTGTTCATCACTTGCAATACCAACTACAGAAAATACAGAAATATTCTTTATGAAAAAAAAAAAGAAAAAATAGAGCCAGAGTCCTTAGATTCCCATCCAACTTGACAAAGCTTGAGAGAATTTGCAGAGAAGAATGGCAGAAAATCCCCAAATCCAGGTGTGCAAAGCTTGTCACATTATACTGACCATAGAAAAAACTTGGTGGTTTTAGGAACCCTGTGGAAAATTGTCTTTTGAAAGGCTGTTCTTACACAAAAGCAATGCTGTACAAAGGTGCAAGGTGACAGAGGGGGTACATGAACAAAATGCTGAGTTTTGCCATTCATTTAATTCTACCCCACTTTAAAATAACCTTAAAACTGAGCATATATTTCTAGCAGGGAAAATGCCATATATGCATGACATCCATTCAGATTACCTCATCTTTTGTGGTCAAGCTGACTACATCCATAGCCTACAAGGAGCGTGCTTATAACAGATTACGTGCAGAGTCTGCTGCCTTAACAAATCGTGCCACATTGCTGCCATTTTCGACAATGTGCGGATTTAGCACTTAGTAGCATGAAGAACAAATATACACATAGACTGTACATAGAGATCGATTTAAGATTCAAACTCTCTTCGATACAAAAAAATACCCTGTGCGAGCTCTTGTTTTTAATGTTGATAATTTATTATACAAGCAAGAATGCAATGTTTCCCGATTATCCACACGATTGCAAATGTGACATTTATTTTATACACTAAACAGCTTAAAAGTTTTCGGTACATATCCTAGTAATAAAGATGAATTAACAATATTAAGAAGAGGATCTATGCATAATCTAACATACAGTGGGTACGGAAAGTATTCAGACCCCCTTAAATTTTTCACTCTTTGTTATATTGCAGCCATTTGCTAAAATCATTTAAGTTCATTTTTTTCCTCATTAATGTACACACAGCACCCCATATTGACACAAACACAGAATTGTTGACATTTTTGCAGATTTATAAAAAAATAAAAACTGAAATATCACATGGTCCTAATTATTCAGACCCTTTGCTGTGACACTCATATATTTAACTCAGGTGCTGTCCATTTCTTCTGATCATCCTTGAGATGGTTCTACACCTTCATTTGAGTCCAGCTGTGTTTGATTATACTGATTTTGCTTGATTAGGAAAGCCACACACCTGTCTATGTAAGACCTTACAGCTCACAGTGCATGTCAGAGCAAATGAGAATCATGAGGTCAAAGGAACTGCCTGAAGAGCTCAGGGATAGATCTGTGCCTTGCCACAATTCTGGCCAAGGTTACAAAAAAAATTCTGCTGCACTTAAGGTTCCTAAGAGCACAGTGGCCTCCATAATCCTTAAATGGAAGACGTTTGGGACGACCAGAAACCTTCTTAGAGCTGGCCGTCCAGCCAAACTGAGCTATCGGGGGAGAAGAGCCTTGGTGAGAGAGGTAAACTAGAACCCAAAGATCACTGTGGCTGAGCTCCAGAGATGCAGTCGGGAGATGGGAGAAAGTTGTAGAAAGTCAACCATCACTGCAGCCCTCCACCAGTCAGGGCTTTATAGCAGAGTGGCCCGACAGAAGCCTCTCCTCAGTGCAAGACACATGAAAGCCCGCCGGAAGGACTCCAAGATGGTGAGAAATAAGATTCTCTGGTCTGTTGAGACCAAGATAGAACTTTTTGGCCTTAATTCTAAGCGGTATGTGTGGAGAAAACCAGGCAATGCTCATCACCTGTCCAATACAGTCCCAACAGTGAAGCATGGTGGTGGCAGCATCATGCTGTGGGGGTGTTTTTCAGCTGCAGGGACAGGACGGCTGGTTGCAATCGAGGGAAAGATGAATGCGACCAAGTACAGGGATATCCTGGACGAAAACCTTCTCCAGAGTGCTCAGGACCTCAGACTGGGCCGAAGGTTTACCTTCCAACAAGACAATGACCCTAAGCACACAGCTAAAATAACAAAGGAGTGGCTTCACAACAACTCTGTGACTGATCTTGAATGGCCCAGCCAGAGCCCTGATTTAAACCCAATTGAGCATCTCTGGAGAGACCTAAAAATGGCTGTCCACCAACGTTTACCATCCAACCTGACAGAACTGGAGAGGATCTGCAAGGAGGAATGGCAGAGGATCCCCAAATCCAGGTGTGAAAAACTTGCTGCATCTTTCCCAAAAAGACTCATGGCTGTATTAGATCAAAAGGGTGCTTCTACTAAATACTGAGCAAAGGGTCTGAATACTTAGGACCATGTGATATTTCAGTTTTTCTTTTTTAATAAATCTGCAAAAATGTCAACAATTCTGTTTTTTTTTCTGTCAATATGGGGTGTTGTGTGTACATTAATGAGGAAAAAAAAAGAACTTAAATGATTTTAGCAAATGGCTGCAATATAACAAAGAGTGAAAAATTTAAGGGGGTCTGAATACTTTCCGTACCCACTGTACCTACTTTAGAAACAATCCAGTAAACACTGCTAATATAGGGATAAGTAGAGAAAAGGAAAAAGGTGGATATTAAGGATGTGTATTTTTGCATTATTTAAATTGTTGATCTGTTGATCAATAATACTGTATCATAATGGCTGTTTCTTTTTAGTGTTGTTGGTAACATCAATCTTTTTGGCCCTTTCCTACTTGTTTTCAGAAAATGGTATTTTCTGGTATTGATGAACTCCAGAGTTACAAACTAGCAGCAGCTCATTTGCAATTAGAGAGAGACAAATCACAAATCAGAGTCAAATCACAAGCTTCTGAATCAAAATATAATTCAATTGTGAAAATTGTGTCAATGCCCAGCTCTACTGTCAATAAATGTTCTTTTTTATTTGTAATTTTTTTACAATTTTTTTTCCCATTTATATTCTTGTCAGAGTGCACCAGAATGCTTAGTTTACATGTTAAAATCACGAAAATTTTCCCCTGGGGGAGGATGCCCTCAGACCCCCCTACTACTATTTCCTTTGTAAACATGTCACCTTTTTTACCACTTTGGAGTTTTCAGGTATGCATTTGAGACTATACTAATGACAAAAAGTCTTTGAATGGGTCTATTCCAGGCATCCTCAAATAATGGAGCTTGGTCTGGTTCTGTACCTTGGCTGGGTTCCAACTGGATCATGATAGATACTGACAACTGTAGCACTATTTTACCATTTGTACAGTTTAACCCCTTAAGCCCGAAGTGTCCCGCCGGTGGGACATTACCCCCCACGAAAAAAATCATAACCAAATTACTAAGCAACCACTGACAGGAATAATACAAAAAACATTTTGTTCAACTCTTAAAGAGTGCTGAGTTATCACTCTAAAACGCAGTGTACTGCCCGCGAATGCCACCTAGCTATAAAAAATATTAATAATCATATTTTTCAAAACTCCTGCCTAGATAATCACACACTGGGTGTCATTTGAAAGCTTAGAGTCTGAACTTTACAATGAATGTAGCCAATTTGATTAACTCCTAAGTACTGTTGAGTTATTTGCTGAAAAATAATTTAATTTTTTTTATATATTTGTATAATTGTTTTGTACAGAATACTTTCTCACATGTGATAATTTAAACATGACATGAACACTTATAACACACTTTAACATTTGATGAACAGAGCTCATGAAATCGTACCTCTCTTCTCTAGTGGCATTGCAGGAAAGAGGACGAACTTCCGATTGCACTGCGATTTGAACCCCTCACCTACGTATGACGTCAGCCGATGTACATACTATATTTAATAAAAGCACGCAAAGTGTTCAAAATAAAATGCCTCAAAAGAAATAATATATATGAAAAAAATAACAAAAATGATTTAGAATCTGGTGTAACAACATATCCCTGCTACAAGCATTGGCATAATCCAGCTGATCAAGAGATATTGATCACACAATTATGACACATAAAACCCCACAGGTGCACAGGCTAACCAAAACTAAAATGTAGCTATCACTTGGCATTTTAGCTTATAACTTCATGAAACAGGCATAGATTGTAGAAAATGGCACATCATTACTTACAGTGGATTCTCCCGATTGAAATGAGTCCAAGATCACCATAATCCAATAAACCGATCACGAGTTACTCCACTTGAAAGAACGGTTTTAAAAATGCCCATCAGGGGGAACCAATGGATAAACAAAAAGGCTACCTTCCAAATGCTGTAACTTTTGATTTCTTTAAGGGATCGCCACAAAATTTGACCCAAATACAGCTCACATATAGAGGAACATCACCAAAATGGTTCCCCTATATAGATTTGAAGTTATGAGTCATTATTTTTGTGCATGTCACTCAGAAAACAAAAAAAATTAAAAATGCCTACCTTTGTTCAAAATGCTATAACTTTTGGTTTCTTGAATTTGATCCAGATACAGCTCACACATAGAGGAACATCATCAAAAAAGAATGAACCTGCTACCATATTTCCTTCATGAGATATTTCATTTTAAATTAGAAAGATGTGAATTTTCCCTTTTTTTCCACTTTTTTTGTTTGTTTGTTTGTTTGTTTGTTTGTTTATTTACCAAATTACTAAGCAACCACTGACAGGAATAATACAAAAAACATTTTGTTCAACTCTTAAAGAGTGCTGAGTTATCACTCTAAAACGCAGTGTACTGCCCGCGAATGCCACCTAGCTATAAAAAATATTAATAATCATATTTTTCAAAACTCCTGCCTAGATAATCACACACTGGGTGTCATTTGAAAGCTTAGAGTCTGAACTTTACAATGAATGTAGCCAATTTGATTAACTCCTAAGTACTGTTGAGTTATTTGCTGAAAAATAATTTAATTTTTTTTATATATTTGTATAATTGTTTTGTACAGAATACTTTCTCACATGTGATAATTTAAACATGACATGAACACTTATAACACACTTTAACATTTGATGAACAGAGCTCATGAAATCGTACCTCTCTTCTCTAGTGGCATTGCAGGAAAGAGGACGAACTTCCGATTGCACTGCGATTTGAACCCCTCACCTACGTATGACGTCAGCCGATGTACATACTATATTTAATAAAAGCACGCAAAGTGTTCAAAATAAAATGCCTCAAAAGAAATAATATATATGAAAAAAATAACAAAAATGATTTAGAATCTGGTGTAACAACATATCCCTGCTACAAGCATTGGCATAATCCAGCTGATCAAGAGATATTGATCACACAATTATGACACATAAAACCCCACAGGTGCACAGGCTAACCAAAACTAAAATGTAGCTATCACTTGGCATTTTAGCTTATAACTTCATGAAACAGGCATAGATTGTAGAAAATGGCACATCATTACTTACAGTGGATTCTCCCGATTGAAATGAGTCCAAGATCACCATAATCCAATAAACCGATCACGAGTTACTCCACTTGAAAGAACGGTTTTAAAAATGCCCATCAGGGGGAACCAATGGATAAACAAAAAGGCTACCTTCCAAATGCTGTAACTTTTGATTTCTTTAAGGGATCGCCACAAAATTTGACCCAAATACAGCTCACATATAGAGGAACATCACCAAAATGGTTCCCCTATATAGATTTGAAGTTATGAGTCATTATTTTTGTGCATGTCACTCAGAAAACAAAAAAAATTAAAAATGCCTACCTTTGTTCAAAATGCTATAACTTTTGGTTTCTTGAATTTGATCCAGATACAGCTCACACATAGAGGAACATCATCAAAAAAGAATGAACCTGCTACCATATTTCCTTCATGAGATATTTCATTTTAAATTAGAAAGATGTGAATTTTCCCTTTTTTTCCACTTTTTTTGTTTGTTTGTTTGTTTGTTTGTTTGTTTATTTGCAGTTTCTCAGCATGAGAATGTCCAAATTTATTTATTTATTTTTATTATTATTATTATTATTATTTAAACATTTAAAATGTTTCCTTTGAAAGGATTTGGAATTTTTTTTTCTTTTACAAAGCACTACTGTTGTCCAGATGGAAAATAGAACTATTAGAACTATTCCAAAAAAGTCTTTATATTTACTTGCTGGGAAGGAAATATAAAGACCTGACCACTTTAATTGAATACCCCTGGTCTATACTTCGTACTGTAGTGTTAGTCATGCATTGCATGACTGTATACTGACAGTTGTTTAATTGTTGTTTACAGCTAACCTTAACTTATATCCAGTATCATATGTGCAGTATTGGAGTAGATTTAGAGTGTTTCTGGACTAAAACATTGCATTTTTTTTCTTTTTTTAGCATCAATAATAAGCTCCAGCAGCCAGAGGCTGCATCAGGAGTGCTGGAATATGCCATGAAACACTTTGGAGAACTGGTAAGAGCTTTAAACCATAAGTAATCTGTTTGTTATTCATGCATTGACTACATAAGATGAGGCCTTGGGTGAATTTCACAAAGCCTGTAAAGAAAGACAGTAGCTAAGCCTTTGTACACATTTAACATATGGATGGGTCACAGTGGTCGACTAGAGTAGACTTGAGATTCGGGGCCAGGAGCAGCAGCTCATTTGCAATTAGAGAGAGACATCCCCCCCCTCCACCCCCCAAATTATTAGATAATGTTGAGCAAATCATTTACAAAACATGAATATACATTCATAAATAATTACGTGATATACTAACATTTTATGAATGTTTTATTAATTTGGTTATAATTCATTTTAACTTATTAGTTAATGGTCAGAGATTAGTAAATGAGTATTAGTAAATTAGTAAATGATCAGTGATGATGATTTATTGATGAAGTTGTAAGCTGGTCTGTGTTCAAAAGCACAAACATGAACAAACTAAAGCACAATTTTTAAGAAGAGTCATTTATTTGTTTTGAAGTAGATACATATTTGTAAATGTCTTACAGTCACACACTACATAGTGTTCAACACCTGTTATAGATGATGTGTAAATGCATGAATAAATCATTTACAAGGCTTTCTGCATCCCCTATTCTAAAGTGTAAAGTATTCATCACTTGTAAATGTGTTACGTATCATTTGTAGATCTTTCTTTCCTGTTACAAATTATTTGTATATGTATACAAGTCATTTATAACACTTTCTGCATCCCCTATTCTAATGTGTAAACTATTCATCACTTATAAATGTGTTATATGTCATTTGCCGATCTTCCTGTTACCTGATCCATCTCATTCCATCACTTTACCCAAGCCTAAACTTTACATTATTTAAAAAAAATAAATTAACACTCGGTCACCGTTTAACCAGTACTTATTCATTTATTTTTTATTTTGTTTTTCATGAAACAGCTCCTCACCATAACATGAAAACGCACCATAAACTGATAATAAACGTAGTTCATTATTTCGTGCATTTTATTTCAAGTTTTCAGAAGTCATACGATACCACCTTGTGAGGAAAAGACTCTTATAATGTATAATGGTTATATTACGTTAATAATCGTACCAATCCGCAGTTTCATAAATTTCAAAATTGGCGCTTCTAACAACACGGCACAGTGACGTCAAACCTTGCTCCTTATTGGCTGTCACATTTGTTTTGCGACTACCATAGAGTGTTTGCGACATGGCGAATATGAGTTGCTGTGTTGAGTTAGATTTAGCGTGACGCTTTGGAGGATGGACTTGCAGGTCAGAGGAATGTTTGCAGCGATTAAACACTTTAATTTCATTCTGTAACTCACACAAAATTATGTTTTGCTGTCATTACGCTGGTAATGTAGCACACGCATCGTTTTGTCTGTTCTGTATACTGCTTTTTGTAATGTTTTAAATTATTGTGACTAACGTACATTTATCTGCCTGTTACACTAAGTATATTGTCAACATGGATATGCTTAAGGTTATAGGGTGGAGTAGGGAGCTTAAAATTATTCCTTTTATACAATAGTATATCAACTAAGATAACAGTCACTGTAAATCTATATTTCGTTTTTATTTTTGTGAAGTGGCTAAAAGTTAGGGGCTCAAAAATATAATATTATAGTAAAATATCAGGATTCGTATAGATTTTTATATCCTGTAACTGAAAGGTATACTTTGCATATGGCAAATAAATGGTAAATTTACACATTGCAGTTTGTACATAATTTATAAAGAAGATCTGCAAATGATATGTAACACATTTATAAGTGATGAATAGTTTACACTTTAGAACAGGGGATGCAGAAAGTGTTATAAATGACTTGTATACATATACAAATAATTTGTAACACGTAAGAAAGGTATACAAATTATATATGACACATTTACAAGTGATGCATAGTTTACACTTTAGAATAGGGGATGCAGAAAACATTGTAAATGATTTAATCATGCGTTTACACATCATCTATAACAGGTGTTGAACACTTTGTAGTGTGTACTGCAGTGTGAGTGCTGACTGGTGAGGGTATAGACAGCTGTCTTCTCTGACACACACGGAGTGTTTAACTCCGTGCACCTGATGTGAGCTTCAGTGGAAGGTAAAACCGGTTCAGAGGTTCACTTCATCACTAGATCCCACACACAGAACACAAGTCTGTGCTGATGAGTGAAAGGATTTAACACAACCCACTGGAATCACCTGACTGTAAGGCATTTATAAATGTGTATCCACTTCAAAACAAATAAATAACACTTCTTAAAAATAGTGCTTTAGCATACCTGCATGTTTGTGCTTTTGAACACAGACCAGCTTACAACTTCATCAATAAATCATATACTGATCATTTACTAATGATTTGTTCAACATTTGTTCATGATTAACAATTTTTTTTTTATTGAGATAATGATAGTAAAACAATTTTGTCATAAATACCAATTATTATAAGTGATAATGTATCAACTAATAACTTATAAACCATCTACTAATGATCTGTTTGATTTATTTGATTAAGATAACTTACAACACATTTATAAATTATCATAACACTTATTAATAATTTATGAACATATATTGTCATGTTTTGTAAATGATTTGTTCATCATTAACTAATAACTTATAAGTGTCTCATAACTGAATTAATAAAACATTCATAAAAAGTTAACATCACTTATTAATAATTTTGAACATATAGCAATGTTTTGTAAATGATTTGTTCATAATTAACAAATAATTTATAAATGACTTATACCTGAATTAATAAAACATTCATAAAATATTAGTATATCACTTATCAAACATTTGTAAATGTATATTCATGTTTTGTAAATGATTTGTTAATCATTAATATTCATAAATGACTTATAACAACATTATTATAAAGTGTTACCGAATTTAGTAGTAGGAAATTACTAGTCATCCAATTTTTTAAATCAGATATGCATTCCGTTAATTTTGTGAATTGATAAGTTTCGTCAGGGCGCAAAGAAATATAGAGCTGAGTATCGTCAGCGTAACGGTGAAAGCTAATGCCATGCTTCCTAATGATATCTCCCAAGGGTAGCATGCACCGAGTGAAATGCAACGTTCCTAGTACCGAGCCTTGCGGTACTCCATACTGAACTTGTGATAGATATGACATCTTTTGACAAACTGATAACGGTCAGATAAGTATGATTTGAACCATGCCAATGCAATTCCGCTAATGCCAACATAATTTTCGAGTCTTTACAAAAGAATGCTGTGGTCGATTGTGTCAAAAGCAGCACTGAGATCTAGTAACACTAGTAGACAGACAATCATCTTCAAGTCATCTTCATTTGTAGAGCGCTTTTTACAATACAGATTGTTTCAAAGCAGCTTCACAGTGATAATAGGAAAATTAATAGACAGAGATTATTTTGGCTTTACAGCAGATCTATGAAAAAGTTATTATCAAGCTAAAGTAAGTTTTTGATTGAATCACTTCCATTGTAAAAATTGTTAATTATTAACTTAGGGGCCACTTGAATGACGCTTTTTAAACTGAAAACAGAAGACTTTAAATGGAAGACTTTCATTTACTTGTTTAGTCTATTAGGTATGCGCATTTGAATGTGTATGTGCACAGACGCTTAGTCTTTTTTACAGTGACATCACCAAATTACTTGTCTGGCCCGCATAATAGTAGGAGTACAACCATTTTTAAATATGCTAAAAAACAAGACATGTTTCTTGAGAACCAGATCAGCACATTAGACTGATCACGCTTTTCTTTATAGGCTTTACACACACAGTTTTCTTTGTAAACTAGAGTGTTAGCTGTGGAAAAACAATAATACTGTTTAGACTCTACAGTTTTTTTACAGTTTTTTTTTTTTTTTTTTTTTTTTTTTTTTTTAAACTATTACACTGGTGGCACTACATTGGTGAGCAGATCCGTTTCTTTCAAAAACAATGTTGTAGTGATTCCAATTTTTTTGATATATTTAGCAGTTTTAATTAGTTTTGACTAACTAGTTCAAGTTAAGTATTTAGAGCTAGTTTTATGTATAATATATTAAAACAAATACACATTTTATACTTATAGTCACTCTGTTTTTGGTAATTTTCTGGCCCTTGTAGCAGAATTCAGGCTTATGAGTGTTGATTTGCTTTATATTTTTCTGTTGTAGCCTTTGAAATGACATACAGATACTTTGTCTTATGCTATATGAGCAATTAGAATTTACACACTCATTCATCAAAACAGCCTGCTTTAAAAAAAACTCAATTTCCTTCATTTATAAAATATGACCTGGTGAAGTGTTATTTCAAACATTGCTAAGCTATCCAAATTGCAAGCGATCCTCACAATGGGCTCGCTTGCAATTTTAAAATAAACAGTTGCTATTCCCTTCCATTAAATGTTGGGACAACAATTGAAGCTGTCCATACTCAGCTGTCTGCATTCCCATGGATGTGATTGTGTGAAGTTTGTGTGAATATCCTGATGGTTCATTACCAAGATGAGCTTAACTATTTTGGTTTACTTACAGTTTTTCACAATTGCTAGGAGACATTTCTTGAAAACCTTCACTCATTTTCTCACAACATTAAACACAAAACCTAATCTTCAAACTACATTTACAAAACCCCTGACAAAAGCATACAATCGGCTCAAAACCATTCCAACTGTGCTCAAAATCAAACAATCCTTTCAGATCATACACAAATCAGTCAATATATAAACTCTACAGATCATTCACTACAGATCAATGTCCAAATGCAAAAGCCCAAAAGTTCAAAGAAAACTCTAAATGAAAAGTTGTACAACTGCAAAATCAAAGTCAATGAGAGATTCATTCTGCCTCAGTATCATGTCTTCATGTTGGATCCAGCCTGAGGACTTTGTCCACACCACAGACAATGTTGTCTCTTGCCATCTATGGACAGGTAAATATATGTTTGTTTGTTTTTTTTTTTTCAGATCTTTCGATCTATTTGATAAAATGAGCTTGTGCAATATACCTATGAACATGCCCTGAGACAACGAAAAAACATACGGAGAGCAGCAGCTTTCTTTTCTGCTCTGTTAGCCTCAAGACCACTCTGAACGCTGTGAGTGCATGTTAGAAATCAGGAATGGTGAGAGATTTTTCATCTTCAAACCAAACTGGAGTCTTCAGCTGATAAAGTTTAAAGGAGACCTATTGATGCCCCTTTTTACAAGATGTAATCTAAGTATCAGGTCTCCCCAGAATGTGTCTGTGAAGTTTCACCTTGAAATACCTCACCTATTTATTTTACCATGTTGTAATTACCCATTTTTGAGTCCTAGCAAAAACATGCTGTTTTCGTGCATGTGTCTTTAAATGCAAATGAGCTGCTGCTCCACCGCTCCTATCCAAAATAGCGCTTGTTTCATTCACAGCTCCTGCATGCATTGGATACACTGCAAAATACCAACAAGACATCTGCTTGATTTTGATTATTATCTATATCGTGATCACTCTCAGGGACATTGCAGTTCTTCTTCATCAAGAAAGTTTATTATCTGAATGCGTTTTAAAGCTAGTTTAAATTTCTAATTTATCGTTTTCTGAGCGCACACATCTGAAGCACACTCACAGAAAGCTGGCTGTCAGACGGCACATCTCTTGAGTATTAAACTAACTTCTCGTTCACGTTTTATTGTGTTTAAACTGTCAAACACACAAGGTTATGTCAAAAACAAACAAAATGACATAAACACAGTCGTTTATGTCTGTGAACGTCAACAACAGGGACAGAAATCGCATGTGTATATTAGATATTGGCACATTCCCTTCAAAAATAAAACTAATTGACTGCGTCTTTAGCGGCTCAGATGTCAGGAGTAAATGAAGACCGTAATGTTCACTCTTACATCCAACAATAAAACACCTCAACTGCTTTTCAGACATACTTGTCGCTACAGCTGCTAGATACAATGGCGTAGATACAATGGCAGATAGTGTACAACTCGCTCTGGGCGGAAACTATGCTAATACGGCAGAGTCCATCAGAGTCCATTTATGGGCAGGGCCTATACAATGTGACATCACATTGTACAGAAAATGAAAATGGTTTGTTCTGAGACTGTTGAGGTTTTATTGGGATAAAAAAAGTAGTGGGTGGATTTTTATCATTATAAGGTGTTTGTGTACACACACTGCCGACACATTTATGTTCAAACACCATGTAAAGGTGAATTTGGCATAATAAGTCCCCTTAAACCCCGTCTGGCTAGCGCGCTTCTCTCAATGTTTATGCATTAGTTCAGTAGGCAGAGAGTAGGCGGTCTTTTGTGGCTGTTCAAACACATTCGACCACATGAGCATATACACTACGAAAGCAATCCGGTCAAATGTGTTTTCTACAGCATCTGGAAGAGGTTGAAGGTGGACAAGCTCAAAACATTTTAGACCCCTTTTACACCTGTAGCATCGTCCATTTGTGATCCGATCGACCAAAGCATCTTAATACCAGGTGTAAACAGGGCCTAACTGCCTGAACTTGTTGAAGGTTTTGCAGAAAGAGTGATTTATTTGACAAAAGTGTTTAGGCCTTTGAGAATTTGGTTCAGAGAATGGCGTTTTGTGTCTTAGCAATTGTGAAAAACTGTAATTTGTGTTCTTGAGCAAGCACTTTCATCCCCTCTAAAAGAAATTTTAGTCCCTGATTTTTCTGACTGCTCCCATTTCGAATGATATTATGTGTGCTCTGAACTCTTTTTATTTATTTCCATCATTCATCCTTTTATGTTTTGTCTTCCACTACAGGAGATTCAGGCCACCTGGTATGAGAAACTTCATGAGTGGGAAGATGCTCTGGTCGCCTACGATAAAAAAATTGACATGAACAAAGATGATCCGGAGCTAATTCTGGGTCGCATGAGATGTCTGGAAGCGCTAGGAGAATGGTATGCACACATAACTTGTCAGTTTCGTTCTTGAAAGGCTCATTCTTGCTTGTCTACAACTTTGGTTCTTTTTTGGAATTTTCATTTTTTGCATTCTTTGCATGTCATTTATACGTTTTATTGCAGGATAAATTTATTGAATACTCGCCTTTTTCAGACAGTTCTATGTAGTCCTATTCTTATTAAAGATAAATGTTTATTTTTTGTGACTAGATAGGTCCATGTTCCTAAGCAGGCAGTTTGTAGTGCTGTTAGATGTTACCCAGATGTTGTTAGTTACTCTTTATTAGTTACTGATTCATTTGTGAACTGATTTTTACATTTGTGGCAAACACGATTTTAGAACCTTGCATCTTTTGTTAATTGTTTTCTTAATAGACAATTATTATTCTTAATAATATCAAGAAAACTATTATATTGATGGGAAAAAATATTTGCTAACCACAAGTTGTGAAATGTCCAAAGGAAAATGGACTGCAAAACGTTATACTATGGAAAGTAATTTCCAATGTGAAATATAATTCCTCTCAATACAGGGTCGTACAATGAGGTGAGAATATGATTGAGTAAGTAAAATCAGAGATTGAATTTGTGTGCTTACTGCGTCTCTGTTTGCCCTCATGGAATCTGACAGTGCTGTCATTTGTTTTTTTGTTTTGTTTTTTTTTTTTCCCTTGACTTTTGAAAGGAAAATCTTACTGATTTCTGTAACAGTCATTTACTGGGAAGGATGAGAATGAGTTTGTGTGGGAGAGTGACTGGCAAGAGGGCTGACTTCCTGGATTTTTTGCAGTCAGTGAAACCAGTAATAGGACAGGAATAGATAGCGATAGTGGAAAGAGGGAATAATGGTATATCAATAGCAATAGTTGTGTAATTAAAAATGATGGTAACACTTTACAATAAGGTTCATTAGTTAACATTAGTTAACTACATTAGTTAATATGAACTAATAATGAACTGCACTTATACAGCATTTATAAATCTTTGTTAATGTTAATTTCAGTATTTACTAATACATTATTAAAATCTTGTTAACATTAGTTAATGCACTGTGAACTAACATAAACAAACCATGAACAACCGTATTTTCATTATGTTAACGAAGATTAGTCAATACTGTAACAAATGTATTGCCCATGTTAGTTCATGTTAGTTAATACATTAACTAATGTTTAACTAATGAACCTTGTTGTAAAGTGTTACCAAAATGATTATTTTGCCCAATACTTTTTTTGTGCTGTATTTTTATGCCTTTAAAAGTATCATTCTTTTGGCTTTGTGTCAGAAGTGTAGCACAGGCACTTGGAGTATGTCAGAAATAGAACGGAGTATCAGTTTACTGTCAGGGATTTGTCACGTTGCATTGCGTTGTGCCACACTGCATCTAGTATAGACTGCGTTATGATTATAATGGGTTCTAAGTGTGCTCCGATCAGGATTTTTGGGGCCGATCACTGATTACGATCACTGGAAACAGTATTTGCAGATACAAAGTATTGATTTAAAGTGTCAGTTTTTCCACTAGTCAAATGTAAACACAGAAAAAGACATTTTGTTGCACTTAACATAAAAATTCAACAAAAATATAACAAAAATGAACAGGAATGCCTTGTCGGAGGGTAATCAACCTGATTTCAACCTCATATCTGAGACTTCTAGCTCAATTTTGCTATATTGTTATAGCCACACGAGTTTATTTGTGTGTTTACTGCATTGTGGCTGAATTATTGATTTTACATCTTCACATAACGACTTTTTTTGGTCTAAAATGACCGAACAACACCAGAGTGTTAAGTTTAAAAAAAATTAAGAGATGATGAGAAAGTATCATGAATTGACAACTATATATATTTATGGATATAAATATATATATATATATATATATATATATATATATATATAATAGAGGATATATTGGCAAGCAACATGTGGAACATATTCCATTCCCTCTCTAAGAGGTGATTAGGAACAGCTTAGAGCTTAACAAATATACAGCAGTGGTGAGTGGTGACTTTTTTAACCGGGTATGCTGGGTGGTGTGTCATGTAAAAAAAAAAAAAAAAAAGTGGCAGATGCACATGCATTTACTCAGTTGCTTACTCATGAGATATGTTGGACCTTTTTTTGAGAATAGCCTACATTTACCTGTTGAGACGTGCCTTTACAAGCAAAGAGCTTTTGTGATGTTTGAGTCGACGGAGGCGCGAAATGCGAAAGGTACATTTGCAAAATATGCAGTATTTTTGTAAGTCCGCTAGGTGCCGCTAGCGTTACAAGGAACATGACCAAACAAAGCTTAATTTGACCAAAGATCCATTTCCTGACCCCAAGACCCTCAGCCTTAACAGGAATGATGACGTGACTTCTTTTAACAAAGAAGTCTGTCTTGAGTACCTCTCAGCCCATCTGAAATAAACTAATCAAAACCTATCACGTGGGGTCTGACCACATTAAATCTATTGATTCTCTCACAAAGCCCTCTTGTATTATCAACAGAACAGGATCACCAGCCTGGCGTTGGGTAGTGCGGAAGCTTTGAAGTTGTTGCCAGCTGGTGAAACGCGTTGTTCTGAGCAGCTCTCTTCTTTGGAGACTTTGTTCAAATAGTTCACGGAGTGTTTCAGAGTTCTGGATGTGACGGCTGTTGGGTGGTCAGCTGCGCGGCTCGTGGATGAAGATAATCAGTGACTGTTAGATGGAAAATCAGCCACGGCCGTTAGATGGGACAAAGCAGCTGTGGTGCTTAGATGTAAAGTTCAGCCATGGTCAAAGTATCGGTTCTTCAACAACTAGCTGTTTGGACAGCATAGTTTTAAAGGAGAAAGTTAGTTCCATCCTCAGATGCGGTCCTCCAATGAGACGTGGCTATGGAGCTTAGACACGCCCCATCTATCGTCCATTGATTACATCACGTGATATCCGTGGAACATTTTCCTGTTTTATTAGCAACTTTATAACGTTTCCTAATATCTTCCTGATACCGAATTTCAATGTTTCATGCACACAGAATTAAAGAGAATAATTGCTTGAAAAACAACAGTCCACTAGAGAGTGCGCATGGACTTTGAAAGGTTCGCGCGCTGCACTGTGCACGAGATGGAGCTGGACACGGAAAATGAAGTAAGGCCTGGCTATAGTCTACCCGCGGCTTAAGACAACTTTTATTTTCTTTCACACACAGCACAGAGAAACATCTTTCTAATAAACCGACCAAACTGCCTGTCAAGTGATAGACAAAACTGACAATGATTTTTATCTTTTTTAAACAAATGAAAGGCAATGTGGATAAACATTCACAGCCACGATGTAGCCTATACAGATCACTCACAAGGATATAGAAGCAAATGAATAAAAACATTTTGGATCAATAAACTTTAAAATATATATATATATATATATATTAATAACTGCAGAAAGGCCACACTGCAGATAGATATACATTCCATATGTCGGCAAATCAAATTACATCGGCTAAATTGTCTGTGCGAGCAAGCTTTAACTCTACAGCGCAACATTGATGCACCAAAAAAAAAAAAAAATATATATATTTTTTTTATCAAACATTAATTTATAGAATTGAATTAGAACAGAATATACCGTTTTAATAAATGAAAATAGCCTATTTAAAAAAATGAAATATGATCAAGTCAAACTGCAAAATACCTGAAGTGCAGGGGAACATATTCAAAACACAAGCCAGAAATAGTTAAATTAGGTAACCCAGAGTGATCAATAAATAAATTAAAATTAAAGAAATTATTAAAATAACGAAAGTATAGCTAGAATTGTCAACTTGTCTTTTTAACTGCAGATCGACAATAAATGCTAAACTGGAGTGGCAGTCTTTTTAGCTAAACATTAACAGAATCCAAAAATCAAATTACAAGCGGCTGAAATAGCTTGAAATCACTTATAGCTACCCTACCTGATTGAGAGAGAAAAATCCAATCTTTCACGCGATCTGCCTGTGTCCGTTTGAGTCTTTTCAAAAAGCGCGCTATAGTCAGCTCGTTGGCCGGCAGAAGCGCACCGCAGTGTTTGTCGTTGTTGAGTTCTAGGACATGAGCTGTTGGCACAACTTGCATCATACGTTTTTTTGATCATCTTTTACCATTTCAAAGTGCATCCAATTGTACACTTTATCCCAGACATTGTTGAAGATTTAATCCCTGCCATAAAGATGCTCATCTGTCGGTCACGGATCATGGAAGTGAAACTTAAATCGGTCATAGGTTGGATTTATTCACGCACATTAAAAATATTTATTAAAAGCTTCTTTCTTTTCACATTTTTATTTATAGCATTAACATAATAGGCTTTATATTAACCTATTGGGAAAGAACCGGTATGTCTATGTAAAATCTGATATTGAGCGCACCCATATCTCGTCTCATAACACCTCTGCGACGATTCGACTGTGAGATTGGTAGTCGAATCAGGCTCCTCCTATCGAAGATTCGAATCGTCGACTATTCGGGGTCACCCCTAGTTAAGGCTGAGGGTCTTGGGGTCAGGAAATGGATCTTTGGTCAAATGAAGCTTTGTTTGGTCATGTTCTTTGATGAAGTCATTGGTAAGTTCTGTCAAGCGATGCCCTACAGCACGCCACTGATATACAGTAGCATTCATGTGAAATAAATAATAAAAATAAAAAACAGAACAGTCTTTATCATCACAAAGTAATCAAATGTAAAACAACATCTTTACAACAGCATCTTTACTCCTAAAGAGCAATGAGTGATTTTCTCTGTCTTTTGTTGTTTGATTAATACAGATAGGAATATTAGGCTGCTGTCACTTTAAGACCGAATGCACAGATCCAATATACTACACATACAGATGGTACTCAACCAGAATGCGTTTTTTGTGTTGGCTTTGCATGCGAGTTTTAACAGCACTGAAAACAGGTTAGTGGATAATGCTACAACACATGGCGCAACTGTCCTTTAAGAGATCTGAGTTCGAGACCTGGATTGAGATAGCCTTTTCAAGCCAACATATTTCATTTGAAATGTACATTTATTGTTCTGAAAATGATCTTTATTAATTTTCTGCCATTTTATTAGCTGTGTTTATTTTTAATTGATACTTAATGATAACAGCATTGTGAAATATTTGCTCTTAACTGGTGTTAGCTGACAGTCTTTGTCTTTACTGTTCTTTATGCTTAAGAAACAGCAGATTGGTCAAGGGTTTGGTTTTGTGAATCACTCATGAAATTGAGATGACTGACAATGATAACCAAAGGATAAATGATAAAGCAATGGAAGAAAAACAACAATCACTCAAAAAAATTATACGTTGGATTTACTTAACTTTTTTTATGTTGTAACAGAAGGAGTCCACTGGAGGCGAGCGTAGTGAGAACCCAAGTGCAGTTTAATGATAATAATCCAAAATACAAACGTGAACAGGAACATGAAAACAGACGTGACTTGACATGGCTTGACTTGAGGAGACTTGACAAAATGACTCACTGACAGCAGGTTACATTTACATTTAGTGTTGTCACGATACCAAAATTTTGACTTCGATACGATACCCAACTTCAGTATCACGATACCGATACTTAAACGATACTATGGCAAAAAAGTAAGAAAAGTAAATAAATAACATATGACAGAACTTCTTTCTTCACCAGTGTGCAGCTGAAAATTCTGGATTTGAGCTTCATTGCCATGAAGTTAGAGTTAGATTTAATATAATTTTTCAAGTTTATTATTTTCATGCTCAATAAAATTGTAAATTATGTGCTATTATTCTTTTTTTCCTTTTTTTTTTTTTTTTTTTTTTTTTTTTTTTATATACATGTAAGCAGGGCTTGACATTAACTTCTTTCGCTCACCAGCCACTGTGGCTAGTGGTTTTCCAAAGTAACTAGCCACTCAGCATTTTTATTGGCCACAATTTTGATGTTGGTAAATTACATTTTATATGATTAAATTAGTCATTTTGCTTGATTTAGAAGATTTAAAACCCTTTCAAACTTTTAAATGCAGACTGACCACCCAAATCAAGATTACATTGTATATCAGCTGGTATGTAGGCCTACAGGTGGGAAAGAGGTGGACAATATGAGCATGAGCTGGTATGAGAACAAGTTATTTGTGTTAGGCTATATAAAAGAACAAAGAAGCAAATTACAAAAACAACAGTAAATTAAAAAATAATCTTTTTTTCAGATACACTAGGTTTATTTAACATATAGCCTTCATTTATTTAACATCTTTTGTTGTTTGATTAACATTAATGATAGACAGGCCTATTTAATTGGGCTGCTGAATGCATTGACGTACTGTAACTGACGCATATTCAGTTATTACCCACCTGTTTACATCCACTTAAGCCATAACCGACTGTATTCACGCGAGATACTCCACACGATGGACATTTAGACATCTGTGTGCACGTGTATTTGACTATTCAGGCGCGCGCGACAGAGAGAGAGAGCGCACACGAGAGAGCGCTTCTGTTGTGTGTCATTCAGCGCAATTCCACCTATCCCTCCTTCACTAACTGCATGTAAATAACGAATTGTGTAATTGGAATTAGAGCAATAATATAATGTAATTAGAGCAATGTTATTAAAGCATAAATTGGTTTAATATAACTGTATATTCCCTTCACATATTTATGTTTTTTTAAATTTTATTTTAGCAACCAGATATCACTTATTAGACTCAATAATACACCTCTTTGCGGATGTCTGCTTGCATGAGTAATATAAATGACACTCGTTTAATTTTTGAGAGCATAAACATAGCGCTGGTATAACATTCACTAACCTGTCGCTCTTTAAATTCTTTGTACAAATCGGCAAGATGCTTTGCCAAGTTGGATGCTCCCTTCGCTTGCGTTATTTTGTAACATATTTTGCAGACGGGCTTTGTGGTGTCCGTGGGCTTGCCCTGATTGTCGGCAATGTAAGCAAAATAATGCCATATTTTGCTTTGTGCATCTGCTTTCTCAACAATTTGTGGACTGTCTGCAAAAGCACCTGTATTTGCAACCACACCTCTCGTTTCGTCACCATTAAAGCCGTTGCGCAGTTGAGAGGAATAAACACGCACTCAATGTGCCTTTGAAGCAGCGCGCTGCACGCACACTTCCCCATGCTGTCGCACATTAGGAAATATAGCTGCCACTCAAAGTACCCGTACTAATAAAACGAAGAACCGTACCGTTTTTAAAAGCAGGGTATCGCGATACCTTTCTAGTACCGGTATATCGTGCAACACTATTTACAATACATGACAAAGTAACATGGGGAAGACAATGATAAAAGACAAATGAATAAGAGACATGAAATGCAAAACATGAACACAAAACCAAAACACCTGTGACATATCCCCCCCTCTAAGGGCGGCTCCTGATGCCCAACATGAAACAAAAAAAAATACAGTCCAGGAGGGTGGGCTTGGGGGAGGGATGGTAGGCCAGGTCGGTGCAGGGGTATCGGAGGACCTGGGCATGGCAGAGGTAGGCCTGAGCCATGGGGCATGAGAAGACCTGGGTGTAGCAGAGGCGGGCCTGGGACGTGGAGCATGGGAGGACCTGGGCCGTGGAGCGTGGGAGGACCTGGGCCGTGGAGCGTGGGAGGACCTGGGCCGTGGAGCGTGGGAGGACCTGGGCCGTGGAGCGTGGGAGGACCTGGGCCGTGGAGCGTGGAAGGACCTGGGCCGTTGAGCGTGGGAGGACGTGGGCCGTGGGAGGACCTGGGCCCTGGGCCGTGGGAGGACCTGGGCCCTGGAGCGTGGGAGGACCTGGGCCATGGAGCATGGGAGGACCTGGGCCATGGAGCGTGGGAGGACCTGGACCATGCAGCGTAGGAATACCTGGGCCATGGAGCATGAGAGGACCTGAGCCTTGGAGCGTGGGGTCCAGGTGCACTGGAGGACCTGGGCCATGGTTTAGAGGTGTACCAAGCTCCGCAGCCGCAGGAAATACTTGGGGAAAAGTAGGGCAGGTTTTATGAGAGGGGGCTCTGGTGTAGCGGGTGTGGCGGCCATGGCGTGGCAAGGCTCTGGCATGGGATGGCGAGGCTCTGGCATGGCAGCCGTGGCATGACGAGGCTCTGGCGTGGCAGCCGTGGCATGACGAGGCTCTGGCGTGGCAGCCGTGGCATGACAAGACTCAGACGTGGCATGGCGAGGCTCTGGCGTGGCTCTGGCGTGGCATGGCGAGGCTCTGGGTTGGCTTTACAAGACTCTGGCGTGGCCTGACGAGGCTCTGGAGTGGCCTGACGAGGCTCTGGTGTGGCATGACGAGACTCTGGCGTGGCATGAAGAGACTCTGGCATGGCGGCCATCTTGGGGCGAGACACTGGCGCGGCGGCCTTGAGGGTGAAATGGCCAGCGGGCTTGAGTGCGAGGCGGCCGGCGGGCTAGAGTGCGAAACGGCCGGCGGGCCCGAGTGCGAAGCGGCCAGCGGCCTTGAGTGCGAAGTGGCTGGCGGGCTTGAGTGTGAAGCGGCCGGCTCAAGATGAGACACTGGCGTGGCAGGCATGGTGGGAGCAGGCACTGGCAAGGCATAAATAATCCCAGACATGAACTTGGGGGCATGGAGACAGTCAGGTGTAGATGGTACTGTGGGATTGTGGGGCTCTTCATCCACCAATACCACAGTAAATGGTGATCCACTTAATAACAGGGCGTGGTCGACGTATTGTTCTAGGGAAAAAGTATTTTTTCCCCTAGGCAAACGTGAACGCAAAGGTTCATTAAGTCCATTATGAAATATATCCTTAAGTACCACGTCGTTAACATTGAAACAATGGCACGCATAACAAAAATCCTCGACATAGTCCTCAATGGAAAAATTACCTTGACATAAGTTCAGGAGGTAAACTGCTGGGTCCATAGTGGGTCGTGTATTCTGTAACAGAAGGAGTCCACTGGAGGCGAGCGTAGTGAGAACCCAAGTGCAGTTTAATGATAATAATCCAAAATACAAACGTGAACAGGAACATGAAAACAGACGTGACTTGACATGGCTTGACTTGAGAAGACTTGACAAAATGACTCACTGACAGCAGGTTACATTTACAATACACGACAAAGGAACATGGGGAAGACAATAGGCTTGTTCGACTTTATGCAGCGCTGCACAGACCGATCGACGGCGGACTTGAAGCAGTGCATGCCGGTAAGAAATTTTGTCTGACTTGAGACAGCGCAGACGCCATGTGACTGTGACGTATGGCTTCAAAGTACTGCAAGAGCGATTCAAGATCAGCCACCTAAGTCAGCCAGCGCAGTTTCTCAAGAGGAGCTGCATGAGCGCTGATGACTACACAGCTGTTTCATGATTGCTCACAAATCTGTATTTTTATAAGAGTTAAAGCTCTTTTCATGTAGTTGCATTGTTATATTGTGTCATGTTTATCAAAATAAAACTGATAAAAAACTTAGACCCCACTACATTAGTTTTTATATAGTATATGCTTATATTGAACTTTATTCTTGTACAAACAGATGCTTTAAGCAGTACATAAAGTATTGAATGAAAATGTCTCTGAAACATTGGTGTATTAGTCAAATATTTATTTAACTGTGATTAAAAAGTATGCAAATGCAGCACTACGGGAAGCAGAAAGTGTCCGACTTCACGTCTCCGTTTTCAGCTCCTCCCCGCCTGCACGCGGCTACTCTCGCTGATTGTTTACATCCAGCCGCAGTCGATGTCGAACACACCTAATGGCTATAAATACAAGAACTTAGAGAACACATGACCAAGACAACCAATGGGGAAGTGACACAAGGAACATAAGAACCAATGAAAGAACAGGACTGAAAACCACATGACCATAAACACCCAATGAGAACATGACACATGGACTAAGGGAGAACATGAGGAGCAAGGGAAGCATGACACAACAAGCAACATAAATCAAACTACAAAATAAAAGACATGAAACCAAAACTTTACTCTGTAAAGAGTTTTAATGTTAGGCGTTTGCCAGAAGACAGTTTTGTTACATCCATGGCATGCCCAAAGTAGTTGTTTTTTAATAATAAAACAATTTTAATTCTTGGGTAACACTTCATAATAACGTTCAGTCATTTATGAATTATTAGTTAATGATTAACAAATCATTTACAAAACATGAATATACATTTATAAATGATTGATAAGTGATCTACTAATAATTTATGAATGTTTTATAAATTCAGTTATAAGTCATTTATAAATTGTTAATTATGAACAAATCATTTACAAAATATGGCTATACGTTCATAAATGATTAGTGATGTTAACATTTTATGAATTTTTTTATTAGTTCAGTTACGAGACACTTATAAGTTATTAGTTAATGATGAACAAATCATTTACAAACATTACAATATACATTCATAAATGATTAATATGTGTTATGCTAACAATTTACAAATGTGCTGTAGGTTATCTCAATTAAATAAATCAAACAGATCATTAGAAGATGGTTTATAAGCTATTAGTTAAGACATTATTTATCACTTATAATAACTGAAGTATTTATGACAAAATTGTTTTAGTATCATTATCTCAATTAACAATTGTTAATCATGAACAAATGTTGAACAAACCATTAGTAAATGATCAGTATATGATTTATTGATGAAGTTGTAAGCTGGTCTGTGTTCAAAAGCACAAACATGCTGGTATGCTAAAGCACTATTTTTAAGAAGAGTAATTTATTTGTTTTGAAGTGGATAAACATTTATAAATACCTTACAGTCAGGTGATTCTAGTCAATAATAATAAATCCTTTCACTCATCAGCACAGACTTGTGTTCTGTGTGGAGTGTGTGGGGTCTAGTGATGAAGTCATCCTCTGATCTGGATTTACCTTCCACTGAAGCTCACATCAGGTGCACAGAGTTAAACACTCCATGTGTGTCAGAGAAGACAGCTGTCTATACCCTCACCAGTCAGCCCTTACACTGCTGTACACACTACAAAGTGTTCAACACCTGTTATAGATGATGTGTAAACGCATGAATAAATCATTTACAAAGCTTTCTGCATCCCCTATTCTAAAGTGTAAACTATTCTTCACTTGTAAATGTGTTATATATAATTTGTAGACATTTCTTTCCTGTTACAAATTATTTGTATATGTATACAAATCACTTATAACACTTTCTGCATACCCTATTCTAAAGTGTAAACTATTCATCACTTATAAATGTGTTACACATCATTTGCAGATGTTCCTGTTACATTATCATCTCACTCCATCACTTTACCCAAGCCTAAAATTTACATTATTTAAAAAAATAAAAAAATAAAAAAAATCAACACACTGCCACCGTTTAACCAGCACTTAATCATTTCATTTTTTTTTTTTTTTTTGGTTTTTCATGGAACAGCTCCTCACCATAACATGAAAACACACCATAAACTGATAATAAACGTAGTCCATTATTTTGTGCATTATTTTAAAGTCTTCAGAAGTCGAACAATGCCATCGTGTGAGGAAAAGATTCTTATAACATAATATAACCATTATACATTAATAATCGTATCAATCCGCCGTTTCATAACTTTCAAATTAAAATTGGCGCGTCTAACAATACGACACGGGTTTGCGGCAGTAACGTCAAACCTCGCTCCTTATTGGCTGTCACATGTGATTTGCGACTACCATAGTGTGTTTGCGACATGCCGAATTTGAGTTGCTGTGTTGAGTTAGATCAGTGCGCCGCTTAAAAGGATGGAAATGCAGATCAGAGGAATGTTTGCAGCGATTAAACACTTTAATTTCATTCTGTTACTCACACAAAATTATGATTCGCTGTCATTTCACTGGTAATGTAGCACACGCAGCATTTTGTCTGTTCTGTATACTGCTTTTGTAATGTTTTAAATAAATTATTGTGACTAACGTACATTTATCTGCCTATTACACTACGTATATTGTCAAAATGGTTATGCTTAAGGTTATAGGGTGGAGTAGGGAGCTTAAAATTATACTTTTTATACAACAGTATATCAACTAAGATAACAGTCACTGTAAATATATCTATATTGCGTTTTTATTTTTGGGAAGTGGCTAAAAAGTGGTCATGTTTAGGTATAAGGGGTGAGTTAGGGGCTCAAAGATATCTATATAATAGTAAAATATATTTGCATAGAATATCATAATTTTTATATAAAAATATATAATTTAAATATCGGGATTCGTATAGATTTTTATATCCTGTAACTGAAAGATATACTTTGCATATGGCAAATAAATGGTAAATTTACAAATTGCAGTTTGTAAATAAGTTATAAAGAAGGTCTGCAAATGATATGCAACACATTTATAAGTGATGAATAGTTTACACTTTAGAATACGGTATGCAGAAAGTGTTACAAATTACTTGTATACGTATACAAATAATTTGTAACAGGAAAGAAATGTCTACGAATGATGTGTAACACATTTATAAGTGATGAATAGTTTACACTTTAAAATAGGGTATGCAGAAAGTGTTATAAATGACTTGTATACATATACAAATAATTTGTAATGGTAAGAAAGGTCTACAAATGATGTGTAACACATTTATAAGTGATGAATAGTTTACACTTTAAAATAGGGTATGCAGAAAGTGTTATAAATGACTTGTATACATATACAAATAATTTGTAATTTGTAATCGTTTTAAGTCAATTTAACATGAATCAATCACATTTAAACCAGAAACCTGATACAATGGTGTTAAATCAAAATAAATTGTTTAAATCAAGTGAACAGCACCAAAAATCTTTTTTTTGAGTGATGTTCACAAAGTAATTTTGATTTTGTTCTGAATTATGGGCCAAAGCGCGTTCATATTATTAACTTCTTTACTGAGGCTTTGGAGTTACAAGTCTTTACTTTTTTGTGCGTCACTCAGAAAAAAAATCTCTGAAAATACCCTCAGGGCTTAAGGGGTTAAACAAAAATCATCAATTTCTTAATTCATTTACAAAGACATTGTTTAATAAACACATATGACCAACAGTTTCTTAATTCATGGACACTTTTTTCATGCATGTTATGCGCAGAGCTCTGTGTTGTATGGAAATAAATGTTTCAATGTGCATGCCTTACCTGTTGAAATATATCAGTGAATTATTAAATTAGTAAATTATTAAATTACAAGCACTGTAGTAGTAGTCAATAGCTGGAACATTAAGCACTTATATGATAAATAATTAGCCCAGATTAAATTTTATATTATTAGTAGTAGTAGTAGTATTACCAGTAATTTATTTCATTATTTTTATCATCATTTAAAAGTAAAAAGTCACAGCAGCCTTACGTAATGTTGCAAACTGTCCCACCTGGTGGTGATTTCGTGACAAGTTTCACTTGTCATTGGGTTGCATTTAACGCTGTGGCCTCGCGGCGGCGTTACACGTGGTGGTAATTGGCATTTTGGTTGACTACCTACTGTAGGGCTTATTTCCCAACTGTTTATGTTAATTTAAAGACAACCTATGGTGTTAAAGTGAATACTCATGAAGCTGGCCATTTTGACACATTTCTGTATGTTTTTATCCGTTTAGGTGTGAACTTGAAGCTCAAAGTTCTCTTTGCTTGTCCGTGTTCCACTCTGTCTCGGAGCACGCTCTCAGAAAGTAGACTGTATTTTACTGCAATCACTGATTTATCTGATTTGGATGTTAAGTTTGGGTATTTAAGGAAGAACGAAAGCGCACCACTGGGAGGAAAGAAATGCACTAAAATATCCCATCCCTAGTGGTGGTTCACCCCAAATTAAAATTGTCATAAAAAACTCATAACACTTTCGTTCATCTTCAAAACACAAATGAAGATATTTTTTCATTGAAACCTAAGAGATTTCATTCTACCAAAACTTTGACATTCAAAGAGTTCATAAAGACATTGTAATCCAGTTGAATCAAGCATTTAATCCAAGTCTTCGGAAGAGACAAATCACTTTATATGATGAACAGATTTAATTAATGCTTTTATTCATATATAAACATTGATCAAGGCACATAAATAGAGCACATTAAATATGGTGGATCAAACATGCTTTCTTGACGTGTGAGGACCAGTGCGGTTTAAAAAGTGCAGGGACAGAAATCTCTCAGGTTTCGTTAAAAGTATCTTTATTTGTGTTTCAAAGATGAATGAAATTCTAATAGGCTTGGAATGACCTGAGTCAAGTCAAGTCACCTTTATTTATATAGCACTTTTTACAATGTAGATTGTGTCAAAGCAGCTTTACATTGATAACTGGTACATTACTTTGGCTGTACAGCAGCTCTTAAAGAATAGTGTCAATGCAGGCAGATCAAAGCACTGTTGAATATCAAATGTCAAGTCTCCCCAACTAGCAAGCCAAAGGCGACAGCGGCAAGGAACCCAAACTCCAACAGGTGACATCAGGTGGCAAACAAGTGGCAAATAGGTGTTAAAATGAAGAAGAAAAAAAACCTTCGGAGAAACCAGGCTTAGTCGGGGGGCCAGTTCTCCTCTGGCGAGCAGTGCTTTGTTACGACTCAGGTTGCTATCATAAGTCCGATAGGATCGCAACATTCAAAGTATTTATTTCAGTTCCATCCAGTTGAGGATCGTATTCATCACGCCGGTATGGTCGGTTGTTGAGGAGCTGCGCCACTGGTTGTCGTGTTGATGAGGCCTTCACACTGGATAATCTAGTTGACTCAATCTCTGCTGATACTTCAGTGCTGCGTTGTGGTCGTGTCAAGGCGCAGGTCCTTGGTCTCACCTGGATACGGCCCAGATCCGGTTGACTATGGTAAACCTCGGGATAAACAGAAAGACTAATATTAGCGTAGATGCAATTCTTCTTCTGATGTAACGAGTACATCTGGTGTTATAGGAAGTGTTCCTAGTTCCGGCTGACCTAATTTATGCAGCCTAATAATCCTTTAACAGATTTGAAAATATAAATTGATAATGTGTTATGTGTATGCCAGGTTAAAGAGATGCGTTTTTAGTCTAGATTTAAACTGACAGAGTGTGTCTGCTTCCGGAACAGTGCTAGGAAGATTATTCCAGATTTTAGGTGCCAAATAGGAGAAGGATCTACCACCTGTGGTTGATTTTGATATTCTAGGTATTATCAGCTGGCCTGAATTCTGAGATCACAATAGACGTGAAGGACTATAATGCTTTAACACTCTCGGGTCGGCGGTCACGCCGGCGTGATCACCGCATTTTTTTTCTAACCAGTGTGAAAGAGACTCAAAATACTCAATGTTGCACATACAATTAAGAGTTATACACCATTTTAATCTGTGGAATATTTTCTTTTATTTGTGTACACTCAGAGTAAAAACAAAATGTTGTGCTTTTTGTAAAATAAAGAAAACAAACATGATGCGTGATCTCTCGTCTCCCTCTGAACGAAGTCCAATCTGATAGTTCTCAGAAAATGAACTGTAACTTAGTGAATACTAATCACAAAAAAATTAGACTTGTGTCTAAAAAAACGTTGAAATGTCAGGTGTTAAATCGTGTAAGTCAAATCGAAAACAAACCTTCTGTGTTTATGTAATCTGTATGAAAATAGAGCCATGTCAGAAATCTGTGATTCAGCTCATTATCCGCTAATGCGGCCACGCCCACGGAGCCAGCGCTATTCAGACGCAAATTCAGTCAATACATGCATTCATCATCTCAATCGTGTATTTATTGTCTTGAAAAGTGTTTTGAATAGCCATAGTTAGCGATCTCTGGCCTCTGTTAGTTCAGTTATTTCCTGTATTGCCTATTCTTCTTCAGTGCTCAGGCATTTGTGGACAAAAGGGGCAGAGCACCCTCCGGCTTCAAGTATGAATTGTAAACAGTATCCAGCACTCATAGTAATGACATTAATCCTGAGTATTACTCCTCTGTATAGAAAATTGACAAACATGAGAATCCATCAATATTTCTCCAAATGTGCATGCTTTTAAGCTAAAAGCCTATATGAAATGCCATAGAGGTAACATAATTGTTCAGACACTTTGCATCACAGAAATACATTATATTTTAAAGAATATAATAGAATACCATTATTTTAAATTGTAATAATATTTCACAGTGTTTCTGTTTTTTCTGTATGTTTGATATACACCATGAGCTTGAGACATGATCAATGTCTCACAGGTTTTTTCACAGCCTACCTGACTGAAAGGCCTCATTATTTATGCAGCTCATTAGAGCTCTTTATGCATTTCTTTTGTCTTCTCAGGTGAGAATCACCCATTATACATGAGGATTCACGCCTCCACGCATACTGTGTTTCTTGACCAAAGATGTTTTAGCAAAAAATTTAAATCTCTCTATTGTTTTATATGAACAAGCAGGCAGCATAATTTTTACCTCATTTTGAAGCAAAAACTCTAGTCTACAACCTCAAATACCCAGAAGTCTTGTGAACAAAGATTTAATATATATTTTTTGGCCTTATTTCAGTGACTTAAGTTTTTAGTTTTTTCAATAACCACGCATAAACGTTATTCCTTCAAAAACACAAACATGTACATACATGTTCCTCACATATTATTGTAGCCTAGTTTGTGCTGAATACAGTGTAATGACACTTTTTCCATTAATATGTTTATGAACAACTGAAAAAAGCACAAATGTCAGGGAATGTCAAAACTTCTCCAGGGCCCCAAAAATCCTCAGACCCCTGAGGGTTAAGAGCTCGCTCAGGTACTTGGGAGCTAAACCATTTAGTGCTTTGTAAGTAATTAGCAAGATTTTAAAATCTACACGATGTTTAACAGGAAGCCAATGCAGTGTTGACAGAACTGGGCTAATATGGTCATACTTCCTAGTTCTAGTAAGAACTCTAGCTGCTGCATTTTGTACGAGCTGTAGTTTATTTATCAGGCGAGCAGAACAACCACCCAATAAAGCGTTACAGCAATCTAGCCTTGAGGTCATGAACGCATGAACTAACTGTTCTGCATTTTTCATTTAGAGCATATGTCGTAGTTTAGATATATTTTTAAATTGGAAGAATGTGGTTTTCCAGATACTAGTAACATGGCCTTCAAATGAAAGATTGGTATCAAAGAGCACACCCAGGTTCCTAGCTGACGACGAAGACTTAACAGAGCAGCCATCAAGTGTTAGACAGTATTCTAGGTTATTACGTGAAGAAGTTTTTGGTCCAAAAATTAGAATCTCTGTTTTTTCTGAATTTAGTAGTAGGAAATTACTGGTCATCCAATTTTTTATATCAGCTATGCATTCCGTTCATTTTGTGAATTGGTAAGTTTTGTCAGGGCGCGAAGAAATATAGAGCTGAGTATTATCAGCGTAACAGTGAAAACTTATGCCATGCTTCCTAATGATATCTCCCAAGGTTAGCATGTACAGAGTGAAAAGCAACGGTCCTGGTACTGAGCCTTGCTGTACTCCATATTGAACTTGTGATCGATATGACATTTCTTCGTTTACTACTACAAACTGATAACGGTCAGATAAGTATGATTTGAACCATGACAGTGCAATTCCACTAATGCCAACATAATTTTCGAGTCTATTTAAAAGAATATTGTGATCAATAGTGTCAAATGCAGCACTAAGATCCATTAACACTAATAGAGAGATACAACCACGATCTGATGATAAGAGCAATTCATTAGTAACTCTAATGAAAGCAGTCTCAGTACTACGGTACCGTCTAAATCCTGACTGGAAATCCTCACAGATACTATTTCTTTCTATAAAGGAACATAGTTGTGATGATACTGCCTTTTCAAGTATTTTTGACAGAAAAGTGAGATTTGAGATTGGCCTGTAATTGACTAATTCTCTAGGATCAGGTTGTGGTTTTTTAATAAGAGATTTAATAATAGCCAGCTTAAAAGTTTTTGGTACGTATCCTAGTGATAAAGATGAATTGACGATATTAAGAATAGGATCTATGACCTCTGGAAGCATCTCTTTCAATAGCTTAGTCGGTATAGGGTCTAACATACATGTTGTTGATTTTGATGATTTAACAAGTTTAGACAATTCTTCCACTCCTAAAGCAGTAAATGAATTGAATTTTTCCTCAGGGACACTACAATGCACTGTCTGACGCGATACTGTAGTAGACGGTTGCATGGTTACAATTTTTTCTCTAATATTATCAATCTTGCAAGTAAAGAAGTTAATAAAGTCATTACTGCTGTGCTCTTTAAGCTTCATTTCTTGTTAATTTAGCCACTGTATCAAACAAATACCTGTTTATTTTCTTCTAAAAGTTTTGTAAAATAGGCAGATCTAGCAGATTTTAAGGCCTTTCTGTACTCAATCATTCTCTCTCTCCACGAAATACTTCAAGTTTTGTTTTCTTCCAGCTAGGGCTGGACGATTAATCGAAAAGTAACCGAAACCGAAATTCAGAACCTCTAACCGACATAATTTTCCCATGTCGGTTATTTCAGTTCTTTAATCCTGTTAATACTTTCCCCTTAAAAACATTACCGCGTGTGTAGCCACGACTCCGCCCCGTCCAGTCAGAGGCATAAAAGCAAAACACGGAGGTAAATGCCAGTTCAACACATAGTGATGGCGCGTGAGCGGTGAGCCTTGCGTCTTCACTAAACTTTGTCAGTTGTATTTGTTTTAAGGTTTGTACATTCAAGCGATTAGAAGATCGGATGTATTATACCGAGCTACCGTGCTCGCGCAGCTGCTTGTGGCACGAACACTCATTCAAACAGTAGCTGCACAAAACATGAAGATTGCGCGCACAGAGAGGAAGGCAGAAACTAGTCAGCGCTGTCCAGTGATTTATCACTAAAGGAGCTTAGAAACTCAAAACTTCTTATAGCATATATGTCTACTTTTGGAGTAACCATTTACAACCCACAGCTTCACAATGAACGGAGAGACTGTATGACTAATTCACACGCAATCACTTGTACTGGTACTGTGCTAATTTATCTTTAACTGATTTACAACGAGCAGAAATCTGTAAGAAATGTTATGAAGCATAGATTAAAATTACTGCTTAAAGTGAGCTGTTATGTTAGATCACTCTTTAAATAGGAAAAAAATATCCCACCTTTTAATAGTCAATCATATTTTCAGTACAAACCTTGTCAGTGAACTATGAGGGCAAAAAACAAAACAAAAACAGAAACAAAATAATCGTTCATTAATCGTAATCGAGGTAAAATGTTCAATTAATCAAGGTTTTGATTTTAGGCCATAATCGTCCAGCCCTACTTCCAGCTGCGCTCCATTTTTCTGGCTGCTACCTTTAGGGCCCGAGTGTGCTCATTGTACCATGGTGTTGGATTAATTATTTATAAAGCGATCTTTAGGAGTAGAAGTGATGGTTCTACCATATTTATGGCAGGGAGGCAGTTTAGCTGCCTTGACTAAATGTAGTATACACGAGACTAGATAATGATCTGAAATGTCATCACTCTGCTACAGAATTTCAACAGCATCAATATCGATTCCATGTGACAATATTAGATCTAAAGTATGATTATGACAATGAGTGGGACCTGACACGTGTTGTCTAACATCAGTAGAGTTTATAATGTCTGCAAATGCCAATCCCAATGAGTCTTTTTTTATTATCTACATGAATATTAAAATCACCAACAACAAGGACTTTATCTGCAGCTAGTACTAACTCCGATAGAAAATCAACAAATTCTTTGATAAAGTCTTTATGGTGTCCTGGTGGCCTGTATACAGTAGCCAGCACAAATGTCAACTTACATAATGTTATGCAAACTTTTGACTAATACTGTAAATATTACTATAAATTACAGCAACACCTCCCCCTTTGCCTTTCTGACGAGGATTGTGTCGATAATCATAACCTTGAGAGCTAGACTCATTTAAAGTAATGTAATCGTCCGGTTTTAGCCAAGTTTCTGTCAAACACACCACATCTAGATTATTGTCTGTGATAATATAATTTACAATAAGTGATTTTGAAGAAAGGGATCTAATATTTAACAACCCAAGTTTTATCATTTTATCATTATTATCTCTATTTTGTATTTGTTGAACATAAATTTAATTTTTACCATTAAATGGGTTTGGAAGTTTTTTTGTTTTTACTAATTCGGGGTTCAGACACAGTCTCTATGTGATAATATCTAGGTGTAAGAGTTTCTATGTGTTGGGAATTATCTGACTTCTGTAACATGAGGCAGCTATCAGACGGTCGGTTTAGCCAGTCTGTCTGCTTCCTGACTTGGGTCCCAGTTTGTCATTTTTCAGTTCTAAGACTATGTGCCATATTACTAGAGAGAAGAGCAGCACCATCCCGAGAGGGACGAATACCATCTCTTTTTAAAAGGTCAGGTCTGCCCCAAAAACTTTTCCAATTGTCTATGAAACCTATATTATTTTGCGGACACCACTTAGCAGAGGTGGGACAAAGTCATTGTTATGCAAGTCACAAGTAAGTCTCAAGTCTTTGCCCTCGAGTCCCGAGTCAAGTCAAGTCAAAGATGAGGCAAGTCCCGAGTCGAGTCAAAAGTCAAAGCCAACAAGTCTCAAGTCGAGTCCAAAGTCCTACCATTTTAGTTTTGAGTCATTTCAAGTCCTCTTACCACAGAAATAAAATTTATACAAATCATGTATGTCTGTTAGATTTGTATTTATTTAAACCTCTTTTTATACAATGACATTAATCAAATACAGTAAAAAAACAGAAAATGTTAATTTTCACAAAAAATAGGGGTGCTAGGGGGGCCATGGCAAGTTGGCATGAAAAGTACAGCAAAACAAAATAATTGAATGAATTAAATAACTAAAGTAAACCAAATTAAACCAAAAATAAGCTAAACAATATTCCCATTAGTTAATATTATTATTCAAACGAAGTAAAAACGATTGAGCCTATTTTGCCGACGTTTTGCATTGCGTGGGGACGAGGCCAACTTCACGCAGTGATTGACAGGGCGGGACGGTTACATGATCGGCTCAGAATGCATTTTCAAATTGCACATTGAATTTTGCTTCATTCATTGCGGGACACTTAATGGAAATGCAATCGCAAGTGTCTTACCTGTGACTGTGAGTGTAAATGCAATTAAGAAAAAAATAACATACAATTTTGCTACAGTTTTTGCTTGAACATGTTAATAATTTCTGTAATACATTTTAATTTTAATTTTGCAACTTATAAAGCGTTAAAATTATTATTCATTTTACATATTAAAACTAGTGTATGAAATGGCAAATGTAAATTATATAATTGAATTTTATTTCATTTTGCACCACACATTGCACAAATGTATGGGAAAATTCAAATTTAAATACAGAAATGCATTGCCATTTTGCATATTAGGCTACATTTCAAATTGAATATTACACATAAGCTTCCATACAGTTCAGCTTAGTTGTGATTAACCAAAATTACATGCAACTCTGAAATTGAATAATTGAAAGAGTAAAACTGGAATGCCTGTTTTTGTCAAATTGCAACTCTTTTTTTTGTTGACTACCTCATAATTTTTATAGCTGTGACGAGCAGGGCGGGCGAGAGCCGTGAGGGAACGGCGCGAGGCCGGTGACCCGAGTGATAATGAGCATCACCTGCGAGGCCTGGACTTTATTTTATTTTTTATTATGTTTGTGTGGCCGGCAGACGTCCGCGAGGGTCTGCCGGCATTACTTTCGTTTTGTATTTGTTTATTTTGGTATTAAACTTTTGTTGAACGTTCGCCGGTTCCCGCCTCCTTCTTCCCACATTTATGAACTACGTTACAATAGCCAAACGAAACTATCTTTGGTATCATTTTGCCAACTGGCGCGTTGTTGCTTGTTGCGTTTCAGTGGTTGTCTTGCAATGTGCCTGCTTAGATGCTGTCGAATCAAACCAATGTGGGACTACAGTGATTGGATGTCGTGCAGGCAGCGCGCGTGCTCTCTGCATGCATACAGGTGGTGCACATTTTTTTTCACAGATGCAGATACACTGAGAGCGGCATGGCCGTGTGAACATTTTTTTTCCAGGTTTTCATGGGAAGTAGCAAGTCTTCTCGAGTCAAAAGGCACAAGTCCAAGTGAAGTCACGAGTCATTGATGTTAAAGTCCAAGTCGAGTTGCAAGTCTTTGTACATTTTGTCGAGTCGAGTCTGAAGTCATCAAATTCATGACTCGAGTTCACACCTCTGCCACTTAGACAGCCAGCCATTGAGTGATGATAATCTGCTAACTATCTCATCACTCCGACGAACAGAAAGGGGACCAGAGCAAATTACTTCTCCTGACATTGTACTTGCGAGTTCACACACCTCTTTAATGTTAATTTTAGTGATCTCCGACTGGCAAAGTCGAACATCATTAGTGCCGACGTGAATAATAATTTTAGAGTATTTACGATTAGCATTAGCCAGCACTTTCAAATTTGCTTTGATGTCAGGTGCTCTGGCTCCCGGCAAACATGTGACTATGGTGGTTGGTGTCTCTATTTTCACGTTCCGTGTTATAGAATCGCCAATAACTAGGGCACTTTCAACAGGATTCCCAGTGGGTGTGTCACTAAGTGGGGAGAACCTGTTTGATGTACTTATTGGAAGAGTGGTGTTTACCCAAGTGCCCTGCTGCGCGGGCTCTGCAGCCGGAACCGAACAATGTACAGAGTTCACTAAGCTAGTCGCATCCAAAACAGTATCTGAAGCCCTTGCATTCTTACTATCCTCGATTAAAGTTTGGATGCGTGTCTTTAATTCTGAGATTCTTTCTGTCAGCCTAACTATTTCCCTACATTTATGACATGTAAATCCCTTGTCGCTGACAGAGAAAGCTATACTATGCATGTGACAGGCAGAGCAAGTAACAATAGAAGGAGAGGATGACATGACTCGACTCACCGTGTTTGTAGACTGATCCAACTTACAACAGCTGTTTGATGAACGCGTAGAAAAACATTTAGATCTGTTTTTAGGCTTTTTAAAATTACATTTTCTTTTACATGAACACCATGAGTTTTCCAGTGTTGCTTGGCTACCTATTTCCTTTCAGCTTTGCAGGAATCAACCCCAGACCATAACACATTTTTGAACCATATTTGTTTTCATCTATCTAAAAGACTTTCTTTAAGTCTTCAACTGACCAGTCTCTGTGTTTTCTGGTTCATCCTGTCATTTTTTCACTGTTTCACAAATCTGGCTTAGACCAGCTCAGAATATTGATTGACCCATACTTAATAAAATGACTTTTTCTATGGTTTTTGCAGAAAACATTCTGAAACATTCTGTAAACAAAAGAAGTTGTAGTAACACACCTACCACATTTTCACCATCAGGGCAATAATTACGAAATTCCAGTCAACTGAAAGTGTTATGAATCAGCCTGAAGGAGGATGTGTGTCTATCTTGTCCCAGTGCACTGTCAGGAGGATGGTTTGAGTGTCCAAAAAATCTCCAATAATTACAGCAGGAGAAACACAAGTTAGGGGTCTTGGGGTCAGAAAGTCTCCAAAATTACAATCCGACTTCACCACAAATTTTTTGAAAGGGTTTCAAGAAAGAAAGTCTCTACTCTCATCCAAAAATAAACTCAAGCATCTTCAGTTTGCCAGACACTACAGGAACTTCAAATAGGATCAGGTTCTATGGTCCGATGAAACCAAAATAGAGCTTTTTGGCAATAAACGTCAGAGATGGGTTTGGCGCACAAAAAAAAAAGTACCTCATGCCCACAGTTAAATATGGTGGTGAGTTTTTCTGCCAGAGATCCTACCGGGACATCTTGTTAGGATACATGGCATCATGGACTCAATTAAATATCAACAGATATTAAATGAACACCTGATTGCCTCTACCAGAAAGCTTAAAATGGGTCATGGTTGGATCTTCCAGCAGGACAATGATCTAAAACATACATCAAAATCAACACAAAAAAGGTTTACTGACCACAAAATAAAGGTCTTGCCGTGGCCTTCCCAGTCATCTGACTTGAATCCCATAGAAAACATGTGGGGTGAACTAAAGAGGAGAGTCCATCAGCATGGACCTCGAAATCTGAAGGATCTGGAGAGATTCTGTATGGAGGAATGGTCTTAGATCCCTTGGCATGTATTCTCCAACCTCATTAGCCATTATAGGAGGAGACTCAGAGCTGTTATCTTGGCAAATGGAGACAGCACAAAGTTTTGACTAAAAGGGTGCCAAAGGACTAAAAGGGAGCATAGTTTTTTGTTAATGTTTAGAGCAAAAAAATCAAATGTTAAACAATAAAGACATTTTTCACAACCTTCTTTGATCATATTTACCAATGGTGCCAATATTAGTGGAGGGCACTGTAGGTTTAAAGTGTCTGCATGCATCGTAATTACCCATAAGTATCCACACTTAACACCTCTATAAGTATCCAGCTCTCTTCTAAACGTCTACTTCATGTGACGCCCAACTTCTGCTGTTTTTTTTTTTTTTGTCATATTTCCATGTGACATTCCATCCCAGTGAGTAATAGACTGTTCCCGTGTAAAGGTACTGGAGCCCTTTTTCCTGTCTCGCTGTTAATGTGTGTCTTTGTGTTTTAGGCCTGTCTGCAGCCTGGAACCTTGTATTTTGCAAGGCCCCATAAGTAATGTTTTTTCCAGGTGGCAGGGAAAGCACATTTGTTTCAGATCCCCCACCACATCTCATATGAAACCCATATGAGCAGTGTCTCACAGGGCTAATCATGGGGCCCCTTTCTTCACAACCCCCAGCAATGACACACATGGTTTGTTTGTGTCTGTGTCAGCACTGTTAGGCTCAAAGGGCCCATTTGTTTTAAAGGTGCACCATTTCTAGATCTGATATGATGTCATTGCTTTTTGCAGTTCATCACAGCTTGAGCTGTGGCAAGGGGCTTTTTGGTGAAAAGTTCCTGGCTTGGGCACAGACAGCAGCTCTCACTGAGGAGTAACTGACCTTTCACATTTGTTCATCGCGTGTGGTCTTTATAAACTGTTAGATGGAGTTCTTATGCTTTGCCAGAAACAGTCATTAAAAAAACTAAAAGTGTGCAGTGCAGGTACGGGAGTGGTAAATCCTGTTCTTTTTCTACAACATTTTTACTTAACCTTCTGGGATGAGGATTTTCATGGCCCTGGAGAAGTTTTGACATGCCCTGACATTTGTGCTTTTTTCAGTTGTTCATAAACATATTAATGGAAAAAGTGTCAAAAGTGTCATCATAATATGTGAGGAACATATAAACATAGAAAAAGTGTCATTACACTGTATTCAGCACAAACTAGGCTACCATAATATGTGAGAAACATGTATGTACATGTTTATATTTTTGAAGGAATAACGTTTATGCATTGTTATTGAAAAACAAAAAACTTAAGTCACTGAAATAAGGCCAAAAAATATTATATATGTGTTCACAAGACTTCTGGGTATTGGAGATTGTAGACTAGAGTTTTTGCTTCCAAATGATGTAAAAATTATCCTGCCTACTCGTTCATATAAAACAATAGAGAGATTTAAATTTTGTAAGACACTTTTTGTCAAGAAACACAGTATGCGTGGAGGCGTGAATCATCATGAATAATCCTGTAATTCACACCTGAGAAGACAAAAGTATCGCATAATGAGCTGTAATGACCTGCATAATAATGACGCCTTTCAGTCAGGTAGGCTGTGAAAAAACCCTCTGTGATCATGTCTCAAGCTCATCAAAAAACAGCAATACTGTGAAATATTATTACATTTTAAAATAATAGTATTCTATTATATACTTTAAAATATAATGTATTTCTATGATGCAAAGTGTCTGAACAATTATGTTACCTCTATGGCATTTCATATAGTCTTTTAGCTTAAAAGCATGCACATTTGGAGAAATATTGATAAGAGAAATGTTAACCGCATTAGCGGATAATGAGCTGAATAACAGACTTCTGACATGGCCCTTTTTTCATACAGATTACATAGACAGAGAATATTTGTTTTAGATTTGACTTACACAATTTAAAACCTGACATTTCAACGTGTCTTTAGACATAAGTCTCTTTTTTCTGTCATTAGTATTCACTAAGTTACAGTTCATTTTCTGAGAATTATCAGATTGGACTTCATTCAGAGGGAGACGACAGATCACACATCATGTTAGTTTTCTTTATTTTGCAAAAAGCACAACATTTTGTTTTTACTTTGAGTGTACACAAATAAAATAAGATATTCAACAGATTAAAATGGTGTATAACTTTTAATTGTATGTGCAACTTTGACGGAGTATTTTGAGTCTTTTTCACACTGGTAAGAAAAAACCGAGGTGATATCGCCGGCGTGACCACCGACCCAAGGGAGTTAATAAACACAGTAATGATACATGTTTATTTGTATTTAATCATTTTTATGTTGTATACAGTATTTTTAATATACAAGGCACTGAGAAGAAATTCAGGCCCCTTCATTTTCTCATATTTTGTTATATTGGATGCTTGGAGCTTTGATAAACTGCTTTAAATTTCTTTTTTTCACATCAATATACACTCCACACCCCATAATGACAAAGGAGAAAAAAAAAACAAATTTGTGACAACTTTGCAAATTTATTAAAAATAAAAAACAAAAAATACATTCTTTCTCCTTTTCTCTGAAACTTAAAACTTAGCTTAAGAAAATTCCCATTTCTCTGGAACATTTTAGATGTATCTACACATGATTTGATAGACACAGCTGTCCATCCAGGTCTGATAGCTGAAAATGTATATCAGAGCAAAAGCCAAGCCATGAGGTCAAAGGAACTGCCTGCAGAGCTCAGAGGCAGGATTTTTCAGTCACAGATCTGGAGAAAGAAAAAAAAAACAACTGCTGCACTAGGTTCATAAGAGCGCAGTAGTCACCAGAACAACCAGGACTCTTCCTAGAGATGGACCTTATAAAGAGAGGTGACAAATAACCTCTGATTGAGCTTCAGAGATCAAATGTGGAGATGAGAAAAATGTATGGAAGGAAAAGGATCAGATGACTGTAGCGGTTCATTGATTTGGACTTTATGGCAGAGTGGTCAGATGGGAGCCTCACCTGAGTGTAGACACATGATGAGCTTGTTGGAGTTTTCAAAAAAAAGAGACAGGGATAGCTGCACGTTTTAATGGGCATGCTAAAAAGGTACACAGTATTACAAGAAACTAACCCCACACCCTAACAGGCAGCTTTCGCGACCAATTGTAAATATCTTCTAGCACACCTACAACATTTCAGCTAGCTCATTACTCTGTTCCGCAGATCCCCACACTTGAAACAAGCACCTAAAAGACTCTCAGACTTTGAAAAACATTGTTGATTGGTCTGATTAACCTCAATTCCAAACATGGTGTCTGGAGGAACATGATCTGCGCTCTGGAGGAACTCATCACCTGCGCAATACCATCTCAATTGTGAAGCGTGGTGGTAGCATCATGCTTTGGGTGTTTTTTTCAGGGGCAGGGACTAGTTAGGCAAGAATGAAAGATGAACACATCATAATACAGATATATCCTTAATGGAAATCTGGTTCAAAGTGCTTAGGACCTTACCTTCCAACAGGACAGTGACCCTAAGCACACATCAAGACAATGCAAGGACTTAGGGACAACTGTGATGTAACAGATGTGCAAAGATGTTGCATCATACCCAAAAAGACTTGAGTCTGTAATCATCGCCAAATGTGATCTGAATACTTACTCTATGTAATTTATTTATATATATATATATATGTATGTATGTATGTATATATTTATATATAAATTTGCCATTATCACAGAACTTTTAAATTTTAAAAATATATATATAAAGGACATTTTTGAGTGATGATTCAAATTAATCTTTGAATTGCATTTCACAGAAATTAATTGAAACTCTCACCCATACTCGCACAAATAGCACAAACAGTGATGTTTGACAATGTTGTTTTTGCATTTGTGACTAGTTGGTGTCCCTTAAGTGTGCAAACTAGAAGAGTATTGACAATAAGCATGCATTGCAATCTGCAAGGTTTTTGGCCAGAGTAAGCTTTAATATGATCCAGACTTTACTCTGATAGTCAAAAGACTGGTTATGTGAGACTGCTTCCTTCCCTGCTGTCTGTGTTTCTCATTCTCTTTCTCTTGTTTCTCTGTCAGGGGTCAGCTGCACCAGCAGTGCTGTGAGGAGTGGACTCTGGTCAGCGAAGAGACTCAAGCTAAGATGGCCCGCATGGCAGCAGCTGCAGCATGGGGACTGGGTAAGGGGAGAAAAAAAAGACACATTTCACCTTATTGTATTTAAGGGAAAAAAAATTTGTTTCCTATCATTTTGTTTTGCATTGTAACAAAATTAGGCTGAAGTTCAGGAATTCGAAATTAATGTACACACATTATGTCTTAAGAGAACAAACAGACAGGACAAACCACATCTTATATTTCAAAAGAGATCTGTGCATTAGTGTGAGTGCAGCTTATTAGATATCCCATCCCGCTGTCTGTGATGTCATCAGTAATAATCAAACAAGCTGAGAAAGACAAAAATCACTCACAGCTCTTGAATAGAAAATGTTCAGATTGCCCACTCATAAATACTGAAAGCACTATTTATTGCTTCTAATATTTTGTGTGTAATTACATATTTTTACACATAATTACATATGTAATTAAAATTAATGATTTTAAGTTTTATTAATAAGATTGATTAATAAGAAAAACAGTAAAGCAAGAATCATTTTGGAATTGATTGTGACTCTCGGAATAGGATCGGATCAGATCGTGAGGTGCCTACAAATTCCTAATACTAATATACAATGATTTATCTTTTATCATTTGTTGAATAATACAGAAGATAAAGAGTTTAAAAAAATAACTGCATATTGAATCGCAATTGCAATATTGGTAAAAACGGGAACACACAACACATTCTTGATGTCAGAGGGCAACAGCAGCCAATTGCAAGGATGACAATGCTTATACTAGTACTTAATACTATATTATTTATTTATCCCATATTTTACCAGGAATAATCCCATTGAGATAAAAATCTCATCTACCAGGGAGTCCTGGCCAAAATGGCAGCACACAAAGTTTCACACATAAAATATTTCAAGACAAACAATAAAAGAAAACAAAAAAAGGTCCTGTCCAGCACTCAGAACAAACAAAATATATAAATGTTAAGTAAAACAAGAACATGATTCTTTCAAATATGACACCAAAAGGTTTCTAAAAATATATGGGAGCTCGTCTAGCATCAAAATACTCTGCGTTTCATTCCATAGTCTAGGCGCATAACAGGAAAAGGCAGTTTTTCCAAACTCCGACTATGATCTAGGCACAGTTAAAAGTAATTTGAAGGACGATCTAGTTTTATAACTACCAGAACAATAAGATAAGAGACTACAGATATACAGAGGCAGTTTACCTATTAGAGCTTTGGCAATAAACATCAACATGTGCATTTTTCTCCTCTGATACAAGGAGGGCCAGCCAACCAAATCAAACAAAGTGCAATGATGGGTACGTGTAGGAGCATTAGTCACAAATCGTATTGCAGCATGGTATATACAATCTAATTTTTTTAGTGAAGATACATTAGCATGCATATAAATCACATCGTCATAGTCCAGCACAGAAAGAAAACAACTTTGAATAATTCTCTTTTTTGCTTCAAAAGGAAGACATTTCTTTAAACAAAAAAGAAACCCCAATTTGGGTCTGAGTTTTTTTGAAAGATTTTCAATATCAATATTAAAACCCAACCTTTCATCAAGCCATATGCCCAGGTATTTATTATTTACTCTTTCTACACAGTCCCCTTCCAAAGTTAAAATGGGTGGAATCACAAGTTTGTTACGAGAGCAAGTAAACAGCATATATTTAGTTTTCTTAATATTTAAAACCAATTTTAAATTTAACAATGAAGATTGCAATACCTGGAAGGAATCTTGTAACAGCTCTACGGCTTTTTTCATGGACTGTGCAGCCGTATAAATAATTGTATCATCAGCGTATAAATGCACTTTAGCTGAAGTTATCTCTTGACCTAAATCATTTATATAAATTGAAAATAAAATTGGTGCTAAAATTAAACTAAAACTAAAGAGCCCTGAGGAACACCTTTCTTAATTTCTAGTTTTTTTGAAGTGTAATTTTCAACTGAGACACTGCATTCTTTCACATAAATAATTTTTAAACCAGTTTATACTAATTTTACTAAAACCTAAGCAGCTGAGTCTATTTAATAGAATTGTGTGATCTACAGAATCAAAAGCTTTAGAGAGATCTACAAATAAAGCAGCACAGTGATTTTTATTATCCAAAGAGGTAATAATATCATTTGTGACGAGTGTTGCTGCTGTTACAGTAATATGGGCTGACCTAAAACCTGATTGGAACTCATTTAAAATATTATTTTCTATTAAAAACTGTTTAACCTGATCATTTACAAGAGACTCAAAAGCTTTTGCCATAACTGATAACCTTGAAATAGGACGATAGTTATCTAATTGATAGGGGTCACCCCCTTTTAACAAGGGAAAAACCATGGCTGATTTCCATGCATAAAGAATTACATTTGACGTTAAACTTAAATTAAAAATAGAAGTAATAGGTTCTGCTATAAAACCTGCTGCAATTTTTAAAAAATAAGGTTCAATATTATCAGGCCCTGTTGCCTTTTTACAATCTAAATTTAGTAGGGCTTTATGAACTTGTGCTACTAAAACAGGATTAAATGTAAAAAGCTGAGTAGAGCGGTATGTTTCAGCTTCAACATTCCCTTTTCTTATATCGTTCGTTAAATGACTAGGGTCAGGGGCTGAACCCACAGCAGTGAAATAATTATTAAAAACCTCAACAATATTTTCTTTCCCTTTTATAATTTTTTCCTTTACTTTTAAATGATCAGGTAAATTCATTGAGGGTTTTAGACCAGAAACTGATTTGCACAACTTCCAAAATTTAGAGGGTCATTCAAATTTTCACTTATCGCATTTAAATAATAATCACAATTAGCTTTTTTTTTTTTTTTTTTTTTACCAATTTTGTACTATTATTTCTTAATGTCCTGTAATGTACCCAGTCCTGAGGATTTTTTGTATTCTTTGCTTTAACCCATGCAGCATCACATTCTTTGATGCATGAGGAAATTAACTCCGTAAACCAGGGGTTATCTCTCCCTCTTACTCTAAATTTTTTAAAAGGAGCATGTTTATCACTTATACTTAAAGTACATTTAAAATGCTCCCATGCTAAATCTACATCAGGTACCAATGAAACCACATGTAAATCACTATCATAGATATCTTGCAAAAAAGCTTGCTCATTAAAACGCTTAAAATAATGTCTTAAAATAATACGTGGTTTACTTTTTGGAGTCTTACAAATTCTCACACATACTATAACACAATGGTCACTTAGATCATTACAGAAAACTCCAGATGCAGAAAATCTATGAGAAGCATTAGTTAAAATGACATCAATTAATGAAGATTTGTTTGGGTCTTTTTGATATAACCGTTTTGGCGAGTTTATCAATTGCTCCAAACAAAGAGAGTCACAAATATCCTTGAATGGATCGGACAATTTTGAAGATCAGTCCCAGTTTAAATCCCCAAGTAAAATCAATTCGGAGTTAGTCCAGTTATGAAGAAGATCAGTAAGTGAAGTGATAGCTTCACTTGATGCTGACGGTGGACGATAACATCCAATGACGATGATGTCATGACCATTTGAAAAATGTAATTTGATTGCCACCAATTCAAAGAAATTTGGCTTACTAACAGAGTACAAACAGGTGCAGTTCCACTTTGACTTAACATAAACTGCAAACTCCACCACCTTTTTTTGTGCGATCTGATCTAAAAACATTATATCCCTCGATGTGTATCATGGAATTTGTAATGGATTTATTTAACCATGTCTCAGAGAGAACCATAATGTCAGAGTTCGTTGATTCAGCCCATATTCTTATGAAGTCCATTTTATTTACCAGACTACGAATGTTAAGGTGGAAGAAGCGCAAACCAACATTAGACTTAAACTCATCAGGAGTTTGAAGCTGCACCCTCTCTGGGCCTGGATTAGGGTGGATATTACCCGAAATTAAAAAACAGATCTTAAGATTATAGAAAAAAAAATAAAATGCTGGACAAAACAAAACAATGAGATACCAGAACAGTGAGATGCCAATACACACACTCTACACGTAAGCCGCCATCTTGGATTTGTGTTATTAGGTATACATACTTTCATACTACATGAAAATATTACATACTACACATTAAGCTATATGTTAACTACAGTTGATTACATGAAGCAATAAGGAAATTTCTTAATGTAAGTGCTTTAAAGGCCATTAAAATTAGAATATGTTATTACAAAAATATTATACAGTCATGTAATGTTTATGTTTTATATTTCATCTTATATTAATATTGTTTTAAAATCTCCAAAAGAAAATTGTATACAAGTTTTATAACTGTAATTCACTAAATATTTATTTCAGTTTTAGGACCTAATGTAGGTGTCTTTGTCTCTGCTTACCCTGCATAAACCAGACCTGTAATAATAATAACCTACATTTCACAACCCATATGTCAAGAAGGTCAATTCATATCAAAAAACTTCAAATTAACAACAGCCAAAAAAAAAAAAAAAAAAGTATTTTTTATGAAGCAGCAAGATTCTTTTGTCACTTTTGACCTAAGAACACACAACGCAGAGTTAAAATGCAATCATTATTCATCACTCAATCAGTATCAGTTTAGAATAAATATAAACTAGCATTTACTGTAATTTCATCATACTCATTCTCTCCTTGAAATCATTTGGATGTGTCTTCTGCTTTTAAAATTTCCCATCAGATATTCCACATCGCTGAGAAACTTTATCTTGAATATGAATCTCAGATATTGCAAACAGATATTTGCTTGTAATATTAATTTATTATTTTTTAGAAGATGTGATAGTTATAATTTGCTGCTTTGTGTGTTTGTCAGGCCACTGGGACAGTATGGAAGAGTATACCTGTATGATCCCACGAGACACCCATGATGGAGCCTTTTACAGGGCAGTGCTTGCTCTACATCAGGATCTCTTCTCATTGGCTCAACAGGTACTACATAATGGACAACTAATGAGAGTTATTAAATGAGCTCTAACCTCATTTTTCATAATCTAAAAATGTCTAACTCACATTACATGGAAGAAACAACCAGGAGGGAGATGTTTAAGGAAAAACCTGTTCAGGCAAAATGATGAGCACAAAAGTTGGCGTGGTGCATTGTCTCTGTTATGTAATATTGGTCAAAGGCTACCCTCAGTCTGCACATAAAATTACTTGGCTGATGTTTCGACCCTGTGGTGACTTGATTTTCCTTTTTCCAAAATGAATGTGTGTGTGTGAGAGAGAGAGAGATGAGCTCATACACATGGAGAACATCACAGACACACCCATGTACTCTTTGTGTTCATCAATATTCTCCTGTCATCCCACCTGCTCCATTACTCATGAGGACATTGTGACTAAGGTTACTTTAATTAAACACAGTCCCAGCATCACTCCAGTTTAATGCTGTAAAGGAAAGTAACCATTTAAAAAATATCTTACACATCTGAGTCCATTTCTAAACCATGCCTGAAAGGTATGGTCGATTTAGGGATTGTGGGAACAGCGCATTGGCAGTAGCAATGCCTGTTTTTACTTAAAATGTGACCTATACTGAGCCCATTTGGGACTTGGGAAAACAAAGAGGCTGGCCTGCAAAGGCGCCTGTTCCATCTCCACCCAAGCATGTCCATTCTCCTGATTCAAATGTAAGTTTATCAATATTTCAAGAGCAATATTAATACATAAAGTTGGGCAATCCAATCACTATTGTATATCAAATAAGTGTGGGGGCAAGCCCTGTCTCATACCCCTGTATACAAAAAAAATAGTCTGATATTATCCACTTGGTTCTGATACAAGCACTTGCATAAAGAGAGTTCCGAAACCAAAGGTGAATAAATGCTTGTATTCTATGCGGTCGAAGGCTTTATGTGCATCTAACAACAACAACACCTCTGGCAGGCATGAGCTGCTCTGTGAATAGAGTATATTAAATAGCCTTTGCAAGTTACTCAAGAATTGTCACCCAGCTATAAATATTGTCTGGTCTTGATGTATTAAATATTTACTGCTATGACTTTTGCTAACATCTTGTAATAATTTGAGAGCAAACTTATAGGGTGGTATGAGTCTCATTTTTGTAAATCTTTTACTTTTTTTGTGTGTAACTGTGATAACAGCCTGCAAAATAGTAGGTGGTAATAATTTTTGCTCAATTATTTCTGTGAAAACTTCTTTCAAAATTGCAAACATTTTGTAAAATTCAGTTTCCACTTTCATTTGATTAACAGCTGTTGAAATGGAATGTTCAAGACTGACTTTATCCTGTTAACTGAAAGTAGGTATTTCTAATTTGGCAAAAAAGAATATGCTTGCACTGTCACATAACTCTGATGTGTATAGCTCCTCATAATGTTTTTTTAAACTGTTTGTTAATGCTCAACTGATCTGTGGTTATTCCATGCAACATCTGAATTACTGTTATATAACAGTAACTTCTGTTGTTTGTCTCAGTTGGTAAGAAAGCAACTTGCTAGTAGGGCTGGGCGATATATCGCATGCGATTGTCACGCGCATTTTGTCAGTAAAGCCGGTTCCCTGATTGCCGCTAAATCGCCATCACCTGCTTTCAAATGGAGCGGCATTTAATAGACAGAGCCGTAGATCACTGATAAGCCACGCAATATCGCGTTCATATCACAGATGTATCGCCTTCGATAATGAACGCGATATTGCGTGGCTTATCAGTGATCTACGGCTCTGTCTATTAAATGCCGCTCCATTTGAAAGCAGGTGATGGCGATTTAGCGGCAATCAGGGAACCGGCTTTACTGACGAAATGCGCGTGACAAAAGCATTCGATATATCGCCCAGCCCTACTTGCTAGCCTTTTGTCCATACTCAAATTGTTGCTGTTAAGATCTCAGATATAATAGCGTGCTTGGCTAGCTACAGAGAAAGCCAACCGTGCTGAGAATTCCGGGCAGAAAACGGTTTGTAATTGTGCTGTGCTGAGCCGAACCAAGCTCAAGTGGAAATAAGCTATAACTGGAACCGTTTCTTACCGTTTCTTAGACCTGTTTAGCCCAACGGTTGAAAAGCAGCTAATGAGTCATGCCTGGCATAGAGTTTGTTTCAAAAAAGTGATAAAAATCAACAGACTTGTCGTCTGCCAGTAAACTAGAGTTGAATCTCCACATACCCTGTGATAGTATGTTGTCTGGAAAGCAGAGAGTCATTACTACAGGACTGTGGTCAGAAAGGACTACCTGTGTATTCAGATGATCTAAGTAATGATAACATTTTCTTGTCTATAAAGATGAAGTCAATCCTTGAATAGATCTGATGAGCTGCAGAAAAAAAAAGAATATTGCCTTGATGTTGGGTTTTTATATTTGATTATTGCATCAACCATACCATAATCACCTTATCTAAACCACATCTCTTTGTATTAATATGGCTGTACATAGACTTCCCAGTAAATTTTGAATTTAAAAAAAAAAGCCTGCTTTGGATCTTTAAAGCTTCACCTTACTCTGTCTTTTGCAGTGATTCTCAGCTCAAGGTCCTGTATGCCTGGTCACGGGGGCCTTATCCAGCTGGTAGGGCTTGCATAGACTAGTTGAGTAGTCAAGAGATCGACTACTTCAACCACTAGTTGGCGCTGTCAGAAACAATCGACTTCTCGAGCATGCATTAACCATAAATGAATTCAAAATGCAAACATCACCAACAGACACCACGCATCAGATGTGGAAGTATTTCATCAAAGATGACAAAAATATTGTAATTTGCCAACTAAGACTACTTTAAATTCAACCCGATCACATGAGAATGCATATCAATAGTACGCGAGTGTAATCTCGTAGAATATATGAGTTTTGGCGTGCATATGATAAGCAGTTTTTCGCATACATATGATACGCACTTTATGGCATGTATATAATACCCTTGGTAGTCTTGGGTAGGATAAGTGGTGTGGTGTTCGTGCCTATATGTACGCCATAAAGTGCGTATCATATGCACGCGAATAACCGTGTATCATAAGCACGCCAAAACTCATTTTGGCATATATATTTTACAAGATTACACGCGCGTACTATTGATAAGCATTGTCATAGTGTTGCACGATATACCGGTACTAGAAAGGTATCGGGATACCCTACTTTTAAAAACTGCGCAATGGCTTTTATGGTGACGAAACGAGAGGTGTGGTTGCAAATACAGGTGCTCTTGCAGACCGTCCACAAATTGTTGAGAAAGCAGATGCACAAAGCGAAATATGGCATTGTTTTGCTTACATTGCCGACAGCCAGGGCAAGCCCACGGACACCACAAAGCCCGTCTGCAAAAGATGTTACAAAATAACGCAAGCGAACGGAGTCAAAAGCATCTTGCCGTCAAACATCCCGATTTGTACAAAGAATTTAAAGCGACAGGTTAGTGAATGTGATACCAGCATTATGTTTATGCTCTCAAACATTAAATGAGTGTTATTTATTTATTTTACTCGTGCAAGCAGAACTCCGCATAGAGGTGTATTATTGAGTCTTGAGTTTAATAAGTGATATCTGGTTGCAAAAATAAAATTAATTTAAAAATACATAAATATGTGAAGGGTATATACAGTTATTTTAAACCAATTTATGCTTTAATAACATTGCTCTAATTATTTACAGTAATATAATTTTTACAATAATCTTACTGTCAAAAACACCAATGTATAAAACAAGCATAACAGCAAATAATTCACAATTTTATTGAGCATGAAAATAATAAACGGTAACACTTTACTTGAAGGGGTGTGCATAAGACTGACATGACACCTTCATAATCATGACATGACACTAGGGGTGTGACGAGACCAGTATCTCACGAGACGAGACGAGACTCGAGATTGAGTTCACGAGACGAGACAAGATAGCGAAATACATGACTAGAAAAAATATTCTGCAGGTGTATTTGAAATGTTTTAACTAATCATTTTGTAATGAATGTCATTTCAGTTCTACTTTCTGAGACTGAATTATCATATGCAGTAAAAGACAACAATACTCAAGTACTGTAAAAGGTTTTGCCACTAACTAACTAACTGACTGACTTCTCTTCTGTATGATTTCAGTCTCTTCAGACCTTACTGTACATGATTTATGAGCTTCTACAACTTTTGACCTCCTAACTGAACTCCTCTCCACAAACTTATCACAGAAATAAAAACAGTATAAATAAAAATGGTAACACTTTACAATAAGGTCTCATTTATTAACATTAATGTATTAACCAACATCAACTAACAACGAGCAATATAATTGCTACAGTATTTATTAATCTTTGTTTGTTAGTTGATAAAAAGTCATTCATTGTTAGTTCATGATAGTTCACAGTGCATTAACTAATGTTAACAAATGAAACCTTATTGTTTGTGCTTAATAAGATTAAGAGAAAACTGTTATTCGTTTTTATAGTAACACTTTACAATAAGTGCAACCATAATCGCACTCTCTCAATATTCAAAGTGCAAATAAGACCACATTTTTCTTTGATACAGAGCTAGGAGATGGTTACAACTACGCTGCCCAGCCTAAAATAGCTTTCATATTGAGAAATACCTGTATTCATCAGGGAGCCGCTTTCAAATGCGGGGTATTGAAATCACGTTTGAATGCGCGCGCGCGTTTACTTTCACTTTTAACGGTCGCGCATACTCTGTAAATATGGAGCGGCGGCGACCGTTATCCAACTGAATTAAATGCTTTTTTAAATTAAATACAAAGCAAAACGACAGTGGAGGCATAATGTAAACGTAGCGGTGGCATATTCTTTCCTAATCATCCTAACACTCTGTCATGGAAACATCACGAGACTACTTTTCGCCTCGACGAGAAATCTCTTCACAGTTTAGCCTCGCGAGATCTCGTGCCACGAGATCTCGTCACACCCCTACATGACACATGTCATGAATATGAAGGAGGTTTTATGAATGTTTATGACAACTGTCATTAAGTGTCATTCGCTCAATTATGTCATTTTTAATGCAAAGATGACATTGTTTGAGATGTCCGAGTTATGACAACTTGACATAAACCAATACATCATAACCTGTCAGTGTCTTTGTCATGACAACTTGACATCATTTAGCTTTATGGGTTAACATTACATTAAACTGTCATGTGGTTGGTTTTGACATTGGCTGTCATGAGGCCATTATAACAGTGTCATGAATATGTATCTTGAGCTCAAGTACAGTGGTACAAATTGAACTTGTCATTAAAATGTCATTAAGTGACAATACTCTGACAAATAATTTTATAACCACATCATGACTATTTTTCATTTCATGTTTTTTTTTTTTTTTTTAAAGTTTCCTCCAACAGAAGGTCAGATAATAGACAATTTCAAATTTCGTAAAAAAGATGACACTGTTATAAAATAATGGTAACACTTTATTTTAGGGTCTTTTAACTAGTTGCTTATTACTATTAGCATTCATATGGCTAAAATATTGGCTATTTATTAGTACTTATAAAGCACATATTAATGCCTTATTCTGCATGATCTTATTCTACATTTTTAATCCTACCCAATACCTAAACCTAACAATTAACTATAATAAGCAGTAAATTAAGAGTTTATTGAGGGAAAAGTCATAGTTAATCGTTTATATATGTGTTCCCTATACTGAAGTGTTACCAAAATAATGTAATGTAATGTTAACCCATAAAGCTAAGTAGTTGTTTTTAAGTTTGATAATTAATCTGCTATGTCATGTTTATGACAGGTTATGATATTTTGCTAATGTCAAGTTGTCATGACAAAGACACTGACGGGTTATGATGTGTTGGTTTATGTCAAGTTGTCGTAACAAAGACATCTCAAACAATGTCATCTTTGCATTAAAAATGACATAATTGAGCGAATGACATTTAATGACAGTTGTCATAAACATGCATAAAACCTCCTTCATATTCATGACACGTGTCATGTCAAGATTATGAAGGTGTCATGTCAGTCTTATTCACACCCCTTCAAGTAAAGTGTTACCCAGGTGGCGCTATAGCAAACTGAATATTGTCATATAGATGTCTTTAGGTCAGGACTCTTATCACTCATGTGAAGTTTGGAGCAGATCAGACATAGTATGCCTGAGTTACAACAGCTTCCTCTTTCATGGCGAAACATCAGACTTTGTCATGCCGCCACGGACACGCCCTTCAACGAAAACTCAAGATCTTTGATATTTAACATCTCAAAGGCCTTAAGATTAGACTGGCCATATATGATGTGCTTCTGGTTTAATCTCTATGAGGAGTTAATCACAGTGTAAAACATGTAATTTCCTGTTGCCCCCAGGTGGCGCTATGACTGTAAATGAATATTGTCATATAGATGTCTTCAGGTCAGGACTCTAATAAAACATGTGAAGTTTGGGGCAGATCAGACATTGTATGCCCGAGTTACAACAACTTCCTGTTCCATGGCGAAACATCAAACTTTGCCAGGCCGCCACGGACACGCCCTTCAGTGAAAACTCTAGATCTTCGCAATTTAACGTCTCAAAGGCCTTTAGATTAGACTGACCAAAAATGATGTTGATCTGATTAAAGCTCTAGGAGGAGTTTGTTAAAGTACAACATGTGGAAATGGCAAAAACTGCCACATTTTTGCAGAGAAAATTCAAAATATCTCACTTCCTGTTGGGTTTACAAACTTTGCACCCAGGGGCTTTTTTGTAGTTATTGGGCTGTTACATCTGTCTACCGAATTTCATAACTGTACGTGAAACGTAGCGCGAAGGGCGCTTAATTGAAATTTTGTAGGTGGCGCTATCGAGCCATTTTGCCACACCTAATTCTGAAACCCATATCAGATGTAAATTTTCACCACTTCTGACGTGTGTGCAAAGTTTCATGAGTTTTTGATAACGTTTAGGCCCTCAAAAATGCGATTCATTTTGGAGAAGAAGAATAATTGGCTGAGCAATTACAATAGGGTCCTCACACCATCGGTGCTCGAGCCCTAATTAAAGCTGCAAGCAGCGATGAAAGGGCCCTCGCACCCGGGCTCACCGCCACCCGTTGGCCTCAGGAAAACAGCGAACAGTGGGCAACATGCATGTAAGCGAGTAAACAAAGGAGAATTATAGAAAAATCATGTAAAAGTGCCACACTTCCTGCTGCCAACAGGTGGCGCTATAGCTAACTGAATATTGTCATATAGATGTCTTTAGGCCAGGACTCTTATCACACATGTGAAGTTTGGGGCAGATCAGACATAGTATGCCTGAGTTACAACAGCTTCCTCTTTCATGGCGAAAGATCAGACTTTGTCAGTCCGCCACGGACACGCCCTCAAGATCTTTGACATTTATCATCGCTAAGGTCTTAAGATTAGACTGACAACATATGATGTTGATCTGGTTAAATCTCTATGAGGAGTTAATAACTGTGTAAAACATGTCATTTCCTGTTGACTGCAGGTGGCGCTATGATTGTAACTGAATATTGTTATGAAGATGTCCTCAGGCCAGGACTCTAATAAAACATGTGAAGTTTGGGGCAGATCGGCCATTGTTTGTCTGAGTTACAACAACTTCCTTTTTCATGGCGAAACATCAGACTTTGTCATGCCGCCACGGACACGCCCTTCAGTGAAAACTCTAGATCTTTGCAATTTAACGTCACAAAGGACTTTAGATTAGACTGACCAAATATGACATTGATCTGATTAAATCTCTAGGAGGAGTTAATCACAGTGTAAAACATGTCATTTCCTGTTGCCTACAGGTGGCACTATGACTGTAACTGAATATTGTTATGAAGATGTCTTCAGGTGAGGACTCTAATAAAACATGTGAAGTTTGGGGCAGATCGGACATTGTATACCCGAGTTACAACAACTTCCTTTTTCATGGCGAAACATCGAAATTTGTCAGGTCGCCACGGACACGCCCTTTGGTGAAAACTCTAGATCTTCGCAATTTAACATCGCAAAGGCCTTTAGATCAGACTGACCAAATATGACATTGATCTGGTTAAAGCTCTAGGAGGAGTTCGTCAAAGTACAACATCTGGAAATGGCAAAAAATGGCACGTTAATTCAAAATATCTGACTTCCTGTTCGGTTTCGGATTTCGCTCCAAGAGACTTTTTTGTAGGTATTGGGCTGATAAATGTGTGTACCGAATTTCAAAATTCAATGTGAAATGTAGCGAGAGGGGCACTACGTTAGGTGGCGCTATCGAGCCATTTTGCCCCGCCCAATTCTGAAACCCATAACAGACGTAAATTTTCACCACTTCTGACGCGTGTGCAAAGTTTCATGAGTTTTCGAGCACGTTTAGGCCCTCAAAAATGCGATTTACTTTGGAGAATAATAATAAATATAGCTGCGAGCAGCGATGGCGGGCCCAAGCCCGGTGGCACCGCCACCCCGGTGGCTTCAGGGCAACTGTGCACAGCGGGCAATAGGCACTTAAAACGGTTAAACATCAAAGGACTGTCAAATTCACTCCACATTTACTGCACTACAAGGTGCCGTTATAGAGCCCCTCCTCCCTGCCCATTTTCAAAGGATTACATGTGCCAAGTTTTAACATTATTCTGATGAATTTTGAAGCAAATCAGGTAAAAATAAGAGGGTGATCTCAATGTATGCTGAAAGTGACACATTTTCTGCTTCCAGTTGGTGGCGCTATGACTTTGAATCACAATAGTCAAATCCATGTGATCAGCCTTGTACAACGAAGACTAAGCCAAAGTTTCATCAAAATCAATTAATGTATGCAGAAGTTATAACACTTTGTTTCCCTTTTCTTGCCATAAATTCGTTGCCTCGCCACGGCCAAACCGTTTGAGATATCCAAAATCCGTTTGCAATTAAACAACTTCAATGTGTTAGCAACAAGTTAAAAAAAGCTTGGTGTAAATTGGATAAACCCTGTAGGAGTAGTAGTATAAAATTCATAGCCTGTTTTTACAAAAAATTAACATTCAAACCAAAATAGCTGACTTCCTGTTGGTCGGAGCTAATGAATGTAAATTAGAAAATTGTCCGGCTTGATGAGAATAATATGTGTACCGAGTTTGGTGACTGTAGGAAAAACTAACCCCCCCACTTTTGTCAAAAGGTGGCGCTACTGAGCCCCTCCACCACGCCCATTTCTATGGCTTTGTCCATGTCTACTGGTTGACAATATTGATGTGTGTCGAGTTTCATGCAATTTGAAGCATGTTAAGAGCCTCAAAAACACTCAAGAATATTATTACAGTTTGACCTGTTGCCATGGCAACAATATTTCAAATATCAAAAATCCTGTCATAGGTCTACATCTGCTGTGTATTGCCATTACATTAATGAAGTTTGAAGCAAATCAGGTAAAAATAAGAGGGTGATCTCAAAGCATTTCAAAAAGTGATACACTTCCTGCTGCCAGTTGGTGGCGCTATAACTTTTACTCACAATAGTCACATCCATGTGATCAGACTACTACAACTAACACACTCGTGAAGTTTCATAAAGATCAATATATGTATGCAGACGTTATAACACATTTCCTGTTTCCTTTTTCTCGCCATAAATTCGTTGCCTCGCCACGGCCAAACCGTTCGAGATATCAAAAATCCGCTGGCAATTTTTAATCTTCAATGTCTTGACTTCATGCTGACCGAGTTTGGTGGCGATCGGATTAATCGTCTAGGAGGAGTATATCAAATTCCAGAGCATGCGTTTTTCAAACAACCCTTAATAGCTGACTTCCTGTTGGCGTGGCGTTTAACTTAGAGTACGAAAGTTGTTCGGCCCGATGAGGTCTATATGTGTACCGAGTTTCATACTAATACGTGCAAGCGTGTTTAATATATGGACCAAATTTTCAGACTTTTTTCAAGGGGGCGCTGTCGAGGCCCCCTGCCACGCCCGGATACCAGCCTCTGGGGCATCCTAATGGCCGCGGATTCCAATGTGTGTGCCAATTTTCAAGAGTTTTTGAGCATGTTAAGGCCCCCAAAAAGCCCCGGAAGACGAAAAAAAAAATAAAAAAAAAATAAAAAATAATCCTTAGAAGAACAAGAGGGCCCTGCGCGCTTAATTCGCTTGGGCCCTAATAATCCTTAGAAGAACAAGAGGGCCCTGCGTGAATTTTCGCTTGGGCCCTAATAATCCTTAGAAGAACAAGAGGGCCCTGCGCGAATTTTCGCTTGGGCCCTAATAAAAAGAAACGGAGCAATTCCAATAGGGTCCTCACACCATCGGTGCTCGGGCCCTAATAATAATAATAATAGTAATAATAATAAACGGAGCAATTCCAATAGGGTCCTCACACCATCGGTGCTCGGGCCCTAATAAACGGAGCAATTCCAATAGGGTCCTCACACCATCGGTGCTCGGGCCCTAATAATAATAAACGGAGCAATTCCAATAGGGTCCTCACACCATCGGTGCTCGGGCCCTAATAATAATAAATAATAATAATAATAAACAGAGCAATTCCAATAGGGTCCTCACACCATCGGTGCTCGGGCCCTAATAATAATAAACGGAGCAATTCCAATAGGGTCCTCACACCATCGGTGCTCGGGCCCTAATAATTAAAGCTGCAAGCAGTGATGAAAGGGCCCTCGCACCCGGGCTCACCACCATCCGTTGGCCTCAGAAAAACAGCGATAAGTGGGCGACATTCATGTAAGCGAGTAAATACAGGAGAATTATGGCAAAATCATGTAAAAGTGCCACACTTCCTGCTGCCAACAGGTGGCGCTATAGTTAACTGAATATTGTCATATAGATGTTTTTAGGCCAGGACTTTTATCACTCATGTGAAGTTTGGGGCAGATCAGACATAGTATGCCTGAGTTACATCAGCTTCATCTTTCATGGCGAAACATCAGACTTTGTCAGTCCGCCACGGAGACGCCCTTCAACGAAAACTCAAGATCTTTGATATTTATCATCGCTAAGGTCTTAAGATTAGACTGACCAAAAATGACATTGATCTGATTAAATCTCTAGGAGGAGTTCATTAAAGTACAACGTCTGGAAATGGCAAAAACTGCACAAATTTTGCAAAGAAAATTCAAAATATCTGACTTCCTGTTGATTTCACTCCAAGAGACTTTTTTGTAGATATTGGGCTGTTAGATGTGTGTACCAAATTTCATACCTGTACGTGAAACGTAGTGTCAGGGGCACTTCGTTGAAATTTTTTTAGGTGGCGCTATCGAGCCATTTTACCACACTTAATTCTGAAACCCATATCAGACGTAAATTTTCACCACTTCTGACGCATCTGCAAAGTTTCATGAGTTTTCGAGTATGTTTCGGCCCTCAAAAAAGTGATTCACCTTACATGGCGAAACATCAGACTTTGTCAGTCCGCCACGGACACGTCCTTCAACAAAAACTCAAGATCTTTGCAATTTAACATCTCAAAGGCCTTAAGATTAGACTGGCCATATATGATGTTGATCTGGTTTAATCTCTATGAGGAGTTAATCACAGTGTAAAACATGTCATTTCCTGTTGCCCCCAGGTGGCGCTATGACTGTAACTGAATATTGCCATAGAGATGTATTCAGGCCAGGACTGTAATAAAACATGTGAAATTTGGGGCAGATCAGACATTGTATGCCCGAGTTACAACAACTTCCTGTTTCATGGCGAAACATCGAACTTTGCCAGGCCACCACGGACACGCCCTTCAGTGAAAACTCTAGATCTTCGCAATTTAACGTCACAAAGGCCTTTAGATTAGACTGAACAAATATGATGTTGATCTGATTAAAGCTCTAGGAGGAGTTCGTTAAAGTACAACATGTGGAAATGGCAAAAACTGCCAAAATTTTGTAGAGAAAATTTAAAATATCTCACTTCCTGTTGGGTTTACAAACTTTGCACCCAGGGGCTTTTTTGTAGGTATTGGGCTGTTACATCTGTCTACCGAATTTCATAACTGTACGTGAAATGTAGCACGAAGGGCGCTTAATTGAAATTTTGTAGGTGGGGCTTTCGATCCATTTTGCCACACCTAATTCTGAAACCCATATCAGATGTAAATTTTCACCACTTCTGACGCGTGTGCAAAGTTTCATGAGTTTTTGAGAATGTTTAGGCCCTCAAAAATGCGATTCATTTTGGAGAAGATGAATAATTGGCTGAGCAATTCCAATAGGGTCCTCACACCATCGGTGCTCGGGCCCTAATAATAATAATAATAATAATAATAAACGGAGCAATTCCAATAGGGTCCTCACACCATCGGTGCTCGGGCCCTAATAATAATCCTTAGAAGAACAAGAGGGCCCTGCGCGCTAATTCGCTTGGGCCCTAATAATAATAATAATAATAATAAACGGAGCAATTCCAATAGGGTCCTCACACCATCTGTGCTCGGGCCCTAATAATCCTAAAGAAAACAATAGGGCCTTCAGCCCCTTACGGGGCTTTGGCCCTAATAATAATCCTAAAGAAAACAAAAGGGCCTTCAGCCCTTTACAGGGCTTTGGCCCTAAATATAGCTGCAAGCAGCAATTACGGGGCCAAGCACAAAAACGGCACAAGAAGCCAGCCAACATGGCTGGGAGCATCAGACCAACAGCAGCAGTGAGCAATTAAAGACCTATTAAGATAATTTTATGCAAAATAGCTGAAATGGTTAATGGTTCATCACTTTTGACCAATAGGTGGCGCTGTGACCAAATTAATGTGGTATGGTCAGAATGAGGTGACAATGACACTTGCAAAGTTTGATGTCAATATGTCAAAGCATTGCAGAGATACAGCTTCAAGACTGGGTTTTGCATCATGCCACAAATTCGTTGCTCCGGTATATGAAAACGGGTTGACGTATCGACTTGAAATCCATAACTTTTTGTCGGCATTGACTGAAGATGATACGGTTCGATTTTGGTGAAAATCGGAGCAATGGTCTAGGAGTAGTTCGAAAAAGTAGGTTATAAAAGAAAAACAATATGGCGGACTGGAAGTTCATCTGACTATGGCAAATTTGATATCTATGTTCTCAGCATGACCCAAGGAATCTACTGAGACCAGTTTCAATTGGTTAATACAGTCAAAAGTTATTAGCATTTTTGTAAATGTTGTTATAACTTTTGACCACAAGGTGGCGTTGTGCCGAAACTTCTCAGGCTCCTTCAGGGCATTGTTCTGATGACCCATACCGAGTTTCATTAATGATACGCTAATGCGTTCGTAAAATACAGCATTTTAGCACAAAATTCAAAATGGCAGACGGCCTAAATGGCCGATATGGGAAAATTGGATATCAATCGACTCAACATGATGCCCTGAATCTAATGAGACCAAATGTATGATTTTTGGACAAACCCATCAGAAATTATAAGCAAAAATGTCAATTTTTCGTATTTCCGCACCAGTAGGTGGCGCTGCGCCGAAACACTGCATGGTACCTCAGGTCATGCTTGTGATGCCATGTACCAAGTTTGGTCTGAATACGATAAAGCATTGCGGAGATACAGCTTACTTCTGTTTTCGCAAGCACTACGTACAATTCATTTGCGAGTTTTTCGAAAACGGTTTGAGGAATCGACTTGAATTCCATAACTTTTTGTCAGCATGGTCTGAAGATGAACTGATTCAATTTTCATGAAAATTGGAGTAACGGCCTAGGAGGAGTTCGAAAAAGTACGTTTTTCAGAAAATTCAAAATGGTAGAAAAATTTTCATGACGGAAAATGACGTCATAGAGTGCAATCGATTCGTCTTGACCCAAGGAATCAGAGGAAAAAAGAATTTTGCATCGCGGAGATACAGCCTTATGTCTATTTTTGCAAGCACTACGTACAATTCGTTCGCGTGTTTTACAAAAACAATTTGAGGAATCGACTTGAATTCCATAATTTTTTGTCGGCATGGTCTGAAGATGATCTGGTTCAATTTTCATGTAAATCGGAGTAACGGCCTAGGAGGAGTTCGAAAAAGTACGTTTTTCAGAAAATTCAAAATGGCGGAAAAATTTTCATGACGGAAAAGGCATTTGAATCGGCTTGACCCAAGGAATCCGAGGAAAAAAGAATTTTGTTTCTATCCCTTACGGTTAAAAAGTTATTAGCATAAACATAAGTGGAAATTTGGACAGCTGGTGGCGCTAGAGGGATTGAGTTAGAGACTCCAAATTTTCTATGGACAAAGGTCAGACTGTCCTCTAACTGTGTGCCAAATTTCACAACTTTTCCGCAAGCGGTTCTATGGGCTGCCATAGACTTCAAGAGCGGAAGAAGAAGAAGAATAAAAAGAAATCTAACGATTACAATAGGTGCTTAAGCACCTTCGGTGCTTGGCCCCTAATAATCCTTAGAAGAACAAGAGGGCCCTTCGCCATTGCATTGGCTTGGGCCCTAACAATGGGGCCTTCACCTTCAGCTTGGGCCCTAATAACAATAAATCATAACATACATACATATAGAAACAAGACAACTCACATCAGTTGAAAACAGAAGCACCATCTTGTCACCCCATCATGGGGGCACGTGACAGGATGTCCACTAAAACATTCTCAACTCCCTTAATGTGTTTAATCATTAAGTTATAAGGCTGTAAGAAAAGTATCCATCGCATTAAGCATTGACTCGGACTCTCGCGGCAGAACCCACTTGATCAATGCAGTCCTCCATATTTTTGGGAGTGGAAAAGCGTCAGGTTTGGTGATTTTATTAATTCTTCGATAATCCGTACAAAACCTGAATGTTCCATCTAATCGTTCCAACTAATAAACACGGCGAAGCCCAACTCGAACAAGACGGTTTTGCAATGTTATTTTTCAACGCAACTCTAACAGCATCCTTTGTGGTAGACGGGGGTCTATAGCAGCCAACCACCGTAATATTAGAAACTTTTGAAACACCCACTTTGATGGCCAAGACCTCAAACTGTTTAGCTCTAGTAATTGACAAAGTTACAGAGCTAACAAACTCAGATTTGACATAGATGGCCACTCCACCACCAAATTTATGGTAGTCCAATAACGTCTTATGCAACTGTATCATCAAAAGATCCCGGGAAAGATATTAAAATCATGTTTTCAGGAAGAACCTCACCTTCAGGCCTCAACCAAGGTCTGATAGTAGTCCTCAAAATAGCAGAGCACTTGCAGTCACTGAACCACTTATAGAATATCCAATAGAATATTGCATTTTCCTTTTTAGGAATTGTACACCAACAGGTGGATTCCAAGCAGGCCTAGGCCTTTGAAGGCCTGAGCCAGAGTTCTGTAGAAATCCAATAAAATCTAATAAAAGTAGATCCCAGATTGACAAAGATCCCAGATTGAAAGGAGTGATGTTTTTCTTGAGAGAACCACTCATTCAGGCTTAAATGAGATTTAAAAAAAAAAAAAAAAAAATCTTAAAGAACTTAGACCTCATACACTGACACTCAAACAATAAACTGCCTTGGCTGCCATCTTGTCATTGCTCAGATTATGAACATTAGTGTCAAGTCTAGTCACCTTTTATTTATAAAAAACAGCTTTACAGCTCTTAAAGAAAATGGTGTATTTGTCCATCTTAAATAAATTCAGTATTGATTCATTCCATTGTAAAAAATCAATAGATATTAATTTAGGTAATTTATCTATATATCAGCACTGGAGAAAACAGTGATGTCATCATTCAGCTCAGTTCTGTTTGCTTACAATGGTGTCAATGCAGGCAGATCGAAAACATTGTTGAATATCAAGTGTCCCCGACTAAGCAAGCCAAAGGCGACAGCGGCAGGGAACTCAAACTCCCAACAGGTGACATTAGGTGACCAACAGGTGACAGAAATGGAGAAAAAAACCTTGGGAGAAACCAGGCTCAGTTGGGGGGCCAGTTCTTCTCTGGCCAACAGCGAACAGTGCATGATTATGATTCAGGCAGCCTTACGGGTCATAAAACAGATTGGGATTGCAACAGTCAAAATATTTAATCCAGTCTAGTTCCATCTAGTTGAAGATCGTATTCATCACGCCATTATGGTAAGGTTTGTTGGGAATCTGTGCCACTGGCTGTCGTGTTGATGAGGCCTTCACAGGGAATGATTGAGTTGACGCAATCTCTGCTGACACTTCAGGGCTGCATTGTCATTGTGTCTAGCCACAGGTCCTCCATCTGATCTGTATATGGCCCAGATCCAGCTGACTACGGTAAACCTCGGGATAAACAGAGAGACTAATATTAGCCATTCTTCTTCTGATGTAAAGAGTACATCTGGTGTTATAGGAAATTTTCCTGGTTCCGGCTGACCTAATTTATGCAACCTAACAATCCTTTAAGAGATGTGAAAACATAAATTGATAATGTGTTATGTGTATGTCAGGTTAAAGAGATGCATTTTTAGTCTAGATTTAAACTGACAGAGTGTGTCTGCTTCCCGAACAATGCTAGGAAGACAAGTTTACGTGCTAAAAAGGAAAATAATCTACCACCTGCGGTTGATTTTGATATTCTAGGTATTATCAACTGGCCAGAATTCTGAGATCGCAATAGACGTGAAGGACTATAATGCGTTAAAGGGATAGTTCACCCAAAAATTAAAATTTAATGTTTATCTGCTTACCCCCAGTGCATCCAAGATGTAGGTGACTTTGTTTCTTCAGTAGAACACAAATGATGATTTTTAACTCCAACCGTTGCCGTCTGTCAGTTGTATAATGCATGTCAATGGCAACACAATCTATATGAGTAAAAAAAAAACATGCACAGACAAATCCAAATTAAACCCTGCGGCTCGTGACGACACATTGATGTCCTAAGACATGAAACAATCGGTTTGTGTGAGAAACCGAACGGTATTTATATCATTTTTTTAACCTCTAAAACACCACTATGTCCAACTGTGTTGAGCATCCGGTTAGTGAGGTCTGAACGCGTTCTGATGACAGAAGTGATCTCTCGCGCATCACTTCAGTTGTCAGAGCGTGTTCAGACCTCTCACCGCTACGTTTACATTACGTCTCCACTGTCCTTTTGCTTTGTGTTAAATAGAAAAAACATTTAATTCAGTTGGATAACGGTTACCGTCGCTCCATATTTAAAGAGTACGCGCGATCGCTGAAAGTGAAAGTAAGCGTGCGCATTCAAACGCGATTTCAATACCCCGCATTTTCAAAGCGGCTCTCTGATGAATGCAAATATCTCTCAATATGAAAGCTATTTTAGGCTGGGCAGTGTAGTTTTAACCATCTCTTAGCTCTGTATTGTTGTCTTTTACTGCATATGATAATTCATACTCAGAAAGTAGAAACTGAATGACATTCATTATAAGATGATTAGTTAAAACATTTCAAATACACCTGCAGAATATGTATTTCGCCATTGAGGATTTCTTAAAAAATAGTGTGTAAAAATATTGTCTCGTCTCGTCTCGTGAACTCAATCTCGAGTCTCGTCTCGTCTCGTGAGATACCCGTCTCGTCACACCCCTAGTAATTAATGACAGAATTTTCATTTTTGGGTGAAATAACCCTTTAAAGTGTATATAATAATGCCATATTTATACAGCTTTAGTTACTGCATGGTACATTTTTATAGGTGGTGTTGTGTGGACTGAAGCTTGTAATTATCATTTTGTACAGTTTACACTTAAACATTTCAGTTCATGTGGTCAGAGCTGTTCTGTCTGGTTTCATCTAGGTTCACACAGAGCCTTTAATGTTCACATATCATGTTGTGTTTGTGTCGAATTCAAATGGGTCATACAGATTGCGCTAATTATCACTTTATTATCACTTAATTATCACTGACTGAAATAACTGCAATGCAGTCAACAGACCTACTTCATAGATGGATGTTTTCTGGGGAAAAAAAATTGCACACCTTAGTACTCCTGTAAAACAACCAGAAAAAAAAACATTCAGCAACACCGTGGTATAATAATGTTTTGTTCATGTGATTTCAGTGCATTGACAAGGCCAGAGATCTACTAGATGCTGAGCTCACTGCCATGGCTGGAGAGAGTTACAGTAGAGCATATGGGGTAAGAACATATACCTCAGTCTCAATACAGAAGATCGGCTCAAGTAAATGATCAACTCAAGTAACGTATACATTTTCTTTTTAATCGCTCATAATCTGCTTTGATAAGAATGCTGTTCAAGATTTGAGGTAAAGTCGAGACCATTTCAGGGAAGACTATTACATTGTAAGACTAGTACATGATTTCAGCCAGACTTGTACATTATATACATTACATAATGAACACACACACACACACACACACACACACACACACACACACACACACACACACACACACACACACACACACACACACACACACACATCCTCACACATTGGGTGAGATTATAGAGCTAAATATAATGTGATATAAGTGTTTAAAGAGTGCATACAAAATAAGTCTTGGCTTTTGAGTTAATATACATCTTATCTCTCTCTCTATTTCTCTCTCTCTCTCTCTCTCTCTCTATTTCTCTCTCTCTCCCTCTTTCTCTTTCTTATAGGCCATGGTGTCATGTCAGATGCTGTCTGAGTTAGAGGAGGTGATCCAGTATAAACTGGTTCCTGAAAGGAGGGACATCATCAGGGAAACGTGGTGGGAGAGGCTGCAGGTAACAACAGTGTTATTCCCTCCATACTCAACAAGTCAAGTCACCTTTATTTATATAGCGCGTCATACAATACAGATTGTTTCAAAGCAGCTTTACAGTGATAACAAGAAAATGATTCGAAGATGCAAACAGAGTTAATTTTGGCTGTACAAAAGCTCTAAAAGAAAACAGTGTCATTGTTTAATTGAAGTCATTTTAGTGTCGATTCATCTCAAGATCAATACATCTATAAAGCAGTTCTGCAGAAAACAGTGATGTCATCGCCCAGCTCAGTTATATATATATATATATATATATATATATATATATATATATGAGCAATATCACACTCGTAGCCGTGCAATATGGCTGTATATCAGCACGCTGTGATTCGTCCGTAGGTAATCACAGCGTGCTAATATACAGCCATATCGCACGGCTACGAGTGTGATATTGCGTTTATACAACAGTTCAACGGCACGAGTGTGTAAATAAATAAGAACAACAACGGAGTGTCTTTAAAACCCTCTTTTGTGCAGCACTACTTCCTTCCGCCACGGATTCAAATCTCAATTTGACAGTTGGACCAAGCCTGCGTTACTAATTCTAAAACGTCACTTCAGAACTAGTAACGAAGGAACGTTTCAAAACTCAAGTTGTCAGTTGAACCAAGCCTCCGTTACTAACTCTAAAACGTCACTTTAGAACTAGTAACGAAGGAACACTGAGTCGCTTCATTGAAACACATTGAATTTTGTACAGTATTAGAGAGAGAGAGAGAGCACGAGAGAGAGAGAGAGATAGTAGGCTATTACCTGTGTCTGGTATATTGCATTACATTCATTCTTCAAGTCGATGTCCATAATATTATATCCTTTATACAAGTCCATTTGAATGTCCGCTGAGGAAAGTGATCTTTGTATTTGTCCTTTTTTACAGTTTGGGAATTTTCCATAAAATCCATTACACCACAGCGCTAAAACAACTTCCTTTTGCAAAAGTTCCTTTCAATTTAAAAGTCTCTTGTGCTTCACTGACTCATTCTCCTGTAAAGTGTTGCCGCCATCTAATGGCGTATTAAAGTAATGTTCACTCAATCCATATTACTTAATGGACATATTTATATAAAATCATATTTATTAACAATAATATTTAGAACAACAAATAAGCACAATTGTACAGTTCAGTCAAACATAAAGCACTAGTTATTAAAAAAAAAAATAGGTCACCATTTACGCTTGTATGTGGGTTTTACAAATATTTGTGGGTTTTACGAATGAAAAGGATTTTAAAGAGCTTGTGACAAAACCTCCTAACTCCATTGGATCCTCAAACTGTCAATCAAGCCTCATTAATCCGCCTCACCTCCTGAATAAAGTGCGCACGCAGTTTGGACATCTCCTCTGTGCAATGCAAAGGTAAATAAAGATCTGATGTTTGAAAAAAAAATTGTAAAGCGTTTTCTTTACTCAAAAAACCATATGTTTATAAAGTTTAATGTTTTATGTATTTGAAGCGGAGAAGAGTCTGATATGTCCCGTCTAGTTGTAGCCAATGTGCTATATAAGGATGTAAGGTAACGTTTATTATTATCAAATTTAATATAGCACAATTCGACTTGCTCTGTAACAAATAATAGATTAATAAGACCAAAGATTGCCCGTTCTATGTACTCAAATTGAATTATGTCTCATGTTTAACCACTATAAGAGCCAGCGGCAAATCCCAGAGGCACTGGCTGAGATGAAGCTGTTCTCGGCGGTTACAGAAGCACTGAACGGCTGCTGATGCACTCGAGCTCGCATCTCCGAAAACGTCAAAACAAATTGTAAAATAGGCTCTGTTATTAAATATGAGTCACATATGCTGTTATCTCTGAAATATCGCATGGCTATCAACCAATCAGATTCGAGAACCAGACTAATATATATATACAGGTGCTGGTCATATAATTAGGATATCATCAAAAAGTTTATTTATTTCACTAATTCCATTCAAAAAGTGAAACTTGTATATTATATTCATTCATTACACACAGACTGATATATTTCAAATGTTTATTTCTTTGAATTTTGATGATTATAACTGACAATCCCAAATTCAGTATCTCAGAAAATTAGAATATTGTGAAAAGGTTCAATATTGAAGACACCTGGTGCCACACTCTAATCAGCTAATTAACTCAAAACACCTGCAAAGGCCTTTAAATGGTCTCTCAGTCTAGTTCTGTAGGCTACACAATCATGGGGAAGACTGCTGACTTGACAGTTGTCCAAAAGACGACCACTGACACCTTGCACAAGGAGGGCAAGGCACAAAAGGTCATTGCAAAAGAGGCTGGCTGTACACAGAGCTCTGTGTCCAAGCACATTAATAGAGAGGCGAAGGGAAGGAAAAGATGTGGTAGAAAAAAGTGTACAAGCAATAGGGATGACCGCACCCTGGAGAGGATTGTGAAATAAAACCCATTCAAAAATGTGGGGGAGATTCACAAAGAGTGGACTGCAGCTGGAGTCAGTGCTTCAAGAACCACTTTGCACAGACGTATGCAAGACATGGGTTTTAGCTGTCGCATTCCTTGTGTCAGGCCACTCTTGAACAACAGACAGCGTCAGAAGCGTCTCGCCTGGGCTAAAGACAAAAAAAGTACTGGACTGCTGCTGAGTGGTCCAAAGTTATGTTCTCTGATGAAAGTAAATTTTGCATTTCCTTTGGAAATCAGGGTCCCAGAGTCTGGAGGAAGAGAGGAGAGGCACACAATCCACGTTGCTTGAGGTCCAGTGTAAAGTTTCCACAGTCAGTGATGGTTTGGGTTGCCATGTCATCTGCTGGTGTTGGTCCACTGTGTTTTCTGAGGTCCAAGGTCAACGTAGCCATATACCAGAAAGTTTTAGAGCACTTCATGCTTCCTGCTGCTGACCAACTTTATGGAGATTCAGATTTCATTTTCCAACAGGACTTGGCACCTGCACACAGTTCCAAAGCTACCAGTACCTGGTTTAAGGACCATGGTATCCCTGTTCTTAATTGGACAGCAAACTCGCCTGACCTTAACCCCATAGAAAATCTATGGGGTATTGTGAAGAGGAAGATGCGATATGCCAGACCCAACAATGCAGAAGAGCTGAAGGCCACTATCAGAGCAACCTGGGCTCTCATAACACCTGAGCAGTGCCACAAACTGATCGATTCCATGCCATGCCGCATTGCTGCAGTAATTCAGGCAAAAGGAGCCCCAACTAAGTATTGAGTGCTGTACATGCGCATACTTTTCATGTTTATACTTTTCAGTTGGCCAAGATTTCTAAAAATCCTTTCTTTGTATTGGTCTTAAGTAATATTCTAATTTTCTGAGATACTGAATTTGAGATTTTCCTTAGTTAGGGGCCAGGCCCCGAAGGGGCTGTAGCCCCTATTGTAATTGTACGTTTTCTTATTAGGAGCCAAGCCCCGAAGGGGCTGTAGCCCCTATTGTAATTGTACGTTTTCTTATTATTATTAGGGGCCAAGCACCGTTCTTTTTTAAACACGTTCTTTTTTTTTTTTTTTTTTTCTTTTTTTTTATTAGGGGCCAAGCACCGAAGGTGCTTAGGCACCTATTGTTATTGTTGGCGTTCCATACGCTTATTATTATTAGGGGCCAAGCACCGAAGGTGCTTAGGCACCTATTGTTATTGTTGGCGTTCCGTACGCTTATTATTATTCTTCTTCCGCTCTTGAAGTCTATGGCAGCCCATAGAACCGCTTACGGGAAAGTTGTGAAATTTGGCACACAGTTAGAGGACAGAATGACCTTTGTCCATAGCAAATTTGGAGTCTCTAACTCAATCCCTCTAGCGCCACCAGCTGTCCAAAGTTGCACTTATGTTTATGCTAATAACTTTTGAGTCAAGCCGATTCGAATGTACCCTATGACGTCATTATCCGTCATGAAAATTTTTCCGCCATTTTGAATTTTCTGAAAAACGCTTTTTCGAACTCCTCCTAGGCCGTTACTCCGATTTTCACGAAAATTGAACCAGATCATGCTCAGACAATGCCGACAAAAAGTTATGGAATTCAAGTTGATTCCTCAAACCGTTTTCATAAAACAAGCGAACGAATTGAACATAGTGATTGCGAAAATAGACATAAGGCTGTATCTCCGCAACGCTTTATCATATTCAGACCAAACTTGGTACAGGTCATCACAAGCATGACTTGAGGCATTATGCAGTGTTTCGGCGCAGTGCCACCTACTGGTGCGAAAATATGAAAAATGGCTATTTTTCCTTATAACTTCTGATAGGTTTGTCCAAAAATCATAAATTTGGTCTCGTTGGATTCGGGGCATCATGCTGAGTTCCCATATTGGACATTTTGGCCGTCTGCCATTTTGAATTTCAAAAAGTTGATTCCTCAAACCGTTTTCGAAAAACACGCGAACGAATTGTACGTAGTGCTTGCTAAAATAGACATAAGGCTGTATCTCCGCAACGCTTTATCGTATTCAGACCTTGGTACCTGTCATCACAAGCATGACCTGAGGCAACATGCAGCGTTTCGGCGCAGTGCCACCTAGTGGTGTGGAGATATGAAAAATTTATGTTTTTGCTTATAACTTCTGATGGGTTTGTCCAAAAATCATAAATTTGGTCTTGTTGGATTCGGGGAATCATGCCGAGTCGAATGATATCCAATTTTCACATATCGGACATTTTGACTGTCGGCCATTTTGAATTTTGTGCTAAAATGCTGTATTTTACGAACGCATTAGCGTATCGTTATGAAACTTGGTATGGGTTATCAGGACAATGCCCTGAAGGAGCCTGAGAAGTTTCGGACCAGCGCCACCTCGTGGTCAAAAGTTATAACAAAATTTACAAAAATGCTAATAACTTTTGTCTATATTAACCAATTGTAATGAAACTGGTCTCTGTAGATTCCTTGGGTTATGCTGAGAACATAGATATCAAATTTGCCATAGTCAGCTAAACGTCCTGTCCGCCATATTGTTTTTCTTTAAAAACCTACTTTTTCGAACTCCTCCTAGACCGTTGCTCCGATTTTCACCAAAATTGAACCGTGTCATCTTCAGACCATGCCGACAAAAAGTTATGGATTTCAAGTCCATATGTCAAACCGTTTTTGTATACCAGAGCAAAGAATTTGAGGCATGATTCAAAAATGACTCTTGAAGCTGTATCTCTTCAGTGCTTTGACATATTGACACCAAACTTTGGAAGTGTCATTGTCACCTCACTCTGACCATACCACAACAATTTGGACACAGCGCCACCTATTGGTCGAAAGTTATGAACCAGTAAATCCTCATTTTTGATAATTTTTCAGCTCTTATGCCTAAAATAATCTTAATACGTCTTTAATTGTTCACTGTTGCAGTTGGTCTGATGCTCCCAGCCGTGTTGGCTGGTTTCTTGTGCCGTTTTTGTGCTTGGCCCCATAATTGCTGCTTGCAGCTATATTTAGGGGCCAAGCACCGAAGGTGCGGAGGCACCTATTGTTATTGTTGGCGTTCTTTTTTTATTTTATTTTTTTTATTATTAGGGGCCAAGCACCGAAGGTGCTTAGGCACCTATTGTTATTGTTGGCGTTCCGTACGCTTATTATTATTCTTCCGCTTCTTCTTCCGCTCTTGAAGTCTATGACAGCCCATAGAACCGCTTGCGGGAAAGTTGTGAAATTTGGCACACAGTTAGAGGACAGTCTGACCTTTGTCCATAGCAAATTTGGAGTCTCTAACTCAATCCCTCTAGCGCCATCAGCTGTCCAAAGTTGCACTTATGTTTATGTTAATAACTTTTGAACCATAAGGGCTAGAAACAAAATTTTTTCTTTTTTCCTCTGATTCCTTGGGTCAAGACGAATCGATTGCACCATATGACGTCATTTTCCGTCATGAAAATTTTTCCGCCATTTTGAATTTTCTGAAAAACGTACTTTTTCGAACTCCTCCTAGGCCGTTACTCCAATTTTCACGAAAATTGAACCAGATCATCTTCAGACCATGCCGACAAAATGTTATGGAATTCAAGTTGATTTCTCAAACCGTTTTCGAAAAACACGCAAACGAATTGTACGTAGTGCTTGCGAAAATAGACATAAGGCTGTATCTCCGCAACGCTTTATCGTATTCAGACCAAACTTGGTAACTGTCATCACAAGCATGACCTGAGGCAACATGCAGCGTTTCGGCGCAGCGCCACCTAGTGGTGCGGAGATATGAAAAATGGCTATTTTTACTTATAACTTCTGATGGGTTTGGCCAAAAATCATGAATTTGGTCTCGTTGGATTCGGGGAATCATGCCGAGTCGAATGATACCCAATTTTCCCATATTGGACATTTTGGCCGTCGGCCATTTTAAATTTGGTGCTAAAATGCTGTATTTTACGAACGCATTAGCGTATCGTTATGAAACTCGGTATGGGTCATCAGCACAATGCCCTGAAGGAGCATACCAAGTTTAGGACCAGCGCCACCTTGTGGTCAAAAGTTATAACAAAATTTACAAAAATGCTAATAACTTTTGACTATATTAACCGATTGTAATGAAACTGTTTTCAGTAGATTCCTTGGGTCATGCTGAGAACATAGATATCAAACTTTCCATAGTCAGCTGAACTTCCTGTCCGCCATATTGTTTTTCTTTAAAAACCTACTTTTTCGAACTCCTCCTAGACCGTTGCTCCGATTTTCACCAAAATCGAACCGTATCATCTTCAGACCATGCTGACAAAAAGTTATGGATTTCAAGTCGATAAGTCAAACCGTTTTCGTATACCAGAGCAACGAATTTGAGGCATGATGCAAAAATGACTCTTGAAGCTGTATCTCTGCAATGCTTTATCATATTCAGACCAAACTTGGTATGTGTCATCACAAGCATGACCTGAGGCATCATACAATGTTTCAGCACAGCGCCACCTACTGGAGTGGAGATATGAAAAATGGCTGTTTTTGCTTATAACTTCTGATGGGTTTGACCAAAATTCATAAATTTGGTATGGTTCATCAGGACAATGCCCTGAAGGAGCCTGAGAAGTTTCGGACCAGCACCACCTTGTGGTCAAAAGTTATAACAAAATTGACAAAAATGCTAATAACTTTTGATAATATCTACCGATTGTAATGAAACTGGTCTCAATAGATTCCTTGGGTCATGCTGAGAACATAGATATCAAATTTGCCATATTCAGCTGAACTTCCTGTCCGCCATATTGTTTTTCTTTAAAAACCTACTTTTTCAAACTCCTCCTAGACCTTTGCTCCGATTTTCACCAAAATTGAACCGTATCATCGTCAGACCATGCCGACAAAAAGTTATGGATTTCAAGTCGATATGTTAAACCGTTTTCATATACCAGAGCAAAGAATTTGAGGCATGATGCAAAAACGACTCTTGAAGCTGTATCTCTTCAGTGCTTTGACATATTCAGACCAAACTTGGTATGTGTCTTCACAAGCATGACCTGAGGCAGCATACTCTGTTTCGGCGCAGCGCCACCTACTGGCTCCACTCCAGTATATTAAAAATGCCATTTTTGCTTATAACTTCTGATGGGTTTGACCAAAATTCATAAATTTGGTATGGGTCATCAGGACAATGCACTGAAGGAGCCTGAGAAGTTTCGGACCAGCGCCACCTTGTGGTCAAAAGATATAACAAAATTGACAAAAATGCTAATAACTTTTTTTCTAATTGCTCACTACTGCTGTTGGTCTGATGCTCCCAGCCATGTTGGCTTGCTTCTTGTGCCATTTTTGTGCTTGGCCCCGTAATTGCTGCTTGCAGCTATATTTTATTCTTCTTCTTCTTCTTCTTCCGCTCTTGAAGTCTATGGCAACCCATAGAACCGCTTGCGGGAAAGTTGTGAAATTTGGCACACAGTTAGAGGACAGTCTGACCTTTGTCCACAGCAAATTTGGAGTCTCTATCTCAATCCCTCTAGCGCCACCAGCTGTCCAAAGTTGCACTTATGTTTATGTTAATAACTTTTGAACCATAAGGGCTAGAAACAAAATTCTTTTTTTCCTCTGATTCCTTGGGTCAAGACGAATCGATCGCACCCTATGACGTCATTTTCCGTCATGAAAATTTTTCCGCCATTTTGAATTTTCTGAAAAACTTACTTTTTCGAACTCCTCCTAGGCCGTTACTCCGATTTTCATGAAAATTGAATCAGATCATCTTCAGACCATGCTGACAAAAAGTTATGGAATTCAAGTTGATTCCTCAAACCGTTTTCGAAAAACTCACGAACGAATTGTACGTAGTGCTTGCGAAAACAGAAGTAAGGCTGTATCTCCGCAACGCTTTATCGTATTCAGACCAAACTTGGTACATGTCATCACAAGCATGACCTGAGGCATTATACAGTGTTTGATGGGTTTGTCCAAAAATCATAAATTTGGTCTCGTTGGATTCGGGGAATCATGCCGAGTCGAATGATATCCAATTTTCCCATATTGGCCATTTTGGCTGTCGGCCATTTTGAATTTTGTGCTAAAATGCTGTATTTTACGAACGCATTAACGTATCTTTACAAAACTTGGTATGGGTCATCAGCACAATGCCCTGAAGGAGCCTGAGAAGTTTCGGCACAGCGCCACCTTGTGGTCAAAAGTTACAACAAAATTTACAAAAATGCTAATAACTTTTGACTGTATTCACCAATTGTAATGAAACTGGTCTCAGTAGATTCCTTGGGTCATACTGAGAACATAGATATCACATTTGCTATAGTCAGCTAAACTTCCTGTCCGCCATATTGTTTTTCTTCAAAAACCTACTTTTTCGAACTCCTCCTAGACCGTTGCTCCAATTTTCACCAAAATTGAACCGTGTCATCTTCAGACCATGCCGACAAAAAGTTATGGATTTCAAGTCGATAAGTCAAACCGTTTTCGTATACCGGAGCAAAGAATTTGAGATGTGATGCAAAAATTTATAACTTTTGAGCGCTTATAACTTTTGAAAACATTTTCCAAAATGTGTATGCTTTATGTAATTTTATTCCCTGGCTAACGCCAATTCCAACGATGTGTCATTTGTCATTTTCCTTAAATGTCCCTGTCCGCCATATTGAAATAAATGAAAAACAGTTTTTTTGCTACTCCTCCCACAAATTTTGTCCAATTTTGTCCAAAATCAGCTCAGATGATCTTTGGACCGAGCCGCATAGAAATGACTGAACGGATTTTTGATATTCGCTACCATTCCCGAGATATTCGTCTCTGAATATGACCTTGCTTGTGTTTGTTGTCTTATGCTAATTAGCTTAGCATGCTAAATGCTTATTTTGTACAAATTGCTTCTGTTCCTGTTAAATAATGTTAAATTTATAAATATAACATATGGTGCATTTTTATAAAAATTCTTGATTGTGAGTTCATTCTCATGAACTACTAAACTTCGACAGCTGTGTGACACTGCCTGCCCAGTGGTGCAAAGAGTTGAGTGACAGACACATGACTTAGAGACTGTGGGTTCGAGTCCCGTGTGGGTCAACTTTATAAAACTGTTTGTAATGTTGTCATTTCAATTCCTTTATTATCCAAACAAGTATTGTACTAGTCTTTCTTCTTTTAATTAGAAATTAATCTATTTTTATTAATTCTATGTTCATTTTCATCTTAGCTTCTGATCATTTTGAGTTCATTCTTACCTATACTTCTGAACCAGCTGTTTTTCATGTACATTCAATTTCTGCTCTTTTTGCCCTTCTTGCTCTGCATTGCACTACAACTCAGACATTTGAGTGCATGAAATGTATGCTGTGTTGCTCTTCATTGTGAGTTCATTCTCATGAACTACTGAACTCTGACAGCTGTGTGACACTGTCTGCTCAGTGGCGCAAGGAGTTGAGTGGCAGACACATGATCCAGAGATTGTGGGTTTGAATCCCACGTGGGGTGACTTTATAAAATTATTTGTAATGTTGTCATTTCAATTCCTCTATCATTACCAACATTACCATGCCATGTTGCTCTGCTTTAAAAGCTGCTCTTTTTGCTGTGCTGTTCTGCCTGCAGTGTTGCTCAGCATGCTGTGCTGTTCCGTTTGATGTTCTGCTCTGCTTGGTGTGCTGCTCTGTCTGATGTGCTGTTCTGCTTACAGTGTTGCTCTGCTTGAAATGCTGCTCTGCTTGCTGTGTTGCTCTGTTTGCGGTGCCTTCGGTGCTTAGTCCCGCATTGCTGCTTGCAGCTATATTTATTATTATTATTTTTCCCGAATGGGAGTCTATGGCAGCCCTATCAACGGAACATGAGAAAATGATGAAATTTGGCACACTTGTAGTGATGGTCATGTCTAGAAATCTGACCAATTTTGGAGTCTCTAGGACCAACTCTATAGCGCCACCACCAGTTCAAAAATTCAACATTCTAAAGGTTATAACTTTTGAACCATTTGCTCTAGAAAAATGTAATTTAGTACATCTGATTTGGCTCTTAATGCTGATGCTATTCAACATATTACATTAAGTCTCCGCCCATTACAGTAGCAGCCATTTTGAAAAGTACAGTAATCCGTTTTTTCGCTGCTCCTCCTCCAAATTTTGTCCAATTTTGTCCAAACTTTGATCAGATGATCTTTGGTCTGAGCTGCACAGAGATGACTGAACAGATTTTTTATATTCATCTTTGTTCAAAAGTTATGTTGTCATGAAGTTAACGAGGTCGACCCGAAATTGCTGTAGAGGCTGTATCTCGGCCAAACTTTGAGCAATCGAAACAAAAATTGGTACACTTGATCAATGCCATGATCTGAGGTTCCATGCCAAATTTGGGAACAGCGCCCCCTACAGGTCATGAGATCTGAAAAATGGCTATTTTGGCCAATAACTTTTGAACACTTTGTTAGAAAATCAAGATCTTGGTGTCTATGGATTCCCTGTGCCATGCCGAATCTGAGGATATCAAATGTCAACATCAGATGAACCACGTGTCCGCCATTTTGAATTTTGTCATAAATTGCAATAACTTTTAAACAATTTGACATATCATCACAAAAATTGGTACATATGACCATCAGAGGGTCCTGAAGGTACATGAGAAGTTTCAGCACAGCGCCACCTAGTGTTCCACAGATATAATGATTTTTGCAAAATTGCTTATAACTTTTGAAAACATTATCCAAAATTGTCTGCTTTATGTAATTTTATTCCCTGGCTTATGCCGATTCCGACAATGTGTCATTTGTCATTTTCCTTAAATGTACCTGTCTGCCATATTGAAGTAAATCAAAAACAGTTTTTTCACTGCTACTCCCACAAATTTTGGTCAATTTTGTCCGTAATTCTGAACCAGCTGTTTCATGTTTGTTCATTTTCTGCTGTTTTTCCTCTTCCTGCTCTATATTGCGCTACAGCATGATGAGCTGCAGAATGATCTAAAGTAGTTATTAAATATAACATTCAGTGCAGTTTTATAAAAATTCTTCATTTTGAGTCCATTTTCACATGAACTAATGAACTTCGGCAGGTGTGCCAACATTCACCTGCACAGTGGTGCAATGAGATGAGAAATGGGCGTTGGACCCAGAGGTCATGGGTTCGAATCCCACGTGGGGTGCCTTTATACAATTGTGTGTAATGAGTCATTTTGATACCTTTTTTATCCAGATAAGCATTGTACTAATCTTTATTCCTCTTGAATGAGATACAAGTGTTTTTAGTTCATTCCGTGTTCATTCTCTGAACTTCTATTGATTTTCATTTCATTTCCACCTGTCTTTCTGAACCAGCTGTTTTGCATGTACATTCAATTTCTGCTGTTTTTGCTCTTCCTGCTCCGTATTGCGCTACTGACCCTTCTGGGGCTTGGCCCCGAATTGCTGCTTGCAGCTATATTTGTCAGTTATAATCATCAAAATTCAAAGAAATAAACATTTGAAATATATCAGTCTGTGTGTAATGAATGAATATATAATATACAAGTTTCACTTTTTGAATGGAATAGTGAAATAAATCAATTTTTGGATGATATTCTAATTATATGACCAGCACCTGTGTAATATATATATATATATGTATGTATGAAGCGTTTCATATTATCATGGTTTTGCACACTGAAAGATTATTAATAGCCTATTTTGTTCTGTCGTATCTATCATATCTTGTTGCCCCATTAAAAAGCTGCACAATACATTTAAAATAAGCGTCTTTTATTCTTACATTAATATAAATACATTAATATAAATACATAAGAATACAAATAGTAATTTTAAACTTTTTATTAGCATTTGGATTTATAAAATTACTGTGCAAAGTTTTTTTTGTTCTCCCCCCCCCCAAGAATTAGGCTATAATAGTTTTTGCTGCTGAATTACATACTCACCTAGTTTACTTATTTATTTATTGGTCAGCTTATGATTATATATTTTTATTCATTTGTAATTTTTATCTATAATGAAGTGTGTTTGCATTCTGGATTGGTTAACAAATCAAAGAGTGACCATTAGTTCCATAAATACAGATGCAGGCTCCCACTGATAAATTAATTCAACAAAGGTAACCTCTTTTGCTACATATTTTTAATGGTTTAAATGTGTACTCTACATTTTTGATTACTTATGAACTATCATTTAGCCTACTATATGTTGTGTAGGTGACTAATGTGCCCTACCATCACCAATAAATAAATTACTTTTAGAGCACAAAATTGTTTACAAGAGTACAAATTTCTTCATTGATCTAGTCACTTAATTTTGCTCTCAGAATGCACCAGATTTATGAATGTAAATTTAAAATGTACAAAATGCCCCCGGACCCCCCTAGAGGAACCGATGTCCACCCACCACAGTCTGAAAAAAACCTGTGGGAAACACTGTGTATATATATATATATATATATATATATATATATATATATATATATATATATATATATATATATATATATATATATATATATATATATATATATATGTATGTATATATATATATATATATATATATATATATATATATATATATGTATATGTGTGTGTGTGTGTATTTATGTAGGTATGTATGTATATGTGTGTGTATAAAATTTAAGATAAAAGTTACATAAATAAAGGGTTCATCAAACTATTCCAAACCAATAACTTCCAACTGCTGTTGTTGTTGTTGATGTGTTCCTTCATCAATAGTCCTGTCTTTACCTGGCAGATGCTGTATGTGAGAACATTTTGTGGTTGGCTTGACATCAGCTCAGTAGGGTGCTTTGACGTAGCTCAGCTAGTGCCATTGCAGAAAAACAAACCATTAACAGTGTGAACTAATGGTGCCAACTTAGAGACTTTTCCATTCATAAAGGCGTAAGAGTGCATAGCTGATGTATCATTGACAAGGAAATGTTAGTCAATGGTAATTGGTCAGCCTCAGTCTAGGAGAATTACAGACACAGGACACTGTGTTCATTTGTATTAGTAGGGGTTAATGTACAGTCATCTTTTCATCTATATCAGCTAAAGCTGCACAGTTAATTGTTAAAAGATCTCAATCACAATTCAAGCACCCATGCAATCTTATTCGTAAATGGCAATGATTCTCCTGTGTCTATTAAACCTTTGACAAAATCACAATGGAACATTCAGATCTGCATTGACATTGCCACTGACCCATAGATTGCAGTTGTCATGTATAGGTATTAAACAGCTTCACAAACAGTCTTTTTAACAACAGTATCATTATTTGTGTGTTACAAATATTCAAATGATCACAGAAGTACTGGGATAAAAGTTGATAGTTCGGATAAAAACACTGATGTCTATTGTAGCGATCAAAATACAGCAAATCACCTTTTGAAAAAACGTTTTAACCAATTTCCAATTTAATTTTACTCTAATCTAACCAACCCAAGCTTCAGCATAATTTATATATGTAAGTGCTAAAAATGTGATATTTTTCAGGGTTGCCAGCGTATTGTGGAGGACTGGCAGAGGATCTTGATGGTGCGCTCCCTGGTCATTAGTCCACATGAGGACATGAGGACGTGGTTGAAGTACGCTAGCCTCTGTGGAAAAAGTGGAAGACTAGTAAGAACAACAGTGTCACATCCAATCTCAAACTCATTATGTAACACATAAAATATCATTGCTCAAAAGCTCAAGCTCAACTTCACAAAAGGAAAAACTCAGTTGTGGAAGTTTTAAATATCTTCCAGAATGTGACAGTGTTTAGAAATTAAACTTCCTTGTTTGTTCAAAAATAATTTTTTTTTTTTTTTTTTTGAAACCAAGCTGCCAAAACAACTAGTTTTTTACTTTCTTCTCTTTATTACATAATAGAGATGACTACATCTGCATAAAACTGCCTGCACAGACACAGATCATCCCCTCCTCGACCCACCTATTGGTGTGTTAGTGAAGTGATATGGACAGACTGAAAAATTTTGGGATAAATGGACTAAAAATAACATTACCTTCCAGAGGATCCTAAAGAGTTTTCAGATTTTCTTTGTTGCAAAAATGTTTGTTGCTGTTTATGCATTGGTAAATCAAGCCAGTGACTAAACTGTCTACTTCACATTGCTGTACATAGTAGCACAAATATCATCTTATTATCTATTATCTTATTTAGATTGTGTGTGTTTTTAAATCTTACTAACATGTATTATTATAACAATTAGAATGATAACATATTATATTAGTATAATTATTATGCTGACCATTATTTGTTATAACAAATAATTCTTCCACCAAGCAGTGTAGTTCTTCAGCAACATTTAGCATAATGGTTGCCAAGCAACAGCTACACTCAGCATTGCCACATTAATACTGTTGTATTGAGATCACATTAATGAAAATTATGAGTATTTTACAACAGCATTGAATGGGACCCTGACCCCTTGCCTCAAAAACATGAGCTCATGAGTCTTGAGTCTTGACTTAATGACCTGTAGTGACGATCAAAAGAGCAGGAAGCCACTGAGAGATTAGGGGATGAAAGACAGATAATGAAAGCACTGTTCTTGTGGACTCAAAGACCTTGGTGGGGTCAAGATTATATTACTGTCTCAATGGATTCTGATTGACTTGTTTATTTACAAAGAGATTGGTTTCTAACAGATGTTTTTTGTGAACCAGAGAAGTTAAGGTCTTGAAGTCAGGCATTGAAGATTAGTGCTCTGACTGTGATCTCCAGATAAGCAGCTTAATTTATTTGGCTGAATCTCATAAAACATGTCAGATTTCACCACAAAATGTATATACTGTATATAAGAAAAAAAAGTCTGTTTTTAGAACCTTTTTTCTCACCATTAAGATTATTTAAACTCTCAGTTCTGTACACCTGGAATGTTTTTCTTGTACACTTTATTTTGATGGTCCACTTTAGACATTCTTCTAACTATAAGTAACTTTGCAACTACATGTCAACTAGCACTCAGAGTATTAGCAGACTGTTGGGGTGTAACGGTACACTAACATGGGTTTGGTACCACAGGGGGAGAAAACTTAAGCATAAAATTGCTTTTTTTCTTATTTTTTATTAAACAGTGGGTTATTGGACAAATTGTTTCTCTTTTTAAATAAATCAATTAATTAATATTTTCTTAAGGATAAAAAAAATCTATCTCAGCTAATGCTGTAAACTATATACAGGGAGCCCTTCCTTGCACTTTACTATAATATTAAAGGTTACAATTAACAACAGAGCCCAAACTATTAAATTCAGTTTCTATTTAGTTTTAGACATAATAATCAACACACAAATAAAAAAAAAAAAAACATGTAAATTGCACATAAGGCAGGTTTTGCATTAACTTCTAAATCTAATTATAAAATTATTTTTCAATTATTTTTCTACTCCAACTCATTTTTGAAATATGATTGTTAACACAGTTACTGTCATAACTTGTTTTCATGACAAATTTATTTAAAAATATATTAAATAATTAAGATATTACTAACAGGTAAAGTAAATATAATGAATATATAAGCTAATATATATGGAGTTAATATTGTGCCATAATTAAACAAACAAATCCAGCATTTTGCAAACAAACACGATCTGCTTTGCAAAGGAAAACTCGACTCGCAAACAAACAGAAAGTGATGTGCAAATACAAAGGTCAGTTTGTATTGAAAATGCAGAGGAGTAACAAATATATGTATTGTTTTACAAATATAAATAAATGAGCCTACATCATATTTCACAAATAAATACAAACTAGTCTCCCGAGAGAAGCCCTGAAACATGCGTTTATAATAATAATAATAATAATAATGATAAAAAACAATAATAATAATATAACTGTTTCATAGTGCCTTTAAAAGTTGCATCTCAAAGCGCTTTACAAGAACATACAAATACAAGGGAATAGAGGAAATAAAAGATAGAAACATGCATCAAAACACATTTTAAGACATATATAGTTATTTATATATAAAACAAAATAGTCACCTATTGAAAATACGTTTACAAGGAGTTTACAGCTGACGAAAATGAGTGGTGAACAGGTGAGTTGGGCATTTCTCAATACCAAGTAAGCAAAGTTTGGTAATTCTACATTATCTGCAAAATGTAACAGCAGCAATCTTCATAACATCACTCGGCTTGCTCTGGCTATTCCGGTTATCTTTGTATGTATAAACGCCAGCAACATGTTATACAAAACATGTTATAAAACACCAATCTGCCTCTTTTCATTTTCATTTAAACATTACAAAACATTCAGGCAAATCTTACATTGATTATCTTCATTGCATGTACAGTACCAGTAAAAAGTTTGTAAACATTAAGGTTTTTTTTTATGTTTTGAAAGTAGTCTCTTAATCTCACCAAGGCTGTATTTATTTGATCAAAAATAAAGTAAAAACAGTAATATTATTGCAATTTAAAGTAACTGGATTCTATTGTATATTTCAAAATGTAATTTATTCCTCTGATTAAAGCTGAATTTTCAGCATCATTTCTCCAGGCTTCAGTGTCATGTGATCCTTCAGAAATCACCATACTCACCTGTTCACCACTCATTTTCGTCAGCTGAAAACTTCTTGTAAACTTTTTTTCAGGCTAGCCTATATGCAAATATATATATATACAGTATATCACAGAAGTGAGTACATCCCACACATTTTTGTAAATATTTTATTTTATCTTTTCATGTGACAGCACTGAAGGAATGACACTTTGCTACAATGTAAAGTAGTGAGTGTACAGCTTGTATAACAGTGTAAATTTGCTGTTCCCTCAAAATAACTCAACATACAACCATTAATGTCTAAATCGCTGGCCACAAAAGTGAGTACACCCCTAAGTGAAAATGTCCAAATTGGGCCCAATTAGCAATTTTCTCTCCCTGGTGTCATGTGATTCATTAGTGTTACAAGGTCTCAGGTGTGAATGGGGAGCAGATGTGTTAAATTTGGTGTTATCGCTCTCACTCTCTCATACTGGTCACTGGAAGTTCAACATGGCACCTCATGGCAAAGAACTCTCTGAGGATCTGAAAAAAAGAATTGTTGCTCTACATAAAGATGGCATAGGCTATAAGAAGATTGCCAAGACCTTGAAACTGAGCTGCAGCATGGTGGCCAAGACCATACAGTAGTTTAACAGGACAGTTTCCACTCAGAACAGACCTCGCCATGGTCGACCAAAGAAGTTGAGTGCACATGCTCCGCGTCATATGCAGAGGTTGTGTTTGGGAAATTGAGGTATGAGTGCTGCCAGCATTGCTTCAGAGGTTGAAGGGGTGGGGGTCAGCCAGTCAGTGCTCAGACCATACGGCGCACACTGCATCAAATTGGTCTGCATGGCTGTCGTCCCAAAAGGAAGCCTCTTCTAAAGATGATGCACAAGAAAGCCCGCAAACAGTTTGCTGAAGACAAGCAGACTAAGCATCCATGTCATGTGGTCTGATGAGACCAAGATAAACTTATTTGGTTCAGATGGTGTCAAGCGCGTGTGGCAGCAACCAGGTGAGGAGTACAAAGACAAGTGTGTCTTGCCTACAGTCAAGCATGGTGGTGGGAGTGTCATGGTCTGGAGCTGCATGAGTGCTGCCAGCACTGGGGAGCTACAGTTCATTGAGGGATCCATGAATGCCAACCTGTACTGTGACATACTGAACCTGAGTATGATCTCAGGGCAGTATTGTTGTTGGTGATTTTAATATCCATGTAGATAATAAAAAAGACTCATTGGGATTGGCATTTACGGACATTCTAAATTCTATAGGTGTTAGACAACACATGTCAGGACCCACTCATTGTCGTAATCATACTTTATATCTAATATTGTCACATGGAATCAATATTGACGCCGTTGAAATTCTGCAGCAGAGTGACGACATCTCAGATCATTATCTAGTCTCGTGTATACTACATTTAGTTAAAGAGGCTAAACTGCCTCCCTGCCATAAATATGGTAGAACCATCACTTCTACCACTAAAGATCGCTTTATAAATAACCTTCCTGATCAGTTTCATCACCTTAGCATACCAGACAGCTTAGAAGACCTCGATGTTGCAACAGAAACTATTGCCTCTGTCTTTTCCAGCACATTAGATTCAGTCGCTCCTTTGCGTTTAAAAAAGATTAAGGAATTTAATCCAATGCCATGGTACAGTGAGCAGACTCGGGCCCTAAAAACTGCAGCCAGAAAAATGGAGCGTAGCTGGAAGAAAACAAAACTAGAAGTATTTCGCATTTCGTGGAGAGAGAAAATGATTGAGTACAGAAAGGCCTTAAAAACTGCCAGATCTGCCTATTTTTCAAAACTAGTTAGAAGAAAATAAACACAACCCTAGGTATTTATTTGATACAGTGGCTAAATTAACAAGAAATAAAGCTTCAACTTCTGATGTTCCCAAAGAGCACAGCAGTAACGACTTTATGAACTTCTTTACTTGCAAGATTTATAATATTAGAGAGAAAATTATAACCATGCAACCGTCTACTACAGTATCGTGTCAGACATTGCATTGTAGTGTCCCTGAGGAAAAATTCATTTCATTTACTGCTTTAGGAGAGGAAGAATTGTCTAAACTTGTTAAATCATCAAAATCAACAACATGTATGTTAGATCCTATACCAACTAAGCTATTGAAAGAGATGCTTCCAGAAGTCATAGATCCCCTTCTTAATATTGTTAATTCATCTTTGTCATTAGGATACGTACCAAAAACTTTTAAGCTGGCTATTATTAAACCTCTTATTAAAAAACCACAACTAGATCCTAAAGAATTAGTCAATTACAGGCCGATCTCAAATCTTACTTTTCTGTCAAAAATACTAGAAAAGGCAGTTTCCTCGCAACTATGTTCCTTTTTAGAAAGAAATAATATCTGTGAGGATTTCCAGTCAGGATTTAGACCGTACCATAGTACTGAGACTGCTCTCATTAGAGTTACTAATGATTTACTCTTATCATCAGATCGTGGTTGTATCTCTCTATTAGTGTTACTGGATCTTAGTGCTGCATTTGACACTATCGATCACAATATTCTCTTAAATAGACTTGAAAATTATGTTGGCATTAGTGGAATTGCATTGGCATGGTTCAAATCATACTTATCTGACCGTTATCAGTTTGTAGTAGTAAACGATGAGATATCATATCAATCACAAGTTAAATATGGAGTACCGCAAGGCTCAGTACTAGGACCATTGCTTTTCACTCTGTACATGCTACCCTTGGGAGATATCATTAGGAAGCATGGCGTTAGTTTTCATTGTTACGCTGATTATACTCAGCTCTATATTTCTTCACGCCCTGACGAAACTTACCAATTCACAAAATTAACAGAATGCATAGCTGATATAAAAAACTGGATGACCAGTAATTTCCTACTACTAAATTCAGAAAAAACAGAGATTCTAATTTTTGGACCAAAAACTTCTTCACGTAATAACCTAGAATATTGTCTAACACTTGATGGCTGCTCTGTTAAGTCTTCGTCGTCAGCTAGGAACCTGGGTGTGCTCTTTGATACCAATCTTTCATTTGAAGGCCATGTTACTAGCATCTGTAAAACCGCTTTCTTCCATCTTAGAAATATATCTAAACTACGACATATGCTCTCAATGAAGAATGCAGAACAGTTAGTTCATGCGTTCATGACCTCAAGCCGGAACCGGGAACACTTCCTATAACACCAGATGTACTTGTTACATCAGAAAAAGAATGGCATCTACGCTAATATTAGTCTTTCTGTTTATCCCGAGGTTTACCGTAGTCAACCGTATTCGGGGCCGTTTCCAGATGAGACCGAGGACCGGTGCCTTGACACGACCACAACGCAGCCCTGTATCAGCAGAGATCGAGTCGACTAGATCATCCATTGTGAAGACATCATCAACACGACAGCCAATGCCACAGTTTCCTCAAAATTATAATCACGATTATTAATCATGTTTATTCTATCAAAAGAGTAATGTAACTATGGCTATTTTGCAAGTTCTTTACCAACCTACACTTCACCCAAAAGGCCAGTAGGTGGCACAAAGACTTAAATTTAACCAACTATGATAACTTCGTTAGATGGTAAATCAATACAAAACATGGTTTTGGTGAGCGCTTTGTAATATGTATTCACATTAAATTTTAAAGCAACACAATTTGTTTGCAATAAGACAAACCAGATTCAAATTGCCCGGCAAATTCGTAAAGCAAAGAAAAATCATTTCTAGCTGATCAACATTATGAAAACTGGTAAAACCTTTAGGAACTTCAAAAGATAAAACAGCGAAATTCCTAATATTACTTCCAATATTTCCAAATTATGTTCATTTTCATAGAGCGGGCCAATATCGTGACGATTATTTAAAATCAACCGAGAGAAGCAGATATCGTTATCGTGATAAAATGCGATTAATCGTGCAGCCCTAATTTAATTTAATTTGACTTGACATTTGATATTCAACAGTATCCTTGACATTTATTCAACAGTGCTTTTGATCTGCCTGCATTGACACTATTCTTTAAAAGGAAAAATTATATACCAATTATCAATGTAAAGCTGCTTTGACACAATCTGCATTGTAAAAAGCGCTATATAAATGAAGGTGACTTGACTTGACTTGACTATTCCAACATGATACCGACCCCAAACACACCTCCAAGATGACCACTGCCTTGCTAAAGTAGCTGAGGGTAAAGGTGATGGACTGACCAAGCATATCTCCAGACCTAAACCCTATTGAGCATCTGCAGGGCATCCTCAAATGGAAGGTAGAGGAGCGCAAGGTCTCTAACCTTGTCATCATGGAGGAGTGGAAGAGGACTTCAGTGGCAACCTGTGAAGCTCTGGTGAACTCCATGCCCAAGAGGGTTAAGGCAGTGCTGGAAAATAATGGTGGCCACAAAAAATATTGACACTTTGGGCCCAATTTGGACATTTTCACTTAGGTGTGTACTCACTTTTGTGGCCAGTGGTTTAGACATTAATGGCTGTGTGTTGAGTTATTTTGAGGGGACAGCAAATTTACACTGTTATACAAGCTGTACACTCACTACTTTACATTGTAGCAAAGTGACATTTCTTCAGTGTTATCCCATGAAAAGATATAATAAAATATTAGGATGGGTTGTAATTATTTGTGAAATGTGATGTAGGCTCATTTATTTATATTTGTAAAACACAATACATATATTTGTTAGTCATCTGCGTTTTCGCTCAAACTGACCTTTGTATTTGCAAATCACTTTTTGTTTGTTTGCTAGTCGAGTTTTCTTTTGCAAAGTAGAACATGTTTGTTTGCAAAATGTTGAATTTGTTTGTTTAATTATGGCACAATATCAACTCCATAAATATAATGCATATATTTAGTGAAAAACAGTGCTCCCCTGTATTGTTCATTTCTCTAATGAACTAACATGCTGTGGACACAAAATGACTTGCCTGAGGTTAATGTAATTCTACATGAGATATTATTCTCAAGATGTTTTATTGATGTCTTTCTGCAGTAGAAACACTGGTTGAGAGATTACACGTAAATCGCCTGTTCTTCTTTTTCTGTGCTTTTTCCTGTTGTGGTTTATGGTGGTTAGCTAACAGCATTGCCTTACCACGTGTGCCCCCTTCTGGATTGGAATGTGGATCGCCTGTGACTGACTGTATTCGTTGTCTGACTGTATGCTCATATCGTGACGTTTGACTTTTCAAAGGCGTCAGACAACTGTTGCTTTCACACAGCATGACTATCTGGGGCAGGATTCAGTCGCTGCTGAATGAGCACCAATTTGCCTCCGATTTTGGGCATTTTTTGGCAAAAACTGTCAGCGAGTGAAAATCGGTGCTAAAATTTAGCAGTGTGAACTTGGCATTAGGTGTTAAGTATAGTAGAATGAGTTGACATGTAGTTGCAAAGTTTCTTATAGTCAGTAGAATGTCAGTTGCGGGACCAACAAAATAAAGTGTTAGCAGATCAAAATAAAGTGTAAAGTCAAGTCACCTTTATTTATATAGTGCTTTTTACAATGCAGATTATGTCAAAGCAGCTTTACAGTGATAGAGGGCACATCATTTTGGCTGTAAAGCAGCTCTAGAAGAAAATAGTGTCATTGTCCAACTTAAGTAAGTAGTATTGATCAGTATTGATTAATTCCGTTGTAAAAAATAATTAATTTAGTTCATTGATCTATACAGCAGCTCTGGAGAAAACAGTGATGTCATCGTCCAGCTCAGTTCAGATTGTATACAGTGGTGTCAATGCAGGCAGATCAAAAAACATTGTTGGATATCAAGTTAACAGCCACCATTGAATCTAATTTAATGGCATTTTTTGTGGATGTTTATCGTTACACCGGTTTGGAGACATAAACAGACACTTTGCCTTTTTATTTAGTGCTGGTGTTCCAGAAGTTTTTTTTTTTTTTTTTTGTCTTTTTTTTTTCCATCCAAACCCCTCTGACATAAAACATTTTTAAAACATGACATGCAGGTAAATAAATAAAATCTGTTATTTAGTAAATGTTTATTTTTGTTGTTTTATTTTAAATCTATTTACTATATAATTGAGTAGCCCTATATATTTATTTGAATTTTACATTTTCATGATTTAATTAATTACTTTTCATCAACTCTCAAACCTCCTACAGTTCCCACAAAAACCTGTTTTAGAAACATTATAAATATATGATTAGCCTGAGACTAAGCCTGATTAACTAACATAGTTTGGTAAAAGGCAATAACACATTCCTAAAAACCTGATCAACTGTTTGATGCTGAGATTTCATGTCAAATCTTTGTATGTTCCTCAGGCACTAGCCCATAAGACCCTTGTTCTCCTACTTGGTGTGGATCCCTCCAAACAGCTCGACCATCCCCTGCCCACTGCCCACCCTCATGTCACCTATGCTTATATGAAGTACATGTGGAAGAGCACTCGCAAGGTAAACACTCACAAAGTGCACTTGAATCAATGCCCCTGGGAAGTATTTCCAGTCATGAACAGTCAAGTACAGCTTCTGTCTGCTTGAATGTGAAAAAACAAAAAGGGTCTGCAATATCTGGAGGAAGCTATGCATTAGCATTCCCATTCATCTTAAAAGCAGTTGCTTATCTGGCAAATTCAGTCCTGGAAGTACATGACTTGTGTGCTGCAATCTTGGCTCATGGGCACTACAGCCAGATTGTTTTGAGCTAAACACCTGAGCAATAAATGCTATTGACTAATCATTCTGGTGTCACAGGAAAATGACATAATGACAACATTAATTGGCATTTTCACTGGTGAAAAATCTATATAATATAAATATCTACAATTTACATTTTTGCAAACAATTTCATCTGAATTAGGGCTCATACTGTTCCCAAGCTTCATACTGTCAAGGGCCATCAAAGCCTTGTGAACTGAAACTTCAGTAGAGCCAACAACCAGGGCACGCAAGCCCCTTGTAGCATAGTGTGTACTGACCTCCAGAACCTCTTGGTGATTATGGTACAGGGAGACAACTAGGGCCCCAAAGTTACAAATAGAGCATGTACAGACCTATATTGTAAAGACTGGGATGTCATAAAAACAAACACTAATGCAGTATTCATAAAATAACATAATTCACAGTTTTTGGAATGCAGGGATTGTTAATCATTTTTGTGTTATGAAAAGTTTCAAATACGTATTTCCTATTGCGCAAGGCAATATGTGTTAGAGGTTAAGACAAAATCGTGTGAAATTTACGGATTCCATTTAGTTTGTCAAAAGAAAACAGCTTTTTTGAACAGGACTGTAATGAGTTTTGGTAAATTCCTGCCTTGCCAACATTCCATGTTCCGTACATAGCCTTTTAAATAAGATCAATGGAAGCACTCTTTCAAGAGAGGAAGACAGACTCACAAAAAATTATCCAAAATCAATTTTTGAGCAAGTACATAACCAGCCAGTGTTCAAAACGATCTCCTTACCTTAGCCCAATTCACAACGGTAAGCTTGTAATGTTTTCTAATTCGAGTGGTACTGATAGGTTTCCGGGAAATTCAAGCATCCCGCCATTCGTCTTTGCGTCATTGCGTCACGTCTGTTTACATAAAGAACGAGTCCCAGCTAGTAGGCTATATCGCATGTGAGGATGCTGCAGGTGGCGGATCATTTATAGCCTTTTCTCACAGCAGCTCATTTATAAGTGATATATAATTGTTCATGAAGGCTGGAAATGAGGTGTGCATAATTATTAGGTACACTTTCTTTTACAGATAAAATGAGCCAAAAAAGAGATTTAACTCAGACTGAAAAGTCAAAAATTATTAAATGCCTGTGAGAAGGATGCAATACTAATGCAATACTAGAAATTGCAGTTAAGGCATGACCATGGGACAGTGAAATGCTCATTGGGTTAGCAGGGTCAGACAAAAACAGGTGGAAAAGAATAGACACATGTTGACTGAAAAATAATTAAGAATTTAGGTGAAGAATTAAGTGTGAAACCATCAGGAACCCTTTAGTCTCCAGCGCCACGATTTTCCAGAACTGCAACCTACTTGGAGTCTCCAGAAGTGCAAGGTGTCAGGATCTCAGAGACTTAGGTTAGGTAAAGAATCCCAAAAAATGACTCCCACTTAATAAGAATCATAAGCTGAAGTGTTGTAAAATATATGAATACTGTTTTTTTTTTGTAGCCTTTATAGACAGATAATGCTGTAAATTTAGAATTTTTGTTGTAAATTTAGAAGTAATTAATTTCTTTACTGGTTACTGTAATCTTTTTACATAACTCAAGTTACTTGTAATGCATTACTCCGAACTCAAGCCGGGCTCAGACTACAGGAGTTTTTAATTCCTAACCAATTATGAAATCTGGTTGCAGCATGCACATAAGGAGAATCTTTTTTTTTTTTTCCTCACAAATCTTTTTTTTTTTTTTTCTTGCAAATCTCATGCACACACTACAAGATTTGAAAATTGTAGTGCAGCACACACTACACAGGATATTATTAAGATTATCATGCCCAGAGGAGCACCTTACGTGATCTCATGGGGAAGCGGATATAACTATATATGCGTAGCAGATCGTTGCTGCCAGATCTAAACAGGTAATGTTTACATTTACTAGCAGCTTTTTACACTTAACTGGTATGTTCAAAAGCATAGTGATTTCTCCCCAGCTTTTCTCTTTGTCCGTACGGTTGTGTCATGTTTTCGAAGTCGCTTTATTCATGCAGCCGTGTTGTTGCAACACTTCCACATGCCGTTCCGCCATCTCCGCTGTCCAACGGACCCATACACAGCAGCTGGTTTCATGGTCACAATTTCAAAAGTGCTTTTATTCTCATTACTTTTTACTCATTACTTTTCTCATTTTCTTTACTTTTACTTTATTGAAACTTTTTCTTTGCTTCATTTTAAAGCCAAATTAATACTTTTTACTCCAACCAATCTCTATCATTATGCTGATTTTTAAAAATGGTTTTAATATTTTTGAGAAAAGAGAGTGCAGAAATGCAGCATGTAGGCAATGTGCAATGAGTGACCTCAGTGTGTGAGTGCACTGCAGTGTTGCAATGTCCTCTTATTATAAGCAACCAAGAGCATCGGGAATTTTACCAATGGTGCATTGCATGAGAAACACCATACTCCAAATGCTCCAAAAGTGTGACAAAATGGCAACTTAACCACACAAGTGCACTCCCATGCAGCACTGATGAACTTGCTTGTGCCACTTAACCAGTGATAAACACAACACAAGTTATTTGACCCATTTGAATTTGACACTCCTATGATATTGTTACCTTAAAAGGCAGTTTATAACGCTAGATAAACTGTAGAAATTTGTTGTTGTTGTGTTTTGTAAAAAATCATATAGCCAAATATCTTAAATATCTTCAGTTTTAATGAACTTAAAAATTAAAATAGAAATTTAATAAGGAAATTCAATTAAGATGATATCTTTCAATATCAATATCTTTCATTCTGTCAGAATTAAACATAGCCCTATATAAATTAAGTAATAAAAGTTTTACCTTTATTTTGTTGCTGTTGTTAATAGTAGTAAATAGTATTTATTATTTATTTTTTTATTTTTTTTATTAAAAAAACATTCACTGGGGAATGCATCAGACTGATAGGCTGGATTTTTCCAGACAGGCCATTTCTGATTCCCTATATGCAGCAGTTATTTATAATGCTGTTGTTATCAGAGGTGGATAGATACAAATTTGTGGTATTTACTTTTTAATGCATAAATATTTTCAAAGCCAGATAATTTGTACTTTTACTCTAGTATTTTACTGGACAACTTTTACTTTACTATAAATAATATATTGGTGTGGATTCTGTACCTTTACCCAAGTATGGAATTTGTGTACTTTTTCCACCACTGAGAAATATATCACCACTGAGATATATATGAGCAATATCACATAGTTGTGCGATGTTGCTCTATATCAACACTGCTGTGATTACGCCAGTGGGGGTGGCAATCACAGCCATTCTGATATAGAGCCATATTGCACTACGATAATGTGATATTGCTTTTATACAACAGGTCGACGCACTTGGCCACAAGTAAAAAGATAAGAAACAACAACGGAGGGTCTTTAAAAACCCTCTTTTATGTGAAACTCCTCAATACCAAATATGACATATTATATTTATTAAACAATAAGTTTGAATAGGAAATAAACACAAGCAAAAAATCCAGTCAAAAGTACAAAAGCAGTGCTCTAGTTAGTACAGGATTTAAGCTAAATAAAAATATAAAGTTACGAAACTTAACTTTTCCCTTAGTCAAATCGATTTGCTCTGGAAAAAGTAATAGATTAATAAGACCAAAGACTGTCCTTCTATTGTTTCATATACCCAAAACAAATTCTATCTAAATAAGAGCCAGCAGCTAATTCCCGAAAGACTGGCCGAGATAAAGCTGTTCTCAGCGGGTACATGAGCATTCAAATAGGCGCTGATTATATATAAATCGCATATTTGAGATCTAAATAACTACATTCTCTCCTTAAAAAAAAAAAACTAGAATATCGCATGGCTGGAAAAGGCTCTCGGCTAATTAGAATAAGACCTAACTAACTCATTTTAATTTAAGAATAATACAGTTTAGAATAAATAGGTGGAGTCCACACCACCTGACTGTGCTGTCAGGACATTACTAGCTATTACACTATTTTGACACACTATGACCGCCAGTTAGACTTCCATATAGATGTGAATAAACTTTAATAGCTCACATAAACATTACAAATTTAAGTAATAGCAGGAGATCAAGCTCTCTGTCTTCTTAACTTAAGCTTGAAAATGCTTCTTGTTGGGGTTCTGATTAGCAACATTTTCAAGGATGCCAAAGAGATTGCCCAGTTAGAAAGGGTTTTTATGTTGCACCACAAGACTCAATAATTAATGATAGTTATTAATCCCAATTAATGAAAATCACAGACCAAACCAGAGAGCCAGTTCCTGTCCACAGCACAGCATTGTGTTAAAATTCTTTGCGTACACACATGGAGCCATTAGCCTCATTGAAATATTCCTGTAAAGATATGAGAAACCAATAAACAAAATTACTAAAACATATTGAATTGTGAATTGCTAATGGTCACATTAATAGAAATCACAAAACACATTTGACTAGTTGTTTGTTGTTGAATGAGCTGCTCAGATTTTATGTGTATTACTCAAGGAAAATATCTACATAATGCAATGACCAGCTTATTGAAGTCTCTAGAAAATCAGCTGTTGAGGCATAGTGGCTAATGCTAATTGCTGGTTTGAGCATGGGCCATGGGATTTACTTGCATGATATATTCAGGCATTTGTTCTATCTGCATCTCTCTCAGATTGATGCATTCCAGCATATGCAGCACTTTGTGCAGGGGATGCAACAGCAAGCACAACACGCCATTGCAGCCGATGACCAGCAGCACAAACTGGAGCTGCACAAACTAATGGCACGGTAAGTACAGCTCACAACCATATGTTAAATCTTTGTTAAACATACAAAACGTGTTTAAAGGGTTAGTTTACCCAAAAATGAAAATTCTGTCATTAATTACTCACCCTCATGTCGTTCCACACCCGTAAGACCTTCGTTCATCTTCGGAACACAGATTAAGATATTTTTGATGAAATTGAGCGGTATATGACTTGTCCATAGACAGCAATAAAACACTTTCAAGGTCCAGAAAGGTACTAAAGACATTGTTAAAACAGTCGATATGACTATAGTTGTAGTCATAATATTATGAATGATGAAAATACTTTTTGTGTGCCAAAACAAAACGAAAATAACGATCTCTTCTCTTCCCTGTCATTATTCTTAAGCAGGTGACACAGTAAGCATAGTGAAGGCTTCCATGTTTACATCTGAATGCCAGCTCAGTATTGGCCAAAGAAGATATTGTTGAATAAAGTCGCTATTTTCGTTTTGTTTTTGCTCACAAAACAATGTCTTTAGTACCTTTCTGGACCTTGAAAGTGTTGATTACATTGCTGTCTATGGACGAGACATATACCTCTTGGATTTCATCAAAAATATTTTAATTTGTGTTCCCGAAGATGAACGAAGGTCTTATGGGTGTGGATAATATAAATATCAATATTAATATAAATTAATATAATAATATAATTATTATTAATTGTTGTATTTAAATATTATATTTTATATTTTTATAATTTTTATATTTATAATGTTATATTACATTATATTATATTATATTACATTACATCTCGTAAAGAGTAGGGGTGTAACCCCGGTGTCCTGGCCAAATTCCCTCCATAGGCCCTTACTAATCACGGCCTCCTAATAATCCCCATCCATTGAATTGGCTCTTTCAGTCTCTCTCCTCTCCACCTACAGCTGGTGTGTGGTGAGCGCACTGGCGCCGTTGTACTGTGGCTGCCGTCGCATCATCCAAGTGGATGCTGCACACTGGTGGTGGATGAGGAGAGACCCCTGATATGATTGTAAAGCGCTTTGGGTGTACAGTAGTACATATGAAAGCGCTATATAAATGCCTCATTCATTCATTCATTCATTCATTCACATTAAAAAATACCAAAGAGTACCAAAAATGAAAGTATTGCTATTGGACTCAAGTGATATCGGTGCATCCCTACCGATAAATAATAATTACATGTCATTATAAAAATATAATTACAATGCCTAGTAGTTGCTCGAGTTACAGATAGCAGTCAACAAAGCATTAGCAAAACCAGCAAATTGTTTTTGTGTCGAGACACGACAACTTAGCAGAGCTTTCCGAGCTGCAGACACAGATGACACCCCCACTGGCCAAAGGTTGCAGCTCAGAAAAATCCCGAGCACAGCAATAGAAGAATAAAAAAAGAATATACAGTCAGAGGACAATGTCTCTGTAAAAATTGTCTCTGTAGTTTATTTAAAATATAGTTATAAATGTGTCAAAGACACATTTTGAGTACACAGTTTTACCTGGAAATAAATCCAGGTAAAAAAAAAAAAAAACTTTCCTGCTTCCAGTCAGTGATCTCATTATCATATGCATGCAGTCCAATGTGGGCCAATATCTGGTCACTATGATTCTCAAATCTGTGAGATAAAGGGGGAAAAAAAAACCTCTGTGAGTTTGCTGATAACAAGATCATATTTAAAATAATGGTTTTCTATTTTGATATATTTTAAAATATAATGTATTTCTGCGATGCAAAGTTGAATTTTCATTATTCATTGTGAACAAAAGCATTTGTGACATTTTATGTGTTATATTTGTTATATTATAGAGCCTACATGTCTGTATTATAATATTCACAGACACTATATTGTGATTAGAATAAATAACTTAAGAATAAAAAAAACTCACCATTCACAATCATCGGCTTGATCAAGTTGATCCTCGATTAAAATTAAATTGAAAGTGTTCTTCCTCTGAGGTAAGTTCTTCCAGAATTATTCCTCACTGCATCTCAAAACGATGTACATGAATCTTGATGCATTTTTCCGAGCTGATGCGGGCATTCACTCTCTCTCACTCACTGATCGCCTCAGAATTTCAAAGGTTTTTTTGGACGTATGTCTCATGTTTGTGTGATTAGTGTTCTCTAAGTTACAGTTCATTTTCTGAGGACTATCGGAAAGTATTTCATTCTGATAGAGATGGCAGGTCGTGTATCATGTTAGTTTTCTTTATTTTGCAAAAAGCACAACATTTTGTTTTTACTGTGAGTGTACACAAATAAAAAGACATTCCACAGTTTTTAATAATATATAACTCTTATTTGTATGTCCAAAATTGCCGGAGTATTTCGAGTCTCTTTTGCACTGATAAGAAAAAAAAAGCAAGTAAAGGCGCCAACGACCAGAGCGTTAATAATTGTCCATTTTTTATTTCATTGAACATTCTTTTGGCAATACTTTTCTTTATTTAATAAAATGTACATTTTTATTGTCTGCAATTCTCTCATCTTTATTCATTAGCATGTCTGCTTAGCTAATGACACAAAAATATTGGGTATAATATTCAATTATTGATTCTTCTAACTACTGTGTGAAAAATAAGTACATTTGTGGTTGATTTCAGCCCACAGTTTTAGAATTGGATTTGATTTTGTTGTTGTTGTTGTTGTTGTTGTTGTTGTTGTTCTTAATTTATTACTTAATGTCAAGTTATATAGTATATATATATATTGTGCTGTAAACTGCACTAACCACCAAAAATATTAATTTAAAATGTTCAATATTCCGAGAGAATCACATGCCTTTGCTAAAAACAGAAGGAGATTGTTAGTATATATTATATTATTATTATTATTATTATTATTATTATTATTATTATTATTATTATTATGTGTATAAGTGTATATATTGGACCATATGATTGCTGGCCACTTGGACATATCTGTGATCCATTCATGGTCTGAAATAGCATAGGGATCTGGTAATGTCTCACCACCATTACTAATGCTGAGTTCAGACTGCACGATTTTCAAAGTAGTCGGGTCACTGTTCTTTTCACACTGCATGACTATCTTGGCCAGCATTCAGTCGCTGCTGTGTTCAAACTGCACGATGGATCAGCGACAGAAGGTTTCACACTGCATGACTTTACAATAGGAAGAATCGCCGACAACTCTGTCTGGCACGCAAACTACGTTTCACAACCAAACACACGCGAGATGTGACAAGGAAACAACGCGATATTACGTGTGCAAGACCGGAGTTATTATTATTATTATTAAAAACGGTAGCCCGCAAGAAGCTTGCAATAAGAATTTCCTGTGCGCTGATTTGCAGCGAAAACAAGAAAAAGAAAAGAAGAATATGGAGGAGGAAATGGTTGGGGAGACTGTGGATTGTGTGTTCTGCAATGAGAGTTGGAGGTAAATAAATAACTTTTCAATGTGCTGCTGTTGCGGATGGTCAAGCAAATGTTTGTGCTTTGTTTCTGTTTGATATAATTGTAATGTTTATCTGAAACGAAGCCATTCTTGCTGATATTGTGGTCTATAACTCCTCCCCGAACTCCCCGCTGCTCTGTGTATTGCTCTCTCATTGGCTGTCGGTCATCGCCGATGTAGTTTTCAGTCAGAACACTTTTCACACTGCAGGATTTTGAATCGCTGACAGGTCCAGATATTTAGCATGCCAAATATCTCACGGGTGTCGGCGACTCGTCTGCGATTCTCTCAGATCGCGTCTTTGCTCATTCACACTGCGTGATTGTCACTCGCGTGAGCGAGCACCGATTTGCCTGTGATTTCGGGCATTTGTCGGCGATTTTTCAAAACCTGTCGGCGAGCCAAAATCAGGGCTAAAATCGTGCAGTCTGAACTCGGCTTAAGAGTTAATTTCTTAATATAATCGGCGGAGTCGCTTATATAATCCACACTACCTAGGCTTCCAAAGTAATTGATGCTAGCCATTTCCTCACTGTCACACACCTAGCTAGCTGTCACACATCTCATGTCTTGTACAGTATTGTCAGGGTTCTGTGTTTGTTTTCTGTGTCACATGTTCTCTTTTGTTCAGTTTCCCGCCACTTGTTAGTTCCCTTAGTTACCCTGATTTGAGTTCATTAGTCCCAGATGTGTCTTGTTAATTAGTTTCGTTTGCCCCTTTGTTTGCCCTGTATATATTCCCTGTGTTCTCCCTCAGTCTTTGTCGGTTCTCGTCTGTATTTTATGTTTGTGTTTGACGGTGTATCCCTTGTTTCCTGGATTATTATTAAAGTCTTACTTTCTGCATTCCTCCTCATCGTGAGTGTTTATCCACCATGGCACGTGACAAGTATGTTTACAGTATCAAATTTCTTTCAAATGCGGTGGGTCGTGACGTAGCCTTGTTGTAAACATTTAGGGTAGAAAGGCTCAATAACCAACAAAACCAGGTAAGTTCATAAATTCATAGGGTATGACAGGTTTCTATGATTAGCAAACTTAGTTGGACAATTTAATTCAGAGCCCTGATAACTAACGTTATAACTTAGCCTACTAGTCTAACAACTGTTGTTAGCTAACATTTTACATAATGTTATATTATTATGCAAATAGAACACAAACAAACAGTTCCAACTCTGAAATGGCAGTTTAGTCAACAAGAATTTTCAAACAATGCAAAATCTATGTTAATTACAATGGTTGATTAACGTTACAGTCTTCTACAGGTGTTAGTTATGCAGAGTATTGCGTAACGTTACATGCCAAGAATTGCATGCACCTCCAAGTACTGTTTAAAAACCATATAATATTCTTTGTGCGGTTTATTAATGGTGATAAATAATTCAGCAGAACGGATGTTGTAGGCTACCTGCAGAGATTTGCATCCACCTCTTTTCTCAGCATAAATGACTGTTACCTCCCATGAGGTGCATGCAGAACTCAGCATAATAGCAGTTTTGCCCCCTGAAGGCGCACACTTCCAGTATTGTTTGTATACAAGAAACCCGTCTATAGGGATTCTCAGCCTCAATGTCTGCCCAAACTTGAAAAATGTTTCAATCAACTTCAGAGGGCGCATGGAATAACTCAAAATATCTGATTCTTCATCATCGTAGCAATTTATTGAAAATCTTTCAGCAACAACCTCCTGGTCAGCTGACTCAAGAAGGTCACACAATTCTTGGCTGACATTCAATCTCTTTACTCTTCGTCAGTGGGAATCAAAACAACCAAACATCCCTATGAAAAATCATAGCTGGGATTTGTCACAAAGCTTTTTTGTTGGTTTGACATCCTTGGCTGTTTCTGCTTAGTTTGTTTTAACAATCAAGACAGGATAACTGGGGAATACTCTGACCATTACATCTCTTACTGTTCATTACATCTCTTACTGTTTCTTGTCTGCATTTACACTGACGACTCTGGCCAACTTGAACTGACCTCTTAAAGCATTCTGGTCAGCCAACCATACCACAACCATTCTCCCACAGCAACATTCCGTTCTTTAGTATGCCACTTGTTTCTTACAAACAGGTTAGGACCTGCCAGCTGACACCTTCTCCAGAACTTGTTGACCCTTCAAACTCAAAACTTCCTTGATCTCCTCCTTTTCCAGTATGTCCCAGAAGAAGAGAGTTTGAACTTACATATTTCACGCAGTCTTCCCGACTTTGTGTCCTGGCATCGATAGGTCTTTCATTCATCTTTTAAATTAGCTGCAGTGTAAAGAAAGGTTTGAAATTCCCCCCATGTCATAACTCCATTACACCCCAGATTCTGGAGGGCTTGCTTAACCAGACAGACAGCTGCTTCCGCTGCTCCACTTCTGTGAGGGGAATCTGCAGGATGAATTTAGAAAGACCACTCCGTGCTGTACTTGCTGCTGCTAGAGTTTCTAACTTTACCTTGTCTTGTCGTTCTAGGAAATTGTGAAGATCTTCTAGAACAGACTTGGCCCATATGAAATTTGATCCTGAGTCTAACCACAATTTCCTTGGATATTCCCCTTAAAGCTCTACATTTTTGGTATGCCAGCAGAAATCCTTTAGTTGATTGGTCACTGACAATATCAGTATGGATAGCTCTTATTCCAACAACAGAAGACAATTCCCCAAACTTTGAGTCCCACCCTCTTCTTTACCTCATCTTTTACCACATAAGGTCCAAACAAATCCAGGGTTGTGAACTCAAATGGTGCAGCTGGTTCAGACCACTCTGGTGGAAGGTTTCCCATAATCTGTTGGCATTGCTTCACCCTTGCCTTTCTGCAGGTCACACAGCAGTCTATGGATTTCTTAGCTAGTCTGCAGCCTTTTACCACCCAAGCTTTTCTTATTCTCAATAAAGTTCGAGCCACTCCTTCATGGTTTACTTGATGAGCTTCTTGAGACAGCAGTGTAGACACAACTGCAGTTTTGTCCTCATTTGAATATTTGAATTCTACCTCCACAAACTAACAGTGCAGAATGTACATTCTTGTCAGTGTCTAACTACTGAGGGTAGTATCAGGAAAGATCACATTCAAGAGCATCCTCCTGTTCACTTAGTGTAAATCTTCCCTCCAAAGGCTTCACTTCCCACTTTGATGAACCAGAGGTCTTTGTTCTTATCTTCAGCCACTTCTTGACAGCTTGATGCACCAAAGCAGTAACTCTGACCAGTCTGGACAAGCTGCTGAATTTTTCAACATTAAGCAACTTTCTTGCTATTAAGCCATCAAACATCCTTCCTGATGAAACATCCATCCGCCTTTCCTTTTCATTTGCAGAGGTGCCGTAGAGTTTCTCCAGGAGGACTGCATGCTGTTTTTCCTTGGCCAGATGTCTGGTTAATACTGCTGAGAATGCATTTCTCTGGAGTTTGTTAATACTCTCTCTTGCAGCAGTTGCAATCTCAGCAGTTGACTTCATTGGCCAAACCTCTACTTTCCATTTCAGGAACACTGGCCCTCTCTGCCATGCAGAATCTTCTTTGACGTCTTCTGGACTACCTCTCCTTGCGTTATCTGCAATGTTTAGATCTCCTGGGATTAGTGTTGTCAAAAGTACTGGTACTTCGGTACCAAGTCGGTACTGAAATTTTGAAAATGTGACGATACCAGCATTTCTGTAGTACCGGTAGTATCGAGAATCCAGGTATATTCGGTACCCACTGATAGGACTGTGGCAGTATTTACTTTAGAGATCGAGTCAACTGGATCATCCATTGTGAAGGCCTCATCGACATGACAGCCAGTAGCACAGTTCCTCAACAGACCGTCCATACCGGCGTGATGAATACAATCCTCAACTGGATGGAGCTGAAATAAATACTTTGATTGTTGCGATCCTATCAGACTTATGATAGCAACCTGATTGTAACAAAGCACTGTTCGCCAGAGGAGAACTGGCCCCCCGACTAAGCCTTTTTTTTTTTTTTTTTTCTCTCCATTTTAACACCTATTTGCCACTTGTTTGCCACCTGATGTCACCTGATGGAGTTTGGGTTCCTTGCCGCTGTCGCCTTTGGCTTGCTTAGTTGGGGACACTTGACATTTGATATTCAATAGTATTCTTGACATTTATTCAACAGTGCTTCTGATCTGCCTGCATTGACACTATTATTTAAGAGCTGCTGTGCAGCCAAATTATGTACCAGTTATCAATGTAAAGCTGCTTTGACACAATCTGCATTGTAAAAAGCGCTATATAAATAAAGGTGACTTGACTTGACTTGACTTGAATATGACACGAGTGAAGCACAAAGCTTTGTTTACAAAAGAAATAATAGGTTAGAAATTAAATGTGACATCACAGCCATAAGAAACGTTTTGGTTCATGCCGAATGAGAGCGGTAGGCTACGAGTCCATACATTTAATCTTTGTATTCTGTTTTGCAAATCACATTCTGGTCATCTGATTAGCAGAGAATTAAACAGTATTCCATTAGTTATTCCACTGAACATGGAATCTCTGTTTCTTTTCCCAAATCTTCACTCCCGCAAGGGATTATAAATGTTTCTTTCGTTCGCATTTAGGCCTACAGTGGCATAAAAAAGTATGTGAACCCCTTGCAGAATCTGTGAAAATGAGAATTATTTTAATAAAATAAGAGGGATAATAAAAATGCATGTTATTTTTTGTTTAGTACTGTCCTGAGTAAGATATTTTACATAAAAGATTTTTGCATTTAGTTCACAAGACAAAACAATAGCTGAATTTATTAAAATAACCCCATTCATAAGTATGTGAACCATTGATTCTCAATACTGTTTGTGGTTACCTGATGATCTACGACTGTTTTTATGTTTTGTGATGGTTGTTCATGAGTCTCTTGTTTGTCCTGAGCAGTTAAACTGAGCTCTGTTCTTCAGAAAATTCCTCCAGGTCCTTTTTTGCATATTTGAACCCTTTCCAGCAGTGGCTGTATGATTTTGAGATTCATCTTTTCACACTGAGGACAATTGAGGGACTCAAACTCAACTATTAAAAAAGGTTCAAACATTCACTGATGCTCCAGAAGGAAACACGATGCATTAAGAGCCAAGGGGTGAAAACTTTTGAATTCAAATATCAAGGTAAATTGTACTTAATTTTTCTGCCGGGAAACATGCAAGTATCTTCTGTTGGTTCCGAAGGGCAGTACTAAATGAAAAACAATGATATTTAAACAAAATAAGAAAAATTGTGACATCTTCATCCTGTTCAAAAGTTTTCACACCCCGACTCTTAATGCATCGTGTTTCCTTCTGGAGCATCAGTGAATGTTTGAACCTTTTTTAATAGTTGTGTTTGAGTCCCTCAGTTGTCCTCAGTATGAAAACACAGATCTCAAAATCATTCAGTCACTGCTGGAAAGGGTTCAAATATGCAAAAATGCTTGAAAACTGATGAATCTGCAGGAGCTGGAGGATTTTTCTGAAGAACAGAGCTCAGTTTAACTGCTCAGGACAAACAAGAGACTCATGAACAACCATCACAAAAAAAAAAAACGGTCGTGGATCATCAGGTAACCACACACAGTATTGAGAATCAATGGTTCACATACTTATGAATGGGGTTATTTTAATATATTCAGCTATTGTTTTGTCTTGTGAACTAAATGCAAACATCTTTTATGTAAAATATCTTACTCAGGACAGTACTAAACAAAAAATAACATGCATTTTTTATTATCCCTCTTATTTTATTAAAATAATTCTCATTTTCACAGATTCTGCAAGGGGTTCACATACTTGTTCATGCCACTGTATTAGGCTATTCGCATTCTTTACTGTGGTAAAGTAGAAAAAACACTGTAGGACAGAAACCTTTTTGCTTGCACGTCAATTTCTATTTAACACAGTTTGTGCTTGTTATTAGACTTTATGATGCACGTCAAGTTAATTTGTATATAGCGCGTTTCACACGCTGGTGATTTTTAGTTTCGTTTTCTCTAGCAGCACAAAATCAATTATAGCCTGAATGTCTTAACACTGCAGAGGATAAAACTCGCTCTTCAGACCTTTTACAACAAGTGTCAGTTGCTTGTAACGTCAGGAAATAACATGAAGATATTATTAAAGAGAAATGGTTCCTTATTCCTGCTCGTGTCCCTATCCCAATCAAAGTGCAGAGCGTAGACTATATCAAATACTATAATAACGAGACTTTTGCTATATGACACATCTTTGAGTGGAAATAAAAAAACAAATGTTTTTTTAAATAATATTTAACTTTCTTATTATTTAGGTTACCATTACTAACCGATATTTATTTCATAGTTTTACAGGCTGTAGTGTGTTGTTTCACTGACGGAATAGCTAAAATAAACACGCACGTCTGTTACCCCTGTTGAAAAAAACAGCATATGCTGGTATGTTTTGAAGCTGGTATGCTGGTTTGAGCTGGTTTATGCTGGTCCTGAGCTGGTTCATGCTGCTCCAAAACTGGACCATGCTGGTCCTGGGCCAGCATGGACCATCATAAACCAGCTCAAACCAGCATACCAGCTTCAAAACCTACCCTACCAGCCCTATGCTGGTTTTTTCAACAGAACAAAATGGATGTTTGAGCTTTTTTTTTTTTTTTTTTCCAAAATTTATTTCATTGAGGTAGCCTATATATATATATATATATATATATATATATATATATATATATATATATATATATATATATATATATATGTAAGATTTTCATGGTATCGGTACCGACTACTGGTATTTTGGTACCGTGACAACACTACCTGGGATTCACCACCAGTCTTTAACAGGCGTAGTTCTCTGGATCCTCTCCAATTCTATTTGCAAAGAAGGGCTGGTAGCCATAGCTAGCCTGCTGTCTACCAGATGGAACCATTCAGACCGTCAGTCTCCACTTGGCAATGCTTCTCAATGTATTTTCTGAGTCTAGCTGCAAAAACTGCACCACACATTTCAGCCTTGACTGCTTTCCCTTTTTGATCCAAATGAGTCAGTTTGGTCTTGGATTCAACTAGCCACACCTCAATGCCTTTGTTTGTTTCCCACCTGAAGTATGTTACAGCTCCATATGTCTTATTGGTTCCATCAGAGAATGTTATTGCCAACGGTTTTCCTTTCCAGCCTGCAAGTGTTAAACCTCTCAGGAAGTTTATCTTGCCAAGCCGAACATACTCTTCAAACATTTTAGTGGCTAATTCTCTGAGGCTTTCTGACAATGGTTTATCCCATGTATCTTTGGTCAGATTTAAACATCCTGCTTCCTGAAAGGCCTTTTATACGAGGATAGCCCATTTTGCTTGACAGGCGTGACCAGGCCAATCATACAGCCCTGCAACCTAACCTGACTCAGGAGTTCTCTTCTAGTCAGAGGATTAGGAGTCTTGGCCCTGACCTCCTCTTTAACCCTCTGGGGTCTGAGGATTTTTGGGGCCCTGGAGAAGTTTTGACATGCCCTGACATTTGTGCTTTTTTCAATTGCTTATAAACATATTAATGGCAAAAGTGTCATTACACTGTATTCAGCATGAACTAGGCTACGATAATATGTGAGCAACATGTATGTACATGTTTGTATTTTTGAGAGAATAACCTTAATTCGTGGTTATTGAAAAAACAAAGTCACTGAAATATGGCCACAAAACAAATACAAAATATGTGTTTACAAGACTTCTGGGTATTGGAGGTTGTAGACTAGAATTTTTGCTTCAACGTGATGTAAATATTATCCTGCCTACTCGTTCATATAAAAAAATATATTGATTTAAATTTTGTAAGACATTTTTTGTCAAGAAAGACAGTATGCGGGAGGCATGAATCTTCATGAATAATGCTGATTCACACCTGAGAAGACAAAGACCCGCATAATGACCTGCATAATGACCCTTTTCAGTCAGGTAGGCTATGTGAGAGAAAAAAAAAATCAAAGTACACAGTAATTTTTTTTTTGTTAGTTTATTCAGAATATAGTTAACAATATAAATGATACACATTCTGAATAAATGAGGGCACATTTTGACATAGTTTTATCTGGAAATAAATCCTATTCAAAGATGTGAACAAGATGTGATAAGGAAACAACGCCATATCATGCGTGCAAGACCGGAGTTGTTATTATTATTAAAAATGGTAGCCCGCAAGAAGCTTGCAATACGAATTGCCTGTGCGCTGATTTGCAGTGAAAACAAGAAAGGGAAAAGAAGAATATGGAGGAGGAAATGGTTGGGGAGACTGTGGATTGTGTGTTCTGCAATGAGAGTTAGAGGTAAATACATAACTTTTCAATGTGCTGCTGTTGCGGATGGTCAAGCAAATGTTTGTGCTTTGTTTCTGTTTGATAAAATTGTAATGTTTATCTGAAACAAAGCCATGCTTGCTGATATTTTGGTCTATAACTCCTCCCCGAACTCCCCGCTGCAATGTGTCTTGCTCCCAAATATCTCACGTTCATCGGCGACTCATTGGCAATTCTCTCAGATCGCGTCTTTGCTCATTCACACTGCGTGATTGTCACTCGCGTGAACGAGCACCGATTTGCCTGTAATTTCGGGCATTTGTCGGCGATTTCACAAAACCAAATCGGGGCTAAATCGGGGCTAAAATCATGCAGTCTGAACTCAGCTTAAGTCTGCATTTTCTGTACATTTAATGTTGACATAAAATTTTTCTATCACACTTGCTTTCAGTCAGTGATCTCACCATTATATTCATTCAGAATGTCCAGTGTGGGCCAATGTCTGGATACTATGATTCTCAAATCTGTGAGATAAAAGAAAAAAACCCTCTGTGAGCATGCTGATAACATGATAAATCAGCTATTATATTAATGTTAATATAATGTCCACTCTTAACAGAAAACATGATTTTTGTGATCTCATGCACGCACGTATTATTGCACATCATGTGAAGAAAATTTTGTATAGGCCTATATTTTAAATTACAGTACCGGTCAAAAGATTTGACACATTACCTTTTATAATGTTTTTGAAAGAAGTCTCATGCTCTTCAAGCCTGCATTTATTTGATCATAAATACAGAAGAAGAAAAAAACAGCAATACTGTGAAATATATACGTTAACATATAATGTATTTCTGTCGTGCAAAGCATCTAAACATTCATATTACCTCTGTGGCATTCTATATATTATATTTGTTATATTATAGAACCTAAATGTTAATGTGCAGTTTAATACATTGCGAACACATTTTATTTCAGTATTCATTACTTATTTCAGTCGATTTCACTCATTTCAGTATAGCAATATAATTTGGGAATAGCCATGGCAATTCACTAATGTAAGTTAAGTGTAGTAAACGAAACTGCACATTGATCTGTCCTATTAATTCACACTGAGACACACAAAACTTGCAGGATTCATATTTAAAAAGTCTTTTTGCGGTTTAATGTTCTATATCACGATTAGAATAAAGAACTTAAGAATAAAATAAACTTAGCATTCACAATCATCGGCTTGATCTAGTTGATCCTCGATATGAAAGTGAAACCAGTCATACTCATGCTCATCTCAAAACGATGAAAAGTACATGAAAATGACTAAGCTGAGTTATATACCACACTTGATGCATTTTTCTGAACTGATGCGCCACGGGCGTTCACTCTGTTGCATGTATCGCCTTAGAATTTGCGTCTGAATAGCGCGCGCTCTCCTTGGGCATGGCCGAATTAGTGGATAATGAGCTGACTCACAAACATCTGACATCTCTCTCTTTTCATACAGATTACATAAACAGAGAATATTTGTTTTCGATTTGACTTGCATGATTTAAAACCTTCTTTAGGCATGTCTTATTTTTGTGTGATTAGTATTCACTAAGTTACAGTTCATTTTCTGAGGACTGTCAGAATAGACTTCATTCAGAGAGAGACTGCGGCTTGTGCATCATGTTAGTTTTTACTCTTGAGTGTACACAAATAAAAGGAGACATTTCACAGATTAGAATGGTGTATAACTCTTAAATGTATGTCCAGAATTGACAGAGTATTTTGATTCTCTTTCACACTGATAAGAAAAAAAGCAAGGTGGTATCGCCGGCGCGACCGCCGACTCCAGAGTGTTAAGGAGGTTTTGTCCTACTCTCATTTTCTTTTTCCTCCTGGAAAAATTAATTGAGGTCATGATGTAAAGTTTATCTGTACGTTATGACAGGTAACTCTACATTATCTGATGTAGAGTTTATCTAGCTCAGAAGTTTTAGGATTTTGTCTTCTGCTGCTGACTCACTATCCAGGCTTCCAACTTTGTTCTGACCGAACCTAGTGCTTCAGTAAAAACCCTCCAGCTCTTAGGATCTCCTCAACACCTTTGGTTATTTTATCCAGCTTTTTTGATCATTGTGGGAAGTTAGAATATCATCTACGTAACTATCCTCTTCAAAAACTTTGCACTCTACATGTAGATGAGAGAACGATGTCAAGTTTTGCAGTTTCTCGCATGGCTAACTGTGCAATGCACCCTGCTGCATAACATCTCACCAATGTTAACTCTGGTGATAGCATATTCTCCCATTTCTTCACTGTGATCATCTCTCAGAAAACACAGATCACAGAAACCTATGTAGATGCATTTCTCTCTCTTCCAGCCATACAGAGTTATACATCTTTATGATATCTCCTAGGACAGCATAAACTCCTCTCTTAAACCCTAGAAGGACAGCTCTGATCGTATTAAGAACATCCGGCCTTTTAGAAGAAGCTCATTCATACTCACTCCTTTAAATTTCTGACTGCTGTTCCATACCAGGCGCACTGGAGTAGTAACTGAGTGAGGATTTGGTGCAATCAGGTGACTTATATACCAGACTGGTCCATTCCAGCAATTTAATATATCCTCAGTGAGATCTTGAGCTGCTTTTCTGTTCTCAGAAATGTTGCCTCTACTCCACTTCGATTATTAGGAAGGGAAGCTGGATATTCAGTCCAGGGATATTTTGAATAACAATGAGGAGACTTGCTGTGAACATCTTCTACATACACTATATTGCCAAAAGTTTTGGGACGCCTGCCTTTACGTGCACATGAACTTCAATTACATTCCATTCTTAATCCGTAGGATTTAATATGGAGTTGGCTCACCCTTTGCAGTTATAACAGCTTCAAGGTCTTTATGGACCTTGCTTTGTGCACTGGTGCGCAGTCATGTTGGAACAGGAAGGGGCCATCCCCAAACTGTTCCCACAAAGTTGGGAGCATGGATGCATTGGATGCAGCTACTTCGCCATGTAACCCATTCTATGAAGCTCTCTAAGCACTATTCTTGAGTTTATCTGAAGGCCACACGAAGTTTGGAGGTCTGTAGCTATTGACTGCAGAAAGTTGGCGACTTCTGTGCATTGTGTGCCTCAGAATGTGCTGACCCTGCTCTGTGATTTTACATGGAGTTGCTGTTGTTCCCAATTGCTTCCACTTTATTATGACACCACTAACAGTTGACCGTTATTAGTAACATTTAGTAGTGACAAAATTTCACGAATGGACTTATTGTACAGGTGGCAACCTATCACAATACCATTCTTGAATTCACTGAGCTCCTGAAAGCAACCCATTCTTTCACAAATATTTGTAGAAGCAGTCTGCATGCCTAGGTGCTTGATTTTATACACCTTTGGCCATGAAAGTGATTGGAACACCTGAATTCAATGATTTGGAGGGGTGTCCCAATACATTGGCAATATAGTGTAGTTAAGACTCTCTTTTATAATCTCGAGTTCTCTTTCCTCTGCCAGTGTCATCTCCTTACCACCTGGCTGACAGTTTCCACAGTAACAGGCTCCACACATTGGTTCACAAGCTGCCCCAATGCTATCCCATTTCCACCATTCTCACAGTTGCTAGCAGCTACAATGTTTGTCTCAGCTCTGGTTTCTTGAAGTAGTTGGACTGACTTAGACATCACTTGCATTGCAGGTTCTCCCACTGTCTCTTTATATTTTGCTGCGGCTGTTTTCATTGAGCAAGCAAAATGTGTTTTGGTCTTTTCCAAAGGACTTTCCCATAAGACAAGATCCCCCACAACCTTCACACTTTGTGGGGCTAATCCCCCTTCTTGGTGGCTAATAATAAGTTCAATCTCTTTCGGTCTTACCAGCTCTTCAAGTTTGACTTCTTGGAAGAATCTCTGCAATTGCTTAGGTTTGATGACTTTATGCACTATAGCAATTTCATCCAAGCCATAACAGAGAAGTTTATGTGCTCTTTCTTTGTCCTCATCAGCCTTGTTTCTGACTCTAAGAAGATATCGCTTGGTTTTCACCTTGATGGTCATTCCAGCAACTCCATGCACTATCAGAGTGACATCTTTGCTCCTTAACCTTAACCTTTCTGCAGCCTTGTGGGTTATATAGTTGGTATCTGATGCAAGGTCTACCAAAGTTCCAATCTACTGCCCCGCATTGGCTGTAACTTCCATGAGCATCATGATGACAGGTAGTTATTGTACTCCACTTTCTTTTAAAAGTCCAACTGAGTTTTTGTCACTGTTGCGGCTTTGTTGGTAAAAGCATTTCTACATTGCTCAGCCAGCTCTGGGGAATGTTCAATGAAAATATCTCTTTCTCTGCTGTTAGCACATTTACCTTCCTACTATCCTTTAGAGATATCCTTTTCTAACTGCCACTTGTGGATTCTCTTCTTGGACTGAGAAAATGATGATGATCAGGTCAATTTTCTTTTCTTCAGTGTCTGTTTTTGCACAAGAATGTGTCTCTGCAGTTGGTGTCACCCTCATGATATCCAAGGCACATGCCCCACATGCCCCAATCCTTCTCAGAGCAGCTTTCTTTTCAGCTAGCTTTAGCTCCTTAAAGAAAATCTTGCCTTTATGATTTACAGCTCCACACACAGCACTCCCACCATCAAAACTTTCTTTGTGTTTCTTGTAGATGTATGCCTCTTTTCAAATCTATTTTCTGATTTATCTTGTCTTTCTACCAAGATGATTCTGAGCTGTTCAAGTTTCTCAAAAATGTCTTCCTGTTTCCTTAACTTCAACAGGAGGTCAAAGTGATTCTCTGTAGTTACACCATTATCAGGGTCAATCATTAAGTTAAGCTAGTCTCTTTTTACAAATTCAGGCAGTTTACTCTCAAAAGACTTGATTATGAGAGGGTTCTTGATTGCCCTTTACAGCAGGAATTCTTTCCAGTTCTTCAGTACTTTCCACGGCCATTGTTACCTTGTTGCCATATCAGTTTTCCAGTACTCTAAACACATCCTCAGCAGTTCTATAACTTGACAGCATCAGTTCTTTAACAATTCTGTTATCCAAGCTGTCCAGGAGCTGGATTTTCTTGACCTCTGCTAATCCAGTTGGTTTTCCTTGTTTCTGAAAACTTTACCAATCCTTCTCCCAATAACTAAATTTAGGCAAACTAGTTGGTTTTATTAGGGCCCAAGCGAAAATTCGCGCAGGGCCCTCTTGTTCTTCTAAGGATTATTATTATTATTTTTTTTTTTTTTTTTTTTCCGTCTTCCGGGGCTTTTTGGGGGCCTTAACATGCTCAAAAACTCTTGAAAATTGGCACACACATTGGAATCCGCGGCCATTAGGACGCCGGAGAGGCTGGTACCCGGGCGTGGCAGGGGGGCTCGACAGCGCCCCCTTGAAAAAAGTCTGAAAATTTGGTCCATATATTAAACATGCTTGCACGTATTAGTATGAAACTCGGTACACATATAGACCTCATCGGGCCGAACAACTTTCGCGCTCTAAGTTAATCGCCACGCCAACAGGAAGTCAGCTATTAAGGGTTGTTTGAAAAACGCATGCTCTGGAATTTGATATACTCCTCCTAGACGATTAATCCGATCGCCACCAAACTCGGTCAGCATGAAGTCAAGACACTGATGATTAAAAATTGCCAGGGGATTTTTGATATCTCGAACGGTTTGGCCGTGGCGAGGCAACGAATTTATGGCGAGAAAAAGGAAACAGGAAATGTGTTATAACGTCTTAATACATATATTGATCTTTATGAAACTTCACGAGTGTGTTCGTTATAGGAGTCTGATCACATGGATGTGACTATTGTGAGTCAAAGTTATAGCGCCACCAACTGGCAGCAGGAAGTGTATCACTTTTTGAAATGTTTTGAGATCACCCTCTTATTTTTACCTGATTTGCTTCAAACTTCATCAGTGTAATGTCAATACACAGCAGATGTAGACCTATGACAGGATTTTTGATATTTGAAATATTGTTGCCATGGCAACAGGTCAAACTGTAATAATATTCTTGAGTGTTTTTGAGGCTCTTAACATGCTTCAAATTGCATGAAACTCGACACACACATCAATATTGTCAACCAGTAGACATGGACAAAGCCATAGAAATGGGCGTGGTGGAGGGGCTCAGTAGCGCCACCTTTTGACAAAAGTGGGGGGTTAGTTTTTCCTACAGTCACCAAACTCGGTACACATATTATTCTCTTCAAGCCGGAAAATTTTCTAATTTACATTCATTAGCTCCGACCAACAGGAAGTCAGCTATTTTGGTTTGAATGTTAATTTTTTGAAAAAACAGGCTATGAATTTTATACTACTACTCCTACAGGGTTTATCCAATTTACACCAAGCTTTTTTTAACTTGTTGCGAACACATTGAAGTTGTTTAATTGCAAACGGATTTTGGATATCTCAAACGGTTTGGCCGTAGCGAGGCAACGAATTTATGGCGAGAAAAGGGAAACAGGAAATGTGTTATAACTTCTGCATACATTGATTGATGTTTATGAAACTTCAGGAGTGTGTTGGTTGTAGTAGTCTGATCACATGGATGTAACTATTGTGAGTCAAAGTTATAGCGCCACCAAATGGCAGCAAGAAGTGTATCACTTTTAAAATGCTTTGAGATCACCCTCTTATTTTTACCTGATTTGCTTCAAACTTCATCAGTGTAATGTCAATACACAGCAGATGTAGACCTATGACAGGATTTTTGATATTTGAAATATTGTTGCCATGGCAACAGGTCAAACTGTAATAATATTCTTGAGTGTTTTTGAGGCTCTTAACATGCTTCAAATTGCATGAAACTCGACACACACATCAATATTGTCAACCAGTAGACATGGACAAAGCCATAGAAATGGGCGTGGTGGAGGGGCTCAGTAGCGCCACCTTTTGACAAAAGTGGGGGTTAGTTTTTCCTACAGTCACCAAACTCGGTACACATATTATTCTCATCAAGCCGGACAATTTTCTAATTTACATTCATTAGCTCCGACCAACAGGAAGTCAGTTATTTTGGTTTGAATGTTAATTTTTTGAAAAAACAGGCTATGAATTTTATACTACTACTCCTACAGGGTTTATCCAATTTACACCAAGCTTTTTTTAACTTGTTGCTAACACATTGAAGTTGTTTAATTGCAAACAGATTTTGGATATCTCAAACGGTTTGGCCGTGGCGAGGCAACAAATTTATGGCAAGAAAAGGGAAACAAAGTGTTATAACTTCTGCATACATTAATTGATTTTGATGAAACTTTGGCTTAGTCTTCGTTGTACAAGGCTGATCACATGGATTTGACTATTGTGATTCAAAGTCATAGCGCCACCAACTGGAAGCAGAAAATGTTTCACTTTCAGCATACATTGAGATCACCCTCTTATTTTTACCTGATTTGCTTCAAAATTCATCAGAATAATGTTAAAACTTGGCACATGTAATCCTTTGAAAATGGGCAGGGAGGAGGGGCTCTATAACGGCACCTTGTAGTGCAGTAAATGTGGAGTGAATTTGACATAGTCCTTTGATGTTTAACCGTTTTAAGTGCCTATTGCCCGCTGTGCACAGTTGCCCTGAAGCCACCGGGGTGGCGGTGCCACCGGGCTTGGGCCCGCCATCGCTGCTCGCAGCTATATTTCTTACAATTGGTATAATCAGCATAGTTTGGAGAGCTGTGTTTGTGTCTATAGGACCTGCAAATTGAGAACTTCTTTCAGCATTGCGTGCAATAATAAACTCACTGTTTCTTGAAATAAGTCTATTACTTTTAACTGCTTTACTCTTCTCTCAAATTCCTCTTTCTCTGTTGTAGAAATCCATTGCTCCCAGGTGGATAGAGTTTTGACTGCTCTGCTCATGAGCCTTTCCAAGTGAATTAGTTGAACTTCATTTCCTTCACAGTTGACACCAGCAACAGGTATTAAAGCACAGGCTTTGGTCACAAGCTTTCTCAGCTTCATGGACTGTAACAGTCAATTCCTCTTGGCAATATCATGTTAATTTGGACAATTTTTTGCACCTCTTCGAACTTTGTCTCACAATTTGGGGTGTAACTATTCACTTGTTTTCTCGATGCATCGATTACAAGTCCTGATGATGCATATGCATCGATCTTAAAACATGTTTTTTGAATCGTGAATCATTAATTTCGGTCAATAATCAATGTAAAATGCAAAGAATCGGATTAATCTCAATTCTATCGCCAGGTCATTGCGTGGTCACTACTGTTGCAATAAAACGCTCTTATTGCGTGGAAATGTCACAGTTATTTTTTATAAGATAAAATACTGAAGTTTTACGTAAACGGGTCATTGACATTACCTGAGCAGTTGAAGTAAAACCCGCTTATTCAAGGATGTGCATTTAATGCATGGACAGAGCAAACACATACGGTGCGTTCCAAACGGAATATATATCGCCCTCCAAAGGGCACTTCGGGGTGAAAATAATCACGGCCACCATATTGGAGGGTCGTTCCAAACCGAAGTGCTCAAAACTGGACACTTCAAAGGGCCCTTCGGAATGAAGGATTTCGAAGGGTACAACTGATGGACACTTCAGGCCCCCATGATCCTTTGCACAGGGAAGTTGTTTGGCATCACAGAATGGGTACAGGAGGTTAGGAGTTTGATTTTACCTATTTTTGTTGTATGTATAGTATTTTTCTATACTACTGTAATATTTAAACAAGTTAGATTTGGTACATTATTATGGTCAAAACGACATTGTACTTCAACAAAAAATACTTTACAGCTCCTTTTATCAGTCCATTCAAATGTTTAAAATACATAGATACAATATACAATATGGTGCGATAAACCTAAAATAAATAAATAAACTAACGTTAAAAAAAGGGCGCAGCTTGCACAGTCTACTCCTCCTTGATTGTCTCGTTAAAATGACGCTGAAGTGCGTTCCAAAAGAAGAGTTTTTTTGACCCCTACACCCTTCATCCCTTCGAAGCACTCACTTTGGAGGGTAAACCCTTTGAAGGGATTAGGGCATAGGGATGAGCCCTTCCGAATGGAACGCAGGGCTAATGTAAGGGCATCTTTAAACAGCCAATTAATGGCTGCTCTAAAGTGGGTCTGTGTCTGCTCAGAATTCAGTGTAAAGACGCAATGCCGCATTAAAGCAGACTTAAAATATGCTGGGTCTGACCCACCTCAGCCCCTAGTATCAAAGGTGACTCTGATAGTGTTCTGGTTCAGTGTAAATGAACGTGAAATATAGCCGCCCTAAACTACGTCATTGTCATGACAACCAAAAGCATTCCAGTCAGCTCAGGCGGCACAAGATTCAAGAAGCAGGAGACGAAAAATATAGAGCTTGGGAAACTACATCACTGCACGTTGCATTCTGGGTAGTCGCCGCCATGTTTTAGGTCACGCTCAGGAGCGTACAATGACAACAAATACAAATCACCAGATGAAAAAACGACTGTATTTACGTTATTTCTTTTAAGAGCTGCTTGCACTTGCTTAGAATAAATGGACTAATATTTGAATCTCTTGTGTTCATTCGATCGCTCAGTCGTGTGGCCAGGAGACGATATACACACGCATAGAAATCATACTGTCGCCTTCGATTGGACCACACACAGGAGTGATTTCTCTATTGCAGTTTTTAATAACTAAGTGGCACCGATATATCTGCCAGATAAAATAATAAACACAATATAGATTGATCTCAGCCAGCATATCATCATATCGCCATGATTTCTTAATGTTAAAGCATTAAGGGATAACATAACAGCATGACCCTCTGTAATGCAGCTCTGAAATGAATTATATTGTGGAGTCGCTACACCAATTAAGTTTTACTGGACTTAAATGGAACAAATACATGATTTCTTACTGAGAGAAGCTGAACAATGAATCAAAGGTGTGCTGCTTTGTGAACACGGAGAGTGATTGCAACAAGCTATATCGCAAATAACATTTCTAAACATTTTCGTACATTATTAATGGCGTGAGCACTTACATATTTCAAGCAGATCAGAAATTATGAATCTGTAATAAATAAATACAAATGACAAAGCCACATTTTGGTCAAGTTTATTTTCATTGAGTTTCACTTTCACCATTGTGTTGCTTTATTAGTTTAGTAAACACCAAACTAATAAAGCATGCTATGTACAGAAAAGCAAATGAGCCCAGAATATGAACGCAACACATTTAATTACACATAAGCATTTTCCTCCCATAAAGAAAACGCTTAATGGACAGTGACATTAAAAAAAAAGACCAAACTTAGTAAACACTAATAAAGCATACTATACAGAAAAATTGGTGTGTGCAGAATTGTATTTTTTAATATCACTTAGTACATTAAGCGACGTTAAGCATTTTCTTTATAACGGTTTTATACGGATGAAAACTTAACGTGGAATAAGACGTGTTTTCATATTCTGGGATCATCTGCTTTGCTGTACATAGTTTCTATGGGAGGAAAACGTTTAACATGAAATTAAATGCGTTGGGTTCAAATTCTGGGCTCAACTGCTTTTCTGTACATAGTATGGTTTGTTAGTATGACGTTTACTTACACTAAGCCACGTTAAGCGTTTTAGAATATCCCAAAAATTGGACAAAATGGTGCTTCATTTTTTAACATCTGTTTTCCACGCTGGTCAGTATATGCAGATAGTTCATAACACAGCCAGCGTTCACCATTCTAATATGTTTTTAACTGTATAATATAAATTTTAACATCTACCTCCACTGTTTCCCAGTCTCTACTGTACTGTCGGTGACCTAAAGTCCCAGAATGCATTGCGTTGCTGACGTCACGTTCACAGACTCTATAGTGCAAAATAAAAAAATGTCTACCAACAAGGGGCAGTGAAGTAAAAGAGTCCTGTACTCACATCGTGAAGCAAACCACCAAAATAACAGCAGAGAATCGTTGTGTGTCATCAATTGGCTTTCGCCATTTGTATTCATCCTGTCAGAGACTGTCAGATCAACGAGCTGCCACATTTCTCTAAGATACGGTAAAATGCTTAACACAATCGGCATCACTATGATTTGCATTGTTATATTATATTCAAAAATCATCTCCTTGAGGACAGTATTTCACCCACACACGACGGTCTGGTGACATCTGCTGTCCTGCCTGACACACAAATGCTAGCATCATTTGTTGTTTCTGGCTCTTTGGAAAAGGAAAAAAAAATGTTCGACCTCTTTTAATCCTGTGGTGATCTACCCGTGATAATGAATCATTTCTTTGTAGCATTTGTTCCAACTGTAACAATTTTTATTAAAAAAATTGAAAATAACTATCAGTACCACAGAATTATGACAAACATCAAAGCGTGAGATAGCTATAGCACGCAGAGGAAATTAATTTAAAATTTTGTATTATTTTTATTTAATTGTTTATTATTTCATTATTTTTTAATTCATTTTGTTAAAACTATAGTTTTAAAATAGTTATGTTCAAGGCATTGTTTCCTGCGATTTTAATTCCTGTGTAAATGCATTTATGCCACTTCAGAGAAGCATTAAACATTTTTGTGATTTTGTGCCGCTTCAGAGTTGGTTTCTGTGCCGCTTTTTCTGTGTAAAGATGCCTTAAGTGTCTAAATGCATACGCACAGTTCCAATGAATGATAATGAATTAATGAAAATAAATTAAATTTAACTTAATGTTGTTAAACTGAATGTGCAAAGGAAACTGCTGAAGTAACTACAACATTAACAACACTGAAATAAGAGTGCGCGGTTTATCTATCAATCAGATGTGCATTAAAGTTGCGTTCATTACTATAGCAACAGTAAACACCCAACGCATTTTCTTTCAGAAACACCATAAGGAAAATGTTCCGTATAAAGATAACAAAGAGGGCTTTTATAACTATTCTGTGAAGAAAAGTTAGTTTAGGATTATTTGGAAAAGTGCATGATATTCTAAGGTAGTCTCTTCATGTAAGCATTAGTATGTTTATTGTACCTGGAACACTTTAACCCTCAGGGGTCTGAGGATTTTTGGGGCCCTGGAGAAGTTTTGACATGCCCTAACATTTGTGCTTTTTTCAGTTGTTCATAAACATATAAATGACAAAAGTGTCATTACACTATATTCAGCACAAACTAGGCTACAATAATATGTGAGGAACATGTATGTACGTGTTTGTGTTTTTGAAGGAATAACGTTTATGCGTGGTTATTGAAAAAACAAAAAACTTAAGTCACTGAAATAAAGCCAAAAAATATATATTAAATCTGTGTTCACAAGACTTCTGGGTATTGGAGGTTGTAGACTAGAGTTTTTGCTTCAGAATGATATAAAAAATTATGCTGCCTGCTCCTTCATATAAAACAATAGAGAGATTTAAATTTTGTAAGACACTTTTTGTCAAGAAACACAGTATGTGTGGAGGCGTGAATCATCATGAATAATGGGTCATTTACACCTGAGAAGACAAAAGAATTGCATAATGAGTTGTAATGACTTGCATAAATAATGAGGCCTTTCAGTCAGGTAGGCTGTGAAAAAACACTCTGTGATAATGTCTCAAGCTCATCATGGTGTATATCAAACATACATAAAAAACAGCAATACTGTGAAATATTATTACAATTTAAAATAATGGTATTCTATTATATACTTTAAAATATAATGTATTTCTGTGATGCAAAGTTTCTGAACAATTATGTTACCTCTATGGCATTTCATATAGGCTTTTAGCTTAAAAGCATGCACATTTGGAGAAATATTGATGGATTCTCATATGTTTATGTCAATTTCCTATACAGAGGACTAATATTTATTCAATATTTATTGTCATCACTTTGAGCGCTGGATACTGTGTTTTCAATTCATACTTGCAGCCGGAGGGCGCTCTGTACACCTTTAGTCCACAAATTCATCTAAAGAAGAACCACCCTCTGACTCTCCAGGAACTAACAGAGGCCAGAGATCGCGTTAACATCCAGATAAACACTTTTCAAGACAATAAATACACGATTGAGATGATATATGCATGTATTGACTCAGAATTTGCGTCTGAATAGCGCTGGCTCCTTGGCCTTGGCCGTGGCCGCATTAGCGGATAATGAGCTGAATCACAGACTTCTGACATGGCTCTCTTTTCATACAGATTACATAAACAGAATTTTTGTTTTCGATTTGACTTACACGAATTAAAACTTTTCTAAAAAATTTTTAGACATAAGTTTATTTTTTTTGTGATTAGTATTCACTAAGTTACAGTTCATTTTCTGAGAACTATCAGATTGGACTTCGTTCAGAGGGAGACGACAGATCACGCATCATGTTAGTTTTCTTTATTCTGCAAAAGGCACAACATTTTGTTTTTACTCTGAGTGTACACAAATAAAAGAAGATATTCCACAGATTAAAATGGTGTATATGTTGTTAATTGTGTATGTGCAACATTGACTGAGTATTTTGAGTCTCTTTCACACTGGTAAGAAAAAAACCAAGGTGGTATCGCCGGCGGTACCTCAGACCTCAGAGTGTTAATAAGGTTGTGTAGCCATTAACACTATCCTACTTCCTACACTATAGTTAACATGAACAATACTTTCAAAGCCTTTTAAAATTTTGGCTTATGTAAATTTCTACAAATGCCAATTTTTAGGCTATTAATATAAATTTATGTGGCATCATTAAGAACTGATATGAACTTACATTAACAATGGACAAAAGGTTGTTTTTTGCCCTTACTCTCTGACCTCCTGAAGGCCACTGTGTAATTCTCACCCTGACTAAGACACATTGGGGGAAGCATTTCAGTAACCCTAATGAATACATATAAAAATGCAGAATCGAATCAATTGAATCGCATCGAATTTTAATGTGATTCGTCTTGAATCGAATCGTTCTGAATTTGCAAAAATCTTTCTTGAATCGAATCGAACACCTATGAATCGTGAATCGAATCAAATCGATTCACTTTCTACCCAAAGATTCACAGTCCTACTCACAATCACTAAAAGTCTTCTCCATATCCGCAGCCTGCTGCATTTCAAGCTCCACTTTCTCATCACTCTTTGCTTTAGCTTCCAGCTCTGCCAACAGTCCCATCTTATAGTCATCATTCACATCAAAATGTGCTCTTGCACTTGAAGACAGTTTCTAGAAGATTCAATCATTTGACTTTACTCTCGAATGAGAAGTTTAGCTTGCTTGATAAAACACATCTTTGCAATGGTCCTCTCCCTCTTAAGTTGGTCCACTGTGTTCCCCAAAGCTTCTTCTGATTTTTTCCTTTGCACCAGCTTTATTTTCTGGACCATCAGAAGCCTTTGATCTTCTTATCCACAAGCTTGGTTATTAAGTGTCAAGTTGTATAGGGATTTTCAGCCTCAATGTCTGCCCAAACTTGAAAAAGGTTTCAGTCAATTTCAGAGGGCACTCAAAACATCAGATTCTTCATCATCATAACAACTTATTGAAAATCTTTCAGCAACAACTTGATTTTCATTTGCTTATTTTCAATGCTTAATTCAGATGCTTAGCTTAATAACCTATACAGAGAAACACTGTAATGACTGGATCGATCAAACACACAATTGTAAAAGTTAATCATCACCCATGCAGATTCTGTAATGTCTGGCCTCCCCATTGAGATCTAGCACCCTTCTGCTTCACTCATACACTTCAAAGGACATTGATTGTTCTCAATACAAGAATCAGACATGCAGCCCATAAAAACGGCATCCTTTCCACTTATTCATTGACAAATTCGCTCAAATTAATGAACATGCATTTCCCCTGTACATTTTGTGTATTTTTACTGTTTGTATATTGTTCTTTTGTATTTTATGTAGTGTTATGCATGCCTGATGACAGGACTACTAGATAATGTAGCCCATCTCATATCAAAATACTCGTCGTTTAATGACGTTTAATCACACTTTGGTGGACATCACCATCTCTTAGAATGCATTGTGTGTTTGTTATAATTATCAGAGTATAAATGGCCAGCTTACTCCCCTTATGCAAACTTCACAGTGACTTCCCACTCTTCTGCCTTTGTTCTTGATGATTCTGCTGATTGCTGTTCACGTGAGACCTCACCTGGCCACCCAGGCCGGCGCATCAAGAATTTCTCTCGAGACTGCATATTCAACAGCTAAGGCATTTGAACACTACACAGCGATTTAGTACTAAGTTGTGAACCCCATTGTTAAAAAAGGTGCTTTATAGTGAGAAATGTTGGTTCTTCCAGCTTTTTAAATGACCCTTTTCATTTCTCCATTCCTCTGTTATGCTACGGTTCAGTTCACTTCAGTTCAGCTTGTTTCGCTGGTGGAAGGCTGGGATGATTTCTGTTCAAAATATTTGTTTAATTTTGGAGGAGAAGTTGATGTCAGACACCAGAAGGGTGATGACAATTTTAGTTTCAAGAAAATAACAACTTTCGCTACACATCACACCTGCAAACGATGACAGTGGCTTTTGTGAACACGACGGCCATGCGTTGAGTTTCAGCATTGCAAGCACCACGTATGCAAGCTTCTTGCCTCAGGTGCCATTTAGGTAGGCAGTTCTACTCACTGTCTCAGGAGCCACTGCGGTGTGGCCCCAGCACAGCAACCCCCAGTCAAATTGGAGAGCACTCATCTCAGCTATCTGAGGCAACACTTCTGGCTGTGGTGAGCCCAGACACCCTTGCAGAAACTTGCCACAACACTTTCACTTTCGAGTTATTGTGCAAATTTACTTCAGTATCTGCCTTGAAATCAAAAAGGGGTATAATCAACCATGGGACACAGGATTCAACTCCAAATGGCTTTTACTGTTTGTTGACTTCCATAGTTGGAAAAAAAAAAATACTATGGAAGTCAATGGTGCCCCAGAACTGTTCAGTTTCCCACATTCTTCAAAATATCTTCCTTTGTGTTCAAAAGAACAAAGAAATTTATACAGGTTTGGAACAACCTGAGGGTGAGTAAATGATTACAGAATTTTCATTTTTGGGTGAACTATCCCTTTAAGTCTCCTTGAGGGTTCTGTTCTCAGCTCCTCAGCACAAATCTGAATGAGAGTGGAGCAAGCCCCTCCTTTTATACCTGTGTGTCTTGGGAGTGGCATGAAAATTCCACTTGCCAATTTTATTGCTGTTTTCAGAATCAGAGGAGTTTGTTGCTCTCAAGGGCATCCCCTATAGTCTCAGTTCACAACATCTCAATTCATTACAAAGCTGGGCAGACCCAGGATATTTGTAATATATCTCTGATAAATAAATTAATAAATTATGGAATCATTTTCATTTTTGGGTGAACTATTCCTTTAATGCAGTGACATCCACTGCTTTCTCAGACCAGCTTTGGCTGAATTATCACTGAAAATGTATTCTTCCATTGATTTCGGAAGATGTTCTGAAAATTACTTCTGTCTTTGAAAAGGTTCACAGTGTTTCCCATACATTGACTAGACTGTGGCGGCCCGCCACATTCAAATTTGTCCCGCCACAGTCTCAAAATGAAACGGAAATTAGGTTTGTCGTGATATTTAAATTACCGTCTGATAATTGCACTCTTTTATATGGCAAAAGTGGGAGACATAGAGCAAAATAAGTAGACTAGCACCAATTAAGTTTTCGTGCACTATATTCAAAGTCATCTGAAGCCATTCCATAGCTTCATGTGAGGGACAGAAGAATATGTACATCGTTAAGTTCACGGTCAGAAACTGTCAATCATTTTCTGTTCAGCACTAAAACAGCGCGCCGCGTTCGGTAACGACAGTCAGCACAGTAAAACTATCCAATATGATTCCTATTATAATACTTGATATGTAGATAAAGGGCTGTGGATTTGCATAAAATGACTTTTTCTTGCTGGAGTTTTTAGCTGTTTCTGAACGATATCATCATACTGGCTACAGGATGTCTGTTAGATCGCACAACACAAGGACTATGAATTTGCGTCACACGCACAATAACTGGAATTTAAAAAAGTGAGAAGAAACATGTTTAATAAACTGTTAGAAGCAGATATACACAGGGATTCTCTTTGCACCGTGAAGTTTTCAATGCGCAGCGCAACTGCACGCTCTGACTCCACATTGCTTCAAGCACATCATTCTGCACTCGGGATGCGCATTAGCGTTTTTTTGCTGCTGTTTTGAAGCGTTTCATATTATCATGGTTTTGCACACTGAAAGATTATTAATAGCCTATTTTGTTCTGTCGTACCTATCATAGCTTGTTGTCCCATTAAAAAGCTGCACAATACATTTAAAATAAGCGTCTTTTAATCTTACATTAATATAAATAGGCCCTACATATAATTATTTACATATAAATCTAATATAAATCGTTTTTTCATTTCATAAGAATACAATTAGTAATTTAAAACTTTTTTATTAACATTTGGATTTATAAAATTACTGTGCAAAGTTGTTGCAAAGAATTAGGCTAGAATACTTTTTGCTGCTGAATTATATATTATTCATAGTTTACTTATTTATTTATTGGTCAGCTTATGATTATATATTTTTATTCATTTGATATTTTTCTCTATAGTGAAGTAGTGTGTTTAGTGCATTCTGGATTGGTTAACAAATCAAAGAGTGACCATTAGTTCCACAAATACAGATGTATAGATACAGGCTCCCACTAATAAATTCATTCAACAAAGGTAACCTCTTTTGCTACATATTTTTAATGGTTTAAATGTATAATCTACATGTTTGACCACTTATGAACATTTAGCCTACTATATGTTGTGTACATGACTAATGTGCCCTACCATCACCAATAAATAAATTACTTTTAGACCACAAAATTGTTTACAAGAGAACAAATTTCTTCATTGATCTAGTCACATAATTTTGCTCTCAGAATGCACCAGATTTATGCATTTAAATTTAAAATGTACAAAATGTTCCTCCGGGGGGGCATGCCCCTGGACCCCCCTAGAGGAACCGATGTCCGCCCACCACAGTCTCACAAAATCCTGTGGGAAACACTGGGTTCATATTTTGATACTGATTTTAAGTGATGATTAGGGTGTTTAACTTGGTGACTACAACACAAATACAACATACACATACCAGTAACGAGTGAGTTGCTGACATTTCCTGGTAGCCAGGGCTCCTTGCCCACATAGCCATCAAATTCTGTCCCCCACGAAAAAACACCTAATAAATGAATGAAGCCATATACCTTTAGTGGAATGCTGTCCCTGCTTTCTTGGTTGTTTAGGCAAGTTTATTTGTGTAGTGATAACTGGAAACACACAAGACATTTTCCACATTTTTCGAATGTGTTTCTCCTCTGTGCAGGTGTTTTCTGAAGCTGGGGGAGTGGCAACTCAGCCTTCAGGGTATCAATGAGAGTACCATCCCTAAAGTGTTACAATATTACAGTCACTCAACGGAGCATGATCGCAACTGGTACAAGGTATGTTAACTTCACAAACTTTAAATGTATGTGGATAAATCTCATGAAACCTGTCAAGAACATGTCCACATTGTCACTCCAAAATCTTCATTCATCCTCATTAGATGTTTGATATCAAGTATTTTTTTAAATACTTAAAAATTTAAATAATACAGTTTGAGACAACAAATACAAATCCTTCTTAAATTACTTCAAATTCAAATTCAAATTCAAAAACTTTATTGTCTAGCCCCACAGGGGTAGAAAATTGTCTTCAGACAAGGCTCGACAACAAAAAACATTAACACAACAACAGAACAAACAATCAATATTTAAAAAAAAACAAAAAAAAACTTCACAACAAAACAACAACAACTCATCTTACAATCCTATTTAAAATATCGATGGCTGTCGGTACAAAGGTCTTCTTATACTTAGCCTTTTTAATCAGGGGTACTTTGTACCGTCTACCTGATGGAAGTATTGGAAATGAACTATTAAGTGGATGAGATGTATCTGCCAAAATGGCGGAAGACTTTCTTTTTACTGCAACAGTATAAAGGTCAGACAAAGATACTTGCTTTGCTCCAATAATTTTACCAGCCATATTTATAATCCTTAAAAGTTTGTTCTTACATTTAACAGAGAGAGAATTAAACCAGGACACCATGTTAAAAGTGAGCACAGACTCAATAAGAGATTTATACACAACTATCAAAATGTCTTTTTCAATATTTAAACTTCTCAGTTTCCTCAGTAAGCCTAGACGTTGGTAAGCCTTCTTAAAGACACCATCTGAATGTTTCCCAAACATAAACTGGGAGTCAATCTCTGTACCCAGATATTTAAAAGATCCCACCTGTTCAACTACCTCACCATTAATTATCAAAGGTTTAAAAAGTGTACATGCATTGCTAACCCCACAACACATTTCCTTAGTTTTATTTATATTAAGCTGCAAGGAACTCTGCTCAGTCCACAATGCAAAGGCATTAACAAAGTTAAAATAACTGTCCAGTGATTGGGTATCCTTCACACATCCCACTAGTGCCATGTCATCTGCATATTTTAAGAGCATCAAATTTTCATCATAACAGGTTATCTCATTTGTGTAAATTGAGAAAAGAATTGGGGATAAAACACATCCCTGTGGGAGACCAGTTTTCAAAACCACATTTCCAGACTTTCTACCATTCACCAGCACATGTTGGGGGCGATCCTGTAAGAAACTGTTAATCCATAAAATCAAGGTTTGATGCACTTGTAATTCCTCCAGACGCCTTAAAAGTGTGTTTATGTTCACTGTGCATTCTAATTATCAATTAGAAATAACAATGTAGGATTTAACAATTTTAGGAAACATTCAAAACAATAAAAAGAGAATGTAAATTAAATCTATATTATGTAATCATATTAAAAGCACCATCACACTAATATGTAAGTGTGATACTGCTTTCATACAACAAATAAGCAATTATTTAGTAATTTTAGGGGCATTGCCAGTCTGTTTTTGCTTGACAAGTAAAAATAGTTTTAAACAAAACCAAAGCAGGATTTTACCCTAAAGGGTTAGTTCATCCAAAAATGAAAATTCTGTCATTAATCACTCACCCTCATGTCGTTCCACACCCGTAAGACCTTCGTTCATCTTTGAAACACAAATTTACATATTTTTGATAAAATCCGATGGCTTAGTGAGGCCTCCATTGACAGCAAGATAATTACAATTTTCAATTGCCCAGAAATCTACTAAAGACATATTTAAAACAGTTCATGTGACTACAGTGGTTCAACCTTAATGTTATGAAGCAATGAGAATATTTTTTGTGCACCAAAAAAAAAAAAAAAAATTAAGACTTTATTCAACAATATCTAGTGATGGGCGATTTCAAAACACTGCTTCATGAAGCTTCGAAGCTTTACGAATCTTTCGTTTCGATTCAGTGGTTCGGAGTGTGTATCAAACTGCCAAATTCATGTGAACCATTGAATTTTCAAAACATTTCGAAACACTTATGACGTAACAAAGCCTCATTTACTGAACTCACCTGACTTTGGCAGTTTGATACATATTTGTATTTATGTACAGTACTGTGCAAAAGTCTTAGACACGTCAGTATTTTTACCCCCAAAAAGGGTTTTAAGCCAGTTACTTATATATTTTGTTGTAGTGTGTCAGTAGGAAATATCAGTTCACATTTCCAAACATTCATTTTGCCATTAATTGTAATAATCCAGTTAGGGCTGGGCGATATGGCTGAAAACTATATCACGATATCAGTGTTTCATATCGGTCGATATCGATAATTATTGATATTTTTTATGACCCATTTAAAATAAGGACCAGGAGAAAAATATATTACATTTAAACATTTTTATTTTAAACTTAACCTTCCTCTGATCATAATCCCCTCAGTTATTAAGACAGAAATGTCAACAACCATGGAAAACTCAAATAATTAAAATGTAAACATAAGTCTAAAGTAGGGTGACCACACGTCCCGCATTTTGCGGGACAGTCCCGAAATTAGGAGCTTTGTCCCGCAAGACTTAAGTAGTGTCCCGCATTTAATTTATGTCTAATTTTTTTCATCCCTGAAATTACAATACTACAGTAAGAAATGAAATAAAAACTGTGAGCATTTAAAAATCTATTTGTGCAGCCGTCATATTCTAGCTGTGAAAATAACCAACCAGCGCAATCATAGAGAGAGGTTTTCCCGCTGATGACAACTGAATGGACAGCGCCTCATCAAAGTCGGTAAACACAACTACAAGGATTTCATCTTCCATACTGGATAAGAACCTCAAGAGCTGCTCAAAGCTGCCCAAATCGATGATTTAAAGCATGTAATAATCATCCATTCTGGTGGCAAATATTTCCAACGAACGGCGGCGATCAAGCGCCACACACGGAAATGGTCGAGCACCTACAGAAAAACGAGATATTCTCCATTTGTTTTAACCAATACAAAAATTGTGAAATTCAGACACGACTTTCTTCTTACGTTTATATTTTATTTAATGCGGGTTCTATGGCGTTGTTATATTGAAAAATGTCGAGAGCGCATCAAATGCGCGAGCAATCTCTCCACTCACAGGCGGATTCCCTTGCACAAAACTGGACGCGCGCGCTCTCGCTCAGATATTACATCTGCGAGCTCAAACTTTTGTCCTCCTGCATGTGCAGCCGTGAATCTTGAATTGTCTTCTCTCCAGGATTTAATGTTGCCATAAGCGCAACATTATAGTGTGGGCACCCACCGGCAGAAACATTTATCGGCGCATATGCCAAGTTTGCCAACAAATGTAAATCAATATTTACATAGCGTAATAGTTTTAAATTTATCTGTCTCATGTGTCCCGCATTGTCCCGCAAAATCACATCTACTGTCCTGCAACAGATCAATAATCAGGTGGTCACCCTAGTCTAAAGTCACAATGAACACATTTCCTCTTTTATTTACAATTTCCTCGCTCGCTGCGGCACTCATTTTCTGCTTATCAGTCGCCAGTTACTGAAGGGGAATCCAGCAGAGCAGCACGAGACAACGATGTGGCGCAACCAAAATTTATACTGTTACATGATTGGCTGTTAGCGTGTCACTCCCTACGTTGCTAGGTTACCAGAGAGCAAGTGCCTTTGTTAATGCAACCAAACTTGCTTCGCAACCTCTGTTTTCTTCTGACGAAGAATAAAAATATCGAACGTTTTATTGAACACATTTTTTTATTGATATCGATCACGTGTCTATCGCGATACATATCGTTATCGTTTTATCGCCCAGCCCTAAATCCAGTGAGATTTTTGTATGCACAAGGAGTCTGACAACAGCCTTTGCTCCACAATGAGATCTGATCTCACCATCATCAAATACGTCTGTGATTACATGAAGAAACAGATGAAACTGAGACAAACTACATCCAGAAGAACTGTGGCCGTGTCTCCAAGACACTTGAAGAAACCCACCTGCAAAGCTAAAGCTGTTTTAAAAGCAAAGGGTGGTCACACCAAATATTGATTTGATTTGGTTAATATAAGTTAATTGATAAATAAAATCTATTCATGACAGTATTTTTGAACGCATCCTCACTTTACAGCATTTTACACAAGTGCCTAAAACTTCTCACAGTACTGTAGCTTTGTAGGTCAGTTTCTTCAAGCATCTTGGAGACATGCCCACAGATCTTCTGGATTTAGTTTGTCTCAGTTTCAGCAGGATAATGTGCCCTGCCAGTGCCACAAAGCAAAAATGGTTCAGGAATGGTTTGAGGAGCACAACAACGAGTTTGAGGTGTTGACTTGGCCTCCAAATTCCCCAGATCTCAATCTAATCGAGCATCTGTGGGATGTGCTGAACAAACAAGTCCGATCCATTGAGGCCCCATCTCGCACATCTTGGTGCCAGATACCACACCACAGGGGTCTAGTGGAGTCCATGCCTCAACAGGTCAGGGCTGTTTTGGCAGCAAAAGTGGGACCAACACAATATTAGGTGGTCATAATCATTACAAAGCAGTGATGTTTTAGCATAATTCAGATAATGGATGTGATTTGTGATTTTGTCTCATAATCTAGCCATGTCTTGTCACTGTTGTGCAACATCTGTTGTGCTTGTCGCTGAAATTTTATTGCATTCTCTCTGGTTATCGCATCATGTCTGGTTAAATTGCAGCCTTTTTAAATGTAAAAAATAAATCCAAGAAAAATCATGTAAAATCCGTTTCCAGCTTTAATACAATATTAAAAACCAACTAATTTAAATAACAGACAGAAACTTTTAAGGAAAAAATAAAGAAAGTAGTATTATAAAATACTTAAAATAACCTGGTTGCACAAATGTGCACACCCCACATCTAATACTTGATTTAATTACTTTTTGCTTTCTGCTTTTAATACAGCTGCCAAACCTTTTGAATAAGAGTCTATCAACTCATCACACTTTTGTTTGTAATTTTTTTCCCCCCACTCCTTGCAAAAGAGCTTCAAATCATATTGAGGGGGGATCTCCTGTGTACATCCCTTTTCAAGTCAATCAAGATTTTTTTTTTGGGGGGGTGGGGGGGGGGGTGGATTGTTTACAGCTCAGTGTTATTTATCCTGTAGCTGTCTCTTTGCAGTTTACATTTTTTTCACTATCACATGGATTGAAAAAAGCACGCTAACCACAATAAACTGTTCAGTAAAGTTATTTGTGTTTGGATCTCTGATGTTTTCAATTTTGTCAAAATCTGAGATAAAGGATATTGCCTCTGCAGGCCTGGCATGCTTGGGCAGTAATGAACTTTGAGGCTGTGCTTCACTACAAGCACCAGAACCAGGGCCGGGATGAGAAAAAAAAACTACGACATGCAAGCGGTGCCAGTGCCAACAGCGAAGCCAGTAACAGTGACAGTGAGGCAGACAGCACAGAGCACAGTCCTGTACCCTCCCCTGGACAGAAGAAAGTCAATGAGGTGAGGACCAAGCCAGACATAAACACTGAAGTATTATTAGAAGCTTGTGTGCAAAGCTTCTCCAATATTCGCCTTTACAGCATTTCCAAACAACTTGTAAACAATTTTCTAAAACAAGTAAACAAGTCTAAAACAAGTAAAAAAGTTTAAACAATAAAATGGAGTTGGCATCTTTCGTCCTCCAGTGTGTTTATAGTGCCATATGAACAAATCTACAGACTGTTGCTATTAACAAGGTATCAACAGTTCCAAACCTGGAATTGCATGGAAAGTAAAATAATGTTTATTAACAGACATTTGGGCGAATAAACAGCAAATGCATTGATATTCAGTCCCAAGATCTTGAAGTCAGAAACATGAAGTTAGCACATGCAACACACTTAAAAGTGTATACAAAGGAAATTACATGGATTTACATATGAAATTATTTTTATGTTGACATTGATGTAATTAGATGGGGTTTTTTATGTTGCAGGATTTGTCCAAGACTCTCCTGCTGTACACAGTGCCTGCAGTACAAGGATTCTTCAGATCTATCTCACTTTCACGTGGAAATAACTTACAGGACACACTGAGGTAAGTCAGCACTAAGTAGTCTAGGCGACAATACACTATATTGCTGTATAAAATATGTACATTTCTAAGTCTGTTTAGAGGCTTCAGTCTTGTTTTAAATTGTGCTGAAACTAATTAAGAATTTTACAACTTACTGACCCACATATGACAGTTAGCCGGAAGCAATGGTTTATAGTTTAAGCTGGTCTAGAGCAATATAGAGCTAAGTAGTATCATCAACAATGAAAGGTAGTTCCATGTTTTTTGATAATCTCCTAGAGGAATAATGTACAAGCAAAACAACAGAGCTCTCCAAAATTCAAAATAAAACAGTAGTTTGACAAGAACAGTCTATGTATTCTGACCATCTTCATAAATGTTGTTTATCTGCAAAAACAATAGGGAATAAAAGACAAACATAACTTCCTTTTCATGCCGACTTTAATAACTGCCAGCATGAATGTTCTCGGAACATGTCCTAAGAATACAGTTCATAGTATTGAGGATTTTGAGAAGAGTTCTAAAACCACAGGAAGCACCTTTTTAGTAGTTTAGTGGGCATTTTGATGCTGTAATAAGTTTTGTTGGTTCTTCCTGACCTATAGCAGTGAAAGACAGAAGCTGCTCTTAGGGGGTGATATGAATGAGATGCTTTCTCCGAAAAAAGTAATAGATACTTCTGTACAGCACCTCTCAAACAAAAAAACATTTTGAAATGTATTGAATTCAACTACAATTCATGGAGTAAAACTGTGTATGACAATGTATTTGTTCCTTTACATTTAGAGTCCTGACCTTATGGTTTGATTATGGGCACTGGCCTGAGGTGAATGAAGCTCTAGTTGAAGGTATTAAGACCATTCAAATAGACACCTGGTTACAGGTAAGACCATTTCCAGCTTTCTATTCATAAGCAGGGTCCTAATTGCAACAAAAATAGTCACAAGTTAAATAATTAATGTCTATTGCCATTTGCAGCAGCACTTTGTGTACACATGTGGTTTCATCAGATTTGATTAGATTTGTAGATCTGCACATATCTAGCAAAATGTATTGGTTTTATATACTTAATTCATTAAGTCTTATTATTTTCCTTAATTTTGCTGCTCAAACAAATGGCATGTTGGTTTAAGAATGTTTACATGTTTTTACTTGAAAACAAGGCAAAAAATACTGGTACTGAAAAGTAAAATTGCTAAATGGCAGAATTTTGCTTAAAATCACTGCAAAAAGAATCTTCCTCCTTTGTAATCAGGTTATACCTCAGCTGATAGCGCGAATCGATACACCACGTGCGCTGGTGGGACGTCTTATTCACCAGCTACTCACCGACATTGGCCGCTACCACCCTCAGGTATACATAAAAAATTATTTATGATCACTATGCATTCATTATATTAATGCACATAGAAGCTCCATCTCCGTGATAAAGGCACACATTTATCATCTCGCATCTTCTTATTTAAAAAAATCTGGTGAAAATCGCTTTGTTAGATGTGCTCTGCTGGAAAGCTACATACTGTGGAATAGAGGTCTGATAAGTGACGGAATTCCTGCACCATAAAATTGGATGCTCTTCATGTGCAAGATTATTTCCTTTGTTTTTCTTAATGTCTTCTTTTGTTATTCTTAATGAGATTTGACTAACTTGAATTTGTTTATCATGATGTCAGCCTTTTGGTCTAAAGGTTGAAATTTACATTTACTTTTAATTTATTCATTTACCAGACACTTTTACCCATAGCTAACAATACAAAGTTTCAAACATTGTCTAGAGTAGTAGGATTTAAGAAATAATGAAATAATGATTATCATAGAAGATAATTGTTATTTTAAAGAGTCAGCAGGATGCCGTTAAGTGCTCACGGAAGAGATGAGTATTCAGCTGTTTCTTGAATGTTGTCAGGGATTTGGCAGGGAGATCTTTCCACCAGCAAGGAACATTGAATGAAAATGTCTGGAAAGTGATTTTGTGCCTTTCTGTGATGGTACTGTGAGGTGGCGTTCACTCACTGACTACAGGATTCTGGAGGGGATGTTTATGTGGTTTGGATACCTCCCCCTTCTAGAAAGCCTTGAAATACCTACCTATGAAAAGATTCAAACCATCGAAGTGGAGTTTATATTATTCCCAGTGATGAGAGGGTCAGAGGGACAAAAGGATCTGATCTAGCAGAATGAGAAAAAAACAATTGGAATCAGCTTATGCAATCTACAGGGCTTCAGTTACAGATAAAAAGACAGTTTCCTAAATCCTGACTGGTTTTTGTCCAGTCAGTTGTTCAGTGAAAAGAAAGGTGATATCTGGTTGAGAACAACTCATTCGAGTATTTTTGCTATGACTGGGAGGAGAAAGACAGGTTTGTTACTTTATACAAGTGAAGTGTTTAGTGTAGGATTTTTAAGCAGTCAGTTTATCCAAGCCTGCATGAATGTGGTGGTTATTTCTTTTTGGAGACAATACTCCATTTATCATGCACTTTGAAACTTTTCAGACCTTTTACATCCACAAACAGCTATATTACACATAACATGGAAAGTAATATCTCAAAAATCATAATAGGGGAATAATGTCATAGTTTTGATGACTTCATTTATATTCTAATTCTAAAATGTAATAAATAGTCATGACGAAGAATGAGTAGGTGTGCCAAAACTTTTTACTGGTAGTCTGCATGAATCATAAACTATGGAATGTGCCCTTTGTTAGCAGTACTTTGATTCTTTCTGTTTGCACACTTAAAGGCTTTGATTTATCCACTCACTGTGGCCTCCAAGTCCACCACCACTGCCCGCCACAATGCAGCCAACAAGATTTTGAAGAACATGTGTGAGCACTGCAACACGCTGGTCCAGCAAGCAATTATGGTATGAATGCACATTCAGTTTGACTGTCTGAATAATAAATGTTTTATTAGGTTCACATTGGCCCTTGACTATGTTCCACTCCCTCTTGCTTTTGCTTGCGCAGAAAAGATTTACAGAATGTGCTTTATGAATGAGCTGGAGATTTCCATAAACAGTGAGTTTTTTCTGTGAATGTGAATTTGTAAAGGTTTTTAAAAACCTATCCAAGCTCACTCTCAGACATGTACTCACTCATCTCGTCACTTGCAAACACCACCTGCATTCTCCTCTGCCAAATAAAGTGAAAATATGTTTCCAACAGTTTTGTTTGCATTGCCAGTGGGGCCAAGAAGCTGGAATGGTTTAATGATTAAAATATCTTTATTACTGTAATGGGACAGACTATAGTTTATTACCTTATTTTATTTTTTTATTTTTTCAAGAAGATTTTTGTTTCTGCTTCTGTCTTGTCTCTTTTGTCTATTGCAGGATTATAATACATTTCATTATGTCAACAAATTGCTCAAAGAATATAAGCATATCCTGCAAATTAGTAAAAACAAAGCTTGAGGGTTCCAGAACATTATTCCTGTTCTCTGGACATTCAGCCTTCAGTAACTTTGGCCATTGCCTTGGTCTTGTTCCTCCATGCACAATATTTTGGGCTGCTGGACAGAACCAAGCACATTTGAGTGTTCCACACACCACTTGCTGGCTGTCTTCAAATCTGCTATGAATTGATTCTGTGAAATATACAGCTCATGAGTACAAGGGAGTTGTAATGGCAATAAACCAAAAACAATAATGATAACATTGCATGATTGTATATATATATATATATATATATATAGGACCTGTTACGTTTTTTATGTAGCACCATTTATACAGCAGCAGCTTGCCAACATGCTTCAGAGTACCACAAAAAAAAACAAAAAAAACAAATAGAACAAATTTTAATAAAACAAAAAACAATGTCTACAATGAAAATAAATAAATTAAAAGTCATAATCATAAAAAGCATATAATGATTAGAATGTATAGATGCCCACTGACAAGAATGAGTCAGAAACCTCAAGAATGTATAAAAGCTGAATGGCCCAGTAGTCATACTTAAAGTATTCACAATATGTTGTAATAATTTAGGGAACATTGCAATCAGAAGTAGTAAGCACTGCTCTGCTAACAACACCCAGTTCTTGTGGTGATTGAAGTGGTGCATTCTCCAATATAAGATGCAATATGTCTCTATTACCTCATCTGCATAAAAAATAAATACAATAAAATACAACCAAATGTATATTACATTTAGTCTCTCTTAATTTTAAAACTGGCTTTTTAAAGAGAATTGGCTTTTTTATGTATTAAATTTTATTAAACATTAAATGTTTTGTTTCCAAAATCACATTACGTATTTTCCTATTAAAGACACTACATTTAGTTGTAATTTCATTCCATTTTTTAAGTCAACAACACATGTACTATCGCCTCCTCTGCCACATTTTTACTGTGAGATAGTAAAGTAAAACAAGTGGTAAACTATAGCCCACTGCTAATAATGTAAGTGATATAATTACTTTAAGACAATGTAAATATCATTCTGCCAAATTGTTTATTTTATGTATTCAAGATAGTACAGGAGTGGCATCATCCCAAAATCATAATAAATAGCCTAATGTCTAAACACAAAGAGCTTCAACTCATAAATTAATATAACTTTTAATGATTGTATATCAGCAATAAAAAGTCTAAACACAGCGTATAATTATGTATTGATAAAAATTAAGCCACTATGCATTGTTAGGTGATGTCGATCAGTGGAGAATGCAGGTGGCAATTACAAGTGACATGACTGTCAGAGGAAGCGCAAGAGAGTGAGAATGCAAGTCTGAGAATGTAAGTTCAAGTCTGCAGCCAGATCTTTCTCAAACTCACAGATCCTCAAGGGGATGAAACTCAAGGGGAGAAAAAGCTTGTCTGAAAACATGAATAACAGCAATTGCTAAGGTACAGGAGCAGTCTCTAAGGTACCTGGAAAAGTCATTGAAATTAATTAAATCTTCAAAGTCATAGAAAAATCATAAAAATGTTTTATTGTTATTGTATTTTTATTTTTATTTCGTATGCTGTGTCCTAAGCAATGTTTTTAAGGCTGAGCTTAGTCAAGGGTCGATTACAATCCAAAACATCTGCCAAAAGCTAAATTCAGTTTATGTTCAGGTAAGTGAGGAGCTGATCAGGGTGGCTATTCTGTGGCATGAAATGTGGCACGAGGGGCTGGAGGAGGCGTCACGTCTGTACTTTGGAGAGAGGAATGTCAAGGGAATGTTTGCCGTCCTGGAGCCCCTTCATGCCATGATGGAGAGAGGGCCACAAACTTTAAAAGAAACGTCATTTAATCAGGTAAAAATGCACTTTACATGCTTCACAAAAGGATATCATTCAAAACAGAGAAGATAAGAACTTTATGTGCTTACAGGACTCGTTACAATTATTTTACCACAGTTAATGGATGTTTTGAGTCTACAACAGTAGTAAAACCAGTGTAACATGACTTCTTGTGCATCTGCATTAATGTTCAGTAATATGTTTCCATTTTTCAGAAAATGTGTGCTTTATATATATATTCATGTCAGAAATGTATTACCATCGTTTCATCGGGTGTAAATCAAAAAATAAATTTTGATTTACACGCCTGGAAAAGTCATTAAAAATCATAGAATTTTTTATTATTATATTTTTATTTAGTATGCACTGTCCTAAAATATTTAATCAGAGTGCACTAAATTAAAAACACACAGTAAACATTGGTTTGTGGGGTGATTATTCTCAGTGTAGTGATCAAAGTCTCAAATCCACCATTAAGATGCTGTCTAGTTGCAACACACTTCTTCTAATAAATACTGTGAGGGCTGTGAGTCATACCTGTGTCCAATGATGGTATGAGAGAGACATGCTGGCAGTCAGGCAGGCATTAGCAATACACAGCAGAATCAAAAACAAATTGCTGGTAAATAAAAAAATAATCCTTGTGGTAATACAAATTGGACTTTGAGCTGTAGTAAGTGTTTGGGGGTTAATGGTCATTTAGGTCGAACATTGGATCCAGACCGAAAATTGAGCTCTTCCTACTGACATTCTACTGCATAAGCTTTCTATGTCCCGTGCAGATCTGTGCTGTTGGTGAAACCTTACAATGGCTACTTCTGCATCATCGATATCCTGAACTGATAGTAACATAGAACTTTAATATTTAATATTTTTGTAACATTTCTAAATTGTCCCTTGCCTAACAGCTCATCATTTTCATAGCATTCTTCCTTTTCTGGTCGAGTTGTATGAGTAAGTTGTTAAATTTGAGAATCCATGCTACAGCATTCCTAAGTTTATTCCAGCTTTAAAAGTAATTCAGGAATATGCTAGTATATTGTCAACTCTGTCCATGCAGCCACTGTTCCCATGACTAAGCAAAGACATTTGGAATATTTCCATCCCAGGCAAGGTTAAGTCTACATAACTTCTGTAAGATAGACTTTACTGTGAAGGTCAAGGGTGCAAGAAATCCCAAAGGGGCATATATAGAACTGACCACTGACAGAATTTCTTGTCTAGCGCATGGATTATCTTTAAAGGGTTAGTTCACCCAAAAATGAAAATTATGTCATTAATGACTCACCCTCATGTCGTTCCAAACACGTAAGACCTCTGTTCATCTTCGGAACACAGTTTAAGATATTTTAGATTTAGTCCGAGAGCTTTCTGTTCCTCCATGGAAAATGTATGTACGGTAGACTGTCCATGTCCAGAAAGGTAATAAAAACATCATCAAAGTAGTCCATGTGACATCAGTGGGTTAGTTAGAAGTTTTTGAAGCATCGAAAATACATTTTGGTCCAAAAATAACAAAAACTACGACTTTATTCAGCATTGTATTCTCTTCCGGAATCCTTTCCATTGAATTGATTCCATTGAATTGATTCCATTGAATCCTTTCATCTGTCAGCGTTGGTAATGCACTTTTACGTCGTTGTTTTTGGCGATTAGGACATCTGCGACATGCACACTTGTGCACCATTTTAAAAAATATAGCAATACCAAAATACAAACAATGTAGAATAGCTTGAATAGAGCGTGCGTCTCCCTCAGACTGTAAATGAAGCTCGGGCGCACTGGATAACACGTCAGCAGCGTCTTACATCAGCAGCGTCACTGCGGAGTCGTGAACCCGGATTGACAACAGACCCGAAAGAGAATACAATGCTGAATAAATAATAATAATGATGCATTTTATTTAACGGCGCCTTTCAAAACACCCAAGGTCACCTTACAGGTAAACAAGCAATAACAATATACATTATATAACAACACAACTTAAAACACACATGCATCATAGAGACAGTAAAATAAGTAGTAAATCATAAAAAAGCCTGTGTAAAAAGGTAGGTCTTAAGACGGGATTTAAAAGTATGCAGACTGTCAATATTACGGATATCGAGAGGGAGAGAGTTCCATAGGCGAGGGGCCGCATGACTAAAAGTTCTAGCTCCCATGGTAGTTAAGCGTATACGTGGTAAGACAAGAGAAAGTGTGAGTGAGGATCTAAAAGTGCGCGAAGGGGTGTAAATATGAAAAAGATCAGTAAGATATGGGGGAGCGAGACTGTGCAATGCCTTGAATGTGAGAAGCAGGATTTTAAAGTCAATTCGATATTTCACTGGTAACCAGTGAAGTCGCTGGAGAGTTGGTGAGATGTGCATGGTAGAAGGGGTTCTAGTAAGAACACGAGCCGCAGAGTTCTGAACCAACTGAAGTTTATAGAGAAGTTTTGAAGGAAGACCAGTAAGAAGAGCATTGCAGTAATCAATACGTGAAGTAACCAGTGCATGAATGAGAATTGCAGTATTGTTCATTGAAAGGGAGTGACGAAGGCGATTAATATTACGTAGATGAAAGTATGCAGTACGTGTAATATTATTAATATGGGCTTCAAATGAAAGTGTGCTATCCAGAATAACACCCAAACTCTTAACCTGTGAGGAGGGATAAATGGGATGCTGATCAATATCCACAGAAATACTGTCAGATTTAGTCAGAGTGGATTTTGTCCCTACAAGTAGGACCTCGGTTTTATTATTATTAAGCTTAAGAAAGTTAGCTGAGAGCCAGTCTTTAATTTCAGCTAAACAATGGGACAAAGAAGGCGGTGGAAGAGAGTCAGAGGGTTTGGAAGACAGGTAGAGCTGGGTGTCATCAGCGTAGCAGTGAAAGTGAATACCATATTTCCTGAAAATGTGACCAAGTGGGAGTAGATAGATAATGAATAAGAGTGGGCCCAAAACAGAACCCTGAGGAACACCAGAAGTGACTGTAGATGATCTCGATCTGAAATGCTTTAATTGGACAAACTGGGTGCGACCAGAGAGGTACGATATAAACCAGGACAGGGGTGTGCCAGTGATCCCAATAGAAACTAACCTGTCAAGGAGTATCTTGTGCGAGATGGTATCAAAGGCTGCACTCAGGTCGAGAAGGACAAGTATGGTTAATAAACCAGAGTCAGCTGCCAACAACAAGTCGTTAGTGATTTTCACAAGAGCTGTCTCTGTACTGTGGTGAGGACGGAAGCCGGATTGAAAAAGCTCAAACAGTTTATTATTGGAAAGATGGTCATGGACCTGTGTTGCAACACATTTTTCCAGGATTTTAGAGATGAATGGCAAGTTAGAAATTGGACGGTAATTATCTAGGTTAGATGGATCAGCCCCTGGTTTCTTAAGGATTGGGGAAATAATAGCAGATTTGAAAGAGGAGGGTACAGAGCCAGAAGCAAGTGAACAGTGAATAATTTTAGTGATTAATGTAGATAATGATGGTATGCAGGCTTTGACTACGTGAGTTGGTAAAGGGTCAAGCCAACAGGTAGTAGACTTGGATTCCCGGATGAGACCCAGTATCTCCACCTCGGTCGGTAATAAAAAAGTAGAGAGAACAGCATGTGAAGACACTTGAAGGACTGAGCAACAGAAATTATGACCTGTATTACTAGTAAGTAATTGTTGGTGGATATTTTTAATCTTAGACTCGAAGAAAGTCATAAAATTGTCGCATAGTGTGGTAGAATACATATCTGAAGGCAAATTATCCGGTGGTCGTAGAATATTTTTTACCACAGAAAAAAGTGATCTTGAGTTCCTGTCTCTGGCTCCAATTAAATTAGAGTAATAGTCGGATTTAGCTTTAGACAGTGCATCCTTGTAAAGTTGGACATGTTCAGAAAGCATTTGTTTATGTACAGTGAGACCCGATTTGGCATGCAGACGCTCTAACCTACGACCTTTAGTTTTAAGTTGACGAAGTTCTGGAGTAAACCATGGAGCAGAATGGTTAAAAGAAACAGTCCGGGTTTTCACAGGTGCATACACATCCAAAATCTCAGTTAGTCCATTGTTATAATAAGAAGCCAGTACATCAGCATCAGAAAAAATAGCTTTGCTGGAGAAGATGGCAAGTTCATCAGCAAAAGAAGACACATCAATGTTCTTAATGTTCCGAAATTTGATAGAACGACACAGATTTACCTTAAAGACTGTCAGTTGGGTGCAAAACGACACAAGCAGATGGTCTGATATGGACAAGTCAGAAGCAGTACAATTATAAGGAATTATGCCAGAACAGCAGATGAGATCGAGGATGTGCCCTTTAGAATGAGTAGGCAAGTTAGTGAATTGCTGCATACCAAAACTATCCAGACAAGATAAAAATTCACTTGTACTTGTGTTATTGACATTATCTATATGAATGTTAAAATCACCCAACATGATAACATTAAGTATAAATAAAGTAGTAGTTTTTGTTATTTTTGGACCAAAATGTATTTTCAATGCTTCAAAAACTTCTAACTAACCCACTGATGTCACATGGACTACTTTGATGATGTTTTTATTACCTTTCTGGACATGGACAGTATACCGTACATACATTTTCCATGGAGGGACAGAAAGCTCTCGGACTAAATCTAAAATATCTTAAACTGTGTTCCGAAGATGAACGGAGGTCTTACGGGTTTGGAACGACATGAGGGTGAGTCATTAATGACATAATTTTCATTTTTGGGTGAACTAACCCTTTAAGGGGCATGTGAAATTTAAAAATATCCTCTTCAGCATACCACTGTACACCAAGAGCTCGCTCCACAGGTCTTCCATATCCAGGTCAAGTTCTTTCAACTCCTGTGCCCTATCAGCCTCAGTAATAAGCCTAAAACTGCTCAACGGTTACTGGTCCACTTTGTTCAATTGAAACCTCCAAATGCATAAAGTGCCTTCAATCCCTGATAAGGATGAATGGCATGAGCTTTTGTGTCCAAAGACTTCACAAAGTCATCCACATAAAAGTTGTTTAAGACTGAACTGGTTGCCTTACTGAGAAACATTCTTTGTTGTCCTTGGCTGTTCAGGGCATAGCTGGCACAATTACTGAGGCTGATAAGTGTGCTGAATAGGATCTTCAAATGTCATGTGTCCCTTAAAGATCAACTATGCACTAGATGATAAATTCTGTCCATGGTCAGTTCTATATATGACCCTTTGGGATTTTTTGCACTCATTACAGACTTTTACCGTACCCTAAGACATGTCACCTTCATCTAACACACCTGATTCAAGTCATCAGCTAATTAGTAGAGACTGCAAGAGTTGAATTGGGTGTGTTAGATGAGGGAGACATGCAAAATGTGCAGTGGTGGGGGGGGTCCCCAGGACAGGTTTGAGAACCACTGCCCTAAGACACCATTAAGGGAACATCAGGAGTCGTTCTTAGAGGAGGGGCTCCTGTGAAGTCTCATCACTGGACTGCTAACCCCCTCCAGGCAAGCAGGAGGCACCTTTCTCGAAGTGTGAAATCATCAGACTTTAACCCTCTGGGTTCTCAGGCTGAATTGGGGTGCTGGAGTAGTTTTGACATGCCCTGAAATTTGTGCTTTTTTCAGTTGCTTATAAACAAGTTAATGACAAAAGTCTCATTACACTGTATTCAGCACAAACTAGGCTACAATAATATGTGAGCTACAAGTATGTACATGTTTGTATTTTTGAGAGAATTACGTATATGCATGTGTAGCGAATTAACTCAAAGGGGAAATATTAATAATTATTCATAACTCATTATGATTATTAATTATGATTAATTATGAATATGTAAATCCGTTAATCGGATTAACTGGATGTAGCTACATTAAGATTAATATTACAATCAACTAACCTGTTCATCCAGTGAACACTCAGTGTTGATTGTTTATTAATTCTAAGAAGTGTTAATTTCCAGGTTATGGAAAAATAACATTCTTATTGTACCGTATTACTCATAGCAGGCAGTCGGGATCTAAATCACTTAAGAGGCAATTTATTAGCAGACGGAGTCAGAACCAAACATGCATTGTGCACAATCCTAATTAACTAACTCACAAACACATAACTAAACTAACAAACACATAACATAAAACAAAGGTCACACGCATATGAGTAATGAGTAATGATTGAGTTGAACCGGAAGAGGTACTGTTACTAGAGCTATAGGAAAAAGTCAAAGACAATCTGAAAAGGACTCATCAGTTTCTTTTAGCAATAGCAAAGGTAAGTCTTACAAATCAATACTAAATCGCTGTTTAGTGTTAAAATGTACGATACTTGAAAGATGCCTTTAGGCTGAGGAGCGTCGGATCGGCAGGTTGAGGAGAGGTCTTGAGGATTTCGTCTGAAGTTGTTGCCAGTCTTTTCTATATTGGATGTTGAGCACATGGCTGGTTTATAGGCCGAGGCTGGCAGGCCTCTTAAGTTTGATGCAGCCAATGAAGGTGTTGTATTTCCGGGTGACAACACACCCCCTTGTCGAGGCTTTTATGACCAAGCAGATTAACAAGCTGAGTCTTTGAATAAGAACTATTAAAGATTCTTGTAATACTTATGTGTTGCGCAGGTATGGACATACCGCATACACAAGCATTTAAATCTTCCCGATACGAATGCATAGACACTAAACATGGCATGATTGAATTTACCTTAAATGTATCATAAAACATACACATACATACGTTAATACAATGATTGTAATACAGCAACGGTAATAATGGATACCATTTCCTGGGACTGTGCATGTTCATTTATAGAACAGTCTGTCCATGTCATGATCACCAGTTGGAGTGCCCTAGGCAGCCACTAGAGGGCACTCCAACCCGGACTGTTCTTCACCCCATTTGTGAACTGCATTTCCCATAACCCACTTCCCGGACTAATTACCTCTTCATTGCACCCAGCTGTCTTGTGTTATGTTCATTGGTGTCTGTCTATTTATACTGAGTTTGTTCCTGCTTTTGTTATCGTGGTTTCATTTCATGTCACTGGCTTCCGTTTATTGTCACTGGATTCTCTGTTTGTTTTTCTTTGTTTTCTGTATGGACTGATGTTTCCTGGATTATGTTTATCGGATTGCCCCATTAAAGCTGCACTTGGATCTTACCTGTTTGTCTCTGTGCCATTTTGTGACAGTCTATACATTAATGCAAGAGAGTCTGTGTGGCTAATGCAGGAAAGATGCACGTTTTTGTGTGTCTCTTCTCTGCTCTCCATGCGGCATTTATTGGTGCAATAAAACTTGTAACTGAGAACTTCTCGGGGGATGGAAGCCAGACCCCAGAGTGAGCTTAAAACTATTGGTCAACTAACAAATAACTGTGTCTGATTTGTCTCAGTCATTACACATGGTTTCTGAAAAAATAAATAAGTCACTGAAATAAGGCCTTAAAATACATACTAAACATTTTTTCACAAGACTTTTGGCAACTGTATATTTCTGTCTAGAGTTTTAGCTTCAAAGTGATTTGAAAATCATCCTGCCTACTCAGTCACATAAAACAATGTAAAACAATGTTTCTAAACACTTTTTGTTTTGAAAGGCCATATGCGAGGATGCGTGAATCTTTATGAATAATGCTGTGATTCACACCTGAGGAGGTTAAGACCCTGCCCCTAATGAGCCACATAATGAGCCATTCAGTCAGGAATGTGACTGAGTGAACTAAGAAAGAATGCAATGACAAAAGAAATATATAATTTTTTGTTTGTAGTTAGAATATTGTGAACTATATAAATGAGTCAAAGACACATTTTGAGTACACAGTTATACCTGGAAATAAATCCTGTTTAAAGATATACGTGAACATCACATACCTGGCATTTGGTGTTTCTATCAGGGCTTAAAAATGAAAAAAAAAAAAAAAAAATTCAGTCGTTCCACTCTGAGCAGAATCGGTATTTTAACGTTTCTGTTCCAGCATTCCTTCGTATTATAAACGTTCCGAAACCGGTTTGATTAGAAAAAATAATGGTTAATAACGTTATTTTTTTATTTTATTTTTTATTTTTGCATGTAGCCTACTTAATAATAATCATAATAATTTATTTATTAAAAAACAAAGAGAGTGTATTTGCCATCTCACCCAATAGGCATACAATTATCTTTTATAACAAGATTCTGTCCAAATGTAACCCTATTAAACGAAAGGAAAAACAATGGTTTATAAATTAAAGTATTTTTTCAAGATATTTTAATGTTTGCTGCATGGTTAAAAATACCGACGCTATTCCTGAGAGGAAAAAAGTTAAGTCGCATAGGCCTATACGTTGCATTTTATTATTACATTCAGAAATAATGATAATAAAGTTATTGGTAAATAAAATAAAATGTAAAAGTAGCCTAGCCTACATAGCTTTGTTTATAATGTTTGTAAATATAAATTACGAACAAAACTGCCCTATATTATTTTACCTATCCACTTAGCCTATACTCCACAACAAAACCTCTAAAATTAACAGTTGGACTATTCAGGCTATATAAACGTCAAGCCAAAACGAATTAAAAAAATTATCTTTTCTTTTTTAACGCCATTCCAGCCTCTATTGCTATATTCAAGGTGAGAAACAGGTTTATTTATTGGAAATAAAACTGAATAAGATGCAAAACTAATTCATTTAAAGTGAATCTGTAGCCTACCTGTCTCATTCGGCACAAATCCAACTGTTTTCATCTTCGAGACGAATGCTAAACTATTATTTATTATATGAGCTTTGTACTTCACTCGCATTATCGACATCATCCTTCACATATAACAGCACAGTAAGGCGGTGGTCACGGGTGGTAAACTGCAGATTGTATTACAGAATTGAATTTAGCAGTGTAACATTTGGTTGATATTTAACAGGTTGCGATATCAAGTTAGCAATGCAATAATTAGTGTGCGTGTGTGAGGCGCCGGTGCGACCACTGGATTTGTTTTCCTTCTATAAGACAGTAAACTGTCTCTGTAATTTATGGTCATACTTCATACTGTTACAATACCACTGGTGTATAAAGCACACAACAAGGAGATAAGATCAAAACAAGTATTTTACTAGATAATCCAACTGGAGAGTACAGGAACAGGACAAGAACATACACCAAAGTATACACGAACGACACCCGACAACCAACTGAACAGAAACTGGAACTTAAATAGACAGACTGATTAACTCAAACGACAGACAGCTGTGATGAATTGGATTAGTGTCCATGGATACTGATTGTGGCAGGAAACTAGAATAAAGGAACATGTGACAGATGACAACAAACAAACAGAAAGTCCATGTGCATTACGCCCCCTCCCGGAAAGGCGCGTCCTCGTGCCGTAGAACGAGGGGAAGATGAAGATGGGATGCAGATGATGATGTAGGAAGTGGTTCAGGAGGCGGACGGCTCACCGGGAGGAGGCGGAATAAAGGAGTCCAGGGTGGTGCAGGAGGTGGTGAAGTATGGTGGATGGCCTTAAACAGGGGCTGCAGGATGTTGAGCCAGACCACAGCCAGGATGGTGCCCCACGGTGACGTTGATGGAGGGAGGAGCCATGGAAGGTAGTTGTTGACCGCCATGGGGAGGATCGCAGTCAACAACGGTGAGGATGGAGCCCACCGCGTAGTCGACGTGCTGAGGTGGTGGAGAGATGGTGAATATCCAAGCGGCCACAACAGAGCCACAGTGACAACCTCCGGCAATCGAGGAGGGGATCCGGAGGTCTGAAGACGCGTTGGAGCGACCGAGGGCGGAGACGGAGCATGAGGTAGGGCGGAGCAAGCCGTAGTGGAAGGGGTGGAGGACCAGAGAGCAGCAGATGTATGGTTGTAAGGCCGATGATCACCTCCGAGGTTGAGGGTGGAAGGAGCGCAGGAGTCAGGGCGATGGATGGAGGCAGCTCGAGACTGTCCGAAGCTGGAGGCGGAGCTTTGGGCTCCTCGTGCCCAGGAGAAGACGGATCCCAGCAGGCCCGAGATTATACCACGCTACTGAGAGGAGATGGTGTTGAAGGACTGTAGGGAGACGTAGATGACTGGATGGCACTGATGGTTGTGGGCTGAGAAACAGGCTGAAGTGTACTCGTGGGCTGCTGGAGCGGGCTCGGCGGAGGCTGGAGCGGGCTCGGCGGAGGCTGGAGTTCCATGCAAAAATCCACCAAAAAACTTACCATTCACAATCATCAGCTTGATCAAGTTGATCCTCGAAATGAAATTAAAAGTTGTGCTCTTCCTTTGAGGTAAATTCTTCCAGAATTATTCCCCACTGCATCTCAAAACGATGTACATGAATCTGACTAAGCTTGATGCATTTTTTCAAGTTGACGCGGGCATTCACTCGCATGGATCGCCTCAGGATTTGCCTTTGAATGCTGCGCGCTCTTCGTGGGTGTGGCAGCATTAGCGGATAGTAAGATGACTCATGTTTGTGTAATTAATATTCACTAAGGTACAGTTCATTTTCTGAGGACTATCAGAATGGACTTCATTGAGAAAGAGACTGTAGCTCGCGCATCATGTTAGTTTTCTTTATTTTGCAAAAAGCACAACATTTTGTTTTTACTGTGAGTGTACACAAAAGAAGACATTCTACAGTTTTTAATAATATATAACTCTTATTTGTATGTCCAAAATTCCCAGAGTATTTTGAGTCTCTTTCGCACTGGTAAGAAAAAAACCGACCCCTGAGTGTTAAGCACTAACTCCCACGTACCCTCCAGATCAGCAGGTGGCACCACTCTCCAACTTGAGCCTATGTTTCCAGTTGCTACAAAAACTAAGTTCTGTATTATTTAGTGTTTTTTGACTTTTGTGTCTGTATTGATTTCCCAGTTTTTGGAAGCTCAGCTTCTTATATTTTGTTGCACTTTTACTTCAGTAAATATTGTATTTTGTTGGAATCCTACACCTCACTGCTTTTTCCTCTGCTCTCAGGTTCATTCATTAGAGAGTTAGCTCAGTTAGTAAACTCTGACTTTGAACATGAGGCTTTGAACAGCCTATTTTCATCTTCTGCTTTAATGTCACTGCACTCTTCTCCATATACATACTGGTGAGCTTTATTTAATTTTTTACTTCATAATCATACTTCAACAGCCAGAATTTTATGATGCACAAGAACAAACCTCTTCCGGAAGCTCAAATGTTCTGCGTAACCAATGAGGTGCGTTACCATGTGTTACGCAGACTGTTCCAGAGGTTGGGCGCTAAATGGATGTACCGCCAGAATTTTGAGATCGCAGTGGACTTAAAGGACTATAATGGGATGAGCTTGCTCAAGTACCATAGAAGCTAAACTACTCAGGACTTTATAAGTAATTAGCCAGATTTAAAATGTATGCAACGTATAATAGGGAGGCGGTGCAGTGTTGACAGAAACGGGGTAATATGGTCATACTTCCTGGTTCTAGTAAGGACTCTATGCTACATTTTGGACCAGCTGGAGTTTGTTTATTGAGCATACAATGACAACCACCCAGTAAAGCCCCAGATAAAAGAATAGTCCTAGTACTGAGCCTTGCAATACTCCCTACTAATCTTGTAATCGATATACCTCTTCATTTACTAACACAAACTGATGACAGATAATTACAATTTGATCTATGCCATTTTCGAGCTTATTCAAAAGAATGTTGTAGTCGATAGTATCAAATGCAGCACTAAGGTCCAATAACACTATTAGGCCACATCCACACAAGGCCAGAGCTTTCCCTTTTTTTTCCTCATCTCACAAAATATCTGCGTACAGACGAAAACACTGAAACTGACTCAAAACGATGTAGTATACATGCCAGATCAGTATGTGGTGCTAAATGCCACAGAAATACACTAAAAACCTTGCTTGCTGTATACAAACTTTAATAAAGCTAAGTAATAAAGCTTTACTTTAGTAAAGCTAATAGGCTCAGTAGCTTCTGTGGCATGAACACAAGCATGTAGACCGCCATTGTTGTTGTTCATACTTGACGTAGCGGTGTCTGACTAGAGTTTAGACAACGTTCTATTAACAATGTTCTATTCACACAGATTTAATCCCTCATTTCTTTCATCAAACTTCTTTCTTCACCTTCTTTGAAACTGTATCAAATGCCCTTCTTGAAAAAAGAAAAAATTCAGTGAGCTTTACAATTCATAATTATTTATAAAACATTACATTCACTCCTAAGAACAGGTGTATCTATGGGCAAGCTAGCATGTTAGCTTAGCACACCAACAAAACAACAATTTATGAGATTATAACCATGTTTTTGCTCTAAACTTAAAAGTCAAGTGTTTTAAATAACCTTCTGTGATCTGATGTGGCTTCGGATCAAAAATTCTGACAAAAAATATACAGTCAAACCAAAAATTATTCAGACATTTTTGATATTTTTGATATATTTTTACTAGTGGGTACAGAACACTATAGTTCATTTATGTAAGTGAGGATTGCAAAATAAAGTAAACTGTCACATATTATACCCAAAAATTCTTCATACAGTGGACTAACAGTAAAATTTATAAAAATTTGGAACCAAAATTTATTCAGACACTTTGACCTGACCATGTTTTGCTTAAGTGTTATCTGACATATTTTTTTTTTCTGACACAGTTTAACTCTGAGATCTTGTCAAATTTTATTACCATTTTTTTTAAACTATAGTGGATAAACTGTATTAAAGGTGCTATATGTAAGATTTTTGCAGTAAAATATCCAAAATCCACCAGGCCAGTGTTATATATTTTAAATATATATTTGTAAACTTGAGTACTTACAATATCCCAAATGTTTCCAACTATTTGTAAATTGTGAGAAAATTGCAATTTTAACCAAGGCAATATTACACATTTTAATAGACAAGGGAACATCTGTTTTGATATATTTATAGACAGAAAACAAATTGTTGTTATATAGCTCAACACGTTTAGTCTTATTGTTTAAATCAGTTTTCTTGATTTTTTTTTCGAGTACCATGCTTTACCATGCCTCAGAGAAAAACACTATTTTGTCAAATAGCTAACATAGCATAATCAGATGCAGCTTTATTTTTATTAACAGTAATACATAATTTTCTCCATCATACAATACGTTTTAAAATTAATTGCATGCCATTTATCAACACAAGCCATCCAGCATTTAATATGACATTCTAAAATCGATCTGTCTTACTGCAGTGTGTAACAATGTCTCACAGCAGCCACCGAGTGAATGCACAAAGTAACGTTATAACATTTTCAACATACTCAAATGTATCTAATATGATAATCAGAGCTGCATTACCTCATACTCATGACCAGAAAAGCGGAAGTAGCGTCGGCGACTGTGACATAATAAAAGTTCCACTGCTCGTGAAGCATGTGTTGCGCAATCGCTGTCGCTTTTTGTCTCTAGCGGACAAAATTATTACATATTGTATCTTTAATGAATGAAATGTTCAAGGTGTCTGAATAAATTTTGGTTTGACTGTATTTTTTTATGGTAGGCCTATTCTGCAAATGTGAAAAGCTATGTCGATTAGCATTGCATTATTAATTTAATCTATTATTATGAAAATACCCTACATGGCATGAAGAACACAGATAAACCATATATTGTTGCAATTGTGTATTTATTGTCTTCAAAAGTGTCTATCTGCATGTTATATTCAGTGCGTCCCAATTTGCATACTTGTGCACTATTCTATGACATTTTTAATGCCTGTTCTTCACAAGTGCTATTTGTGGACAAAATGTGCACAGAGCGCCCTCAAGGCCCTTTCACACTGAACGCGATGCGAAAAAGCGAGGCTAATCGCAGAAGAAAGGACCTTTCACACCGAATGTGAAACGATTGATCATCATCTGCTAATTCACACCTGCACGCTAGGTGGCGCCGATCAACAGTGTATTTGTCCTTGGGTGTCTTGTATAATATGCAGTGTTAAATTAAGATGAATAATGTTTGGTACTTCATTAGAAACAAAATCTATCTGTAATGCTTACAAGAATACATCATAAAATATAATTAGAGGTACAGTTAGCATCAAGCTACATTTCAAAATGTATATGATTATTAATGTCTTTGTGATTATCATAATCATAACACTCATGCACATGGAAGAAAACGGACAGTGATCACATAATATACTGTGTGCAGAATTATTAGGCAATTTGATTTACCAATCATATTTTTTTTCTAAGCACATTTTACCAATTCCAATCCACATTAATCTTAATAACTACTATTAATATTGTTTTTAATCATTTATAAGTGATATATAATTGTTCATAAAGGCTGGAAATGAAAAATGCCTTATATTCAGGTGTGCAGAATTATTAGGCAGGTTTTCTTTTATAGGCAAAATGAGCCAAAAAAGAGATTTAACTCAGGCTGAAAAGTAAAAAATTATTAAATACTCATGAGAAAGATGCAATACTAGAAATTGCAAAGTTAAAGCATGACCAAGGGACAGCAAAATGCTCATTGGGTCAGCGGAGTCATACAAAAACAGGTGGAACAGAAAATACACATGTTAACTGCAAAATAATTAAGAATTAGGTGAAGAATTAGGTGTGAAACCATCAGGAACCCTTTAGTCTCCAGCACCACCTTTTTCCAGAACTGCAACCAACCTGGAGTCTCCAGAAGTGCAAGGTGTCAGGATCTCAGAGACTTAGGTTAGCTAAAGAATCCTAAAAAATGACCTGCTCTTAATAAGAATCACAAGCTGAAGTGTTATAAAATACATGAAGACTGGGTTTTTATAGGCCTTATAGACAGCTTGAGAGTGACTCCTGAAGGACCAGCACCACATCCTCTTGTACCACTGTTTGAAGAATTTATCTTCCAGAATCTAGCAGTAAGTTTTGGAAGATCATTTTTAGTCCATCTCTGCAAGATGGACATTTCAGGATAAGAGATGGACTAAAAGTGAACTCCCACATCTTACTGCCAGATTTTGGAAGATAAATTCTTCCTGACACCTTGGACTTCTGGAGACTCCAGGTAGGTTGCAGTTCTGGAAAATGGTGGCGCTGGAGACTAAAGAGTTCCTGATGGTTTCACCCTTAATTCTTCACCTTAATTCTTAATTATTTTGCAGTTAACATGTGTCTTTTCTTTTCCACCTGTTTTTGTATGACCCCGCTGACCCAATAAGCATTTTGCTGTCCCTTGGTCATGCTTTAACTTTACAATTTCTAGTATTGCATTAGTATTGCGTCCTTCTCATGAGTATTTAATAATTTTTGACTTTTCAGTCTGAGTTAAATCTCTTTTTTGGCTCATTTTGCCTGTAAAAGAAAACCTGCCTAACCTGAATATAAGGCATTTTTCATTTCCAGCCTTCATGAACAATTATATATCACTTATAAATGATTAAAAACAATATTAATAGTAGTTAAGATTGATATGGATTGGAATTGGTAAAATGTGCTTGGAAAAAAAATATGATCAGAAAATCAAATTGCCTAATAATTCTGGACACAGTGTACAGTGGAAAATGAATAGAAATTATATTCTGGAGGGGGGGATCCTCACTTTTTCGCGTTGTGCCCAGTGTGAATAGCCTCGATTAAAGAGTGTGATCGTGGCGAACATTCGCACCGAATTTCATGTTCAGTGTGAAAGGGCCTTCAGGCTTCCAGTATGAATTGAAAACAGTACAACAGTATCCAGCGCTCATAATGATTACAACAGCGCATTATGGGTAAAACTTCAATAAATATTACTCCTCTGTATAGAAATTTGACAAACATATGAGAATCCATCAATATTTCTCCAAATGTGCATGCTTTCGAGCTAAAAGCCCTGAGGGATGTTATTTTGTCAAGCATTTTCAAGACGAGGAATTTTTTTCTCAATTAATGTGGCTGACGTTCATATTTCAAAGAAACGTTTTTCATATTCATAACTCCTGACGCATATTAACAAATTACGGTCACTATAAGATTTTGAGAGTAAAACAGAACTCAAAAATTGAAGCTTAGATCTTTTTAATGATGTATAGTTTGTCAACACAATTACATTACATCTAGCAGTAACTTTACAGTAAGCTAATTTAACCCTCAAAAAAATTTCACCTTTTACATGTTATTGTAGGAGACCTCTAATGCAGAAATAAATGGGTTTTTACATTTTTGACATTTTAGTAAGTTTTTAGGGGAATGTTTAGCTATTGCAATGTTGGGCCTGTGGGTTAGCAGAATTTCAGTGATTTCATTCACTGTCTGAACAAATGTAGACAACATCTAAGGGTTCATTTGCAGGGTGTTCTGCTTATGTAGCCCCATAACAGTAGCCTATATATACATTAATAATCACACAATATTAATAATTGGACAAGTCATATTTTTATGAAAAATAATTTATTATAAAAAATATGTTCAGATTATATTTACAAAAACTGATGAACTGAATGAAAACTTTAGCATTAATGTAATTTCGCTATGTTCATAGCCATATTCAATTATGATTGTCCTAAAGGCAATTCTTATCCTCTGAGAAGCAGAGGTAGACATTACTCTTGCTTGCAAAGTATTTTGGTGTATTCTTTACCACAGTGTTTGCAGCATTTTGTTCATATCTTTTGACAAACTTTCAGAAATACCCCAGTGATATCCTGACCTGAAAAATCAGTGTTGGTAATGATAAAATCCTTTATCAGCCAGCGACACTTGTCACAGGGCATGGTCTGTTCTTGAATGACTTGATTTTGCTGGCATAATGTCCACATAATCATCAGATGGGTGGTCACTGGGTTTTTCTTTTCCAGTTCACAGGCATCTCCACATTCCTCTTCATCACTTGTATCAGAATCCATTTCAAAGTCACTGTTCCTGTTTTGGATGGCATCAATGACATCATAACTTGGTAGATAACATGGTCTTTCCTGGCTGGTGGCATTCTGAAATGGAAAAAAAACAGTGGTTATTTTCCATATCCCAATCATACTTAGACATTTTAAAGAATTCACACATTCCACAGAATTCACACATTACATTATGGCTATCTTATTGTGCCCTCTATTTATCATGCTAATAGCGTTGATACCCCCCACTTTCCAGAACATTATCACCTGTCCCTCATGCAGCAAGCAGATATTTGGGCAAACAAGCAAAGCCCAGAAAAGAAAACAGGACCAGTTAAGTAAATTTTATAAATGATAAGATGCAGATAGTTTCAAATATTGCTGCCCAAATACTTTCAAATACTCAAAGAAATAATATATTCCTTAATTCAACTTTTGTTGAAAATTAAATTTTGTTTAAAACTCAAAATTGTAACAAAGAAGACATTTAAAACTTGAGAATAATCAAAAACATTGTTTCTATTAGTATTTCTTTCACATGAGTAAAATTCATCCATGTAATGTGAAAGGTGCACAGTCAAATTTTGCTACCCCTTTCACCCAGTGTTGTAAAATTACAACATTGACATTACAAGCTTAAAATCTAATATGATTAAAGCATTCAATAGTTCCTTAATATCTGCATGATCTAGACATGCTACTAATCACATAAAAATATTTTGGGCATTTTACTTACTTGAATCTTGATTTATCCAGTCCACTAAAACATGATGGTGTGCTTCAAGGCAAGATCGCAGGTTATGTGAGTTCATGACCAGTTGAACAGGCCTATTCACAAAATATTCCACCCAATAGCATTACAAGGCTGAACAATAGGACCTATTAGTTGTGTAAATGTGGTCTTAGAGAGAAAAAACATCTGCAGGTTTATTTTAGAAGAGATAAAATTGATGTTGTAATATCACAACAGTGGGCCTTACAGGGTTAAACAAAGAAGCTTCAGTGCATTGGCATCCTCATGAAGGTTAACAGGTATAATTAGAGGGTTAAAGGTAGGGTAGGCAATTTTGGAGACATCTATTAAAAACGCAGCTATTAAAAAAGGTTCAAACATTCACTGATGCTCCAGAAGGAAACACGATGCATTAAGAGCCGGGGGGTGAAAACTTTTGAACAGGATGAAGATGTCCAAATTTTTCTTATTTTGTTGAAATATCTTTTTTTTTCCCTTCTTCTTCTTCTTCTTCTGCTTCTTCTTTTTTTTCCATTTAGTACTGCCCTTCAGAAGCAACAAAAGATACTTGCATGTTTCCCGGAAGACAAATTAAGTACAATTTACCTTCAGCTATTTTTTTGTCTTGTGGACTATATGTAAACATCTTTTATGTAAAATATCTTACTCAGGACAGTACTAAATAAAAAAGGAGAGAACAACCAATGAAACAGACCTACAACACATTCATTATACAGAATAATTAATATTAACATATGAGCATGGAAAAAAATGACAACAAACTCCCAAGCACAAGGGAGAAATGCATATATGCATATGCATATATAATAATATTTAAAAGGGCTAATAATACTTTCTATGTTTACGAGCACTGCAGTCTCATGATAAACGACACATAGTTTAACACAGAAAGAATAAAGACATAGTTTATTTTTTCTCCATTTGTCTTTTGTCTATTAGAATAATCGTGTCATCATGTACACACCACTGTATCAGTGTCCAGTTTGCACATATATTTCATTTGAAGAAAACTTGATGAAATATGTGCGCATACACCGTGCTGGTTCATGTTTGGTGCAGGAGAATATGTGAAATATGTCTATAAAAACTTTAAACATGGATACTTTATTCTGTATATGAGCCATATACAGAGCCACGTGGCTAGTGTTGTTAAACTCATCGCGGAGCTCCGCGCTGAAACCGATCCGCGTGTAACAATTGTTTTTTTCATGTGTTCGTCTTCAAACTCCAGTTCTGACTGCATCGCAGGCAAAATACAAACAACACACATGTGCTAGCTGTACTGAGGGAAACATACACACAGCTCGCATGTGCGAACGCAGAGCAGACAGAGGTAAATGAACAGTACTTTTGTGACATTTGAATTCTCCGCTGTAATGCAATCTCATGCAAACATATTTTCCATTTGTGCTGGTAGATTACAACAAAACAAACCACATGCACCCAAACTTCTGCTATGGTCGCATCGCAGGAAAACACATTTTTGTGTTGTAGCACTGAGGAAACAAGCACCTACGATCCATGTCTCTGAATGACAACAGAGACAGAGGCAAGAGAAGTGAAACTACCTCATGCATAATACCGCAATTATAATCTTATGCATACTACAGCGCAGTGATTGGATTGAATGAGCTTTATGTCTTGAATAAATGCAGAAACTGTTGACGTCAGCATGTTCAACCAGCCCATACTGGAGCCAATCAGCACTCCGGATCATGCCGGTAGTACACGATGACGTCAGATTTATGCTATGAATATTGTTTATGTGTGATACGTAGCGCCACCCTGTGGCTGATTTGTTTCATACTTCATAGACTGCTAGAGTCAAGAGTCAAACAGGCCCAGCAAGTTTCGTTTTGATCGGCCTCTGTTAACTTGGTCTCAAATTTCATAGGCCAATGGCAGCCATGTTTTTTGAGAGATGCATTCACGGCACCTTTGACCAAGACACTGTAGTGTCTTGTAGTTCCACTTTCATGTTTTTTTCCCTATTACAGTGTCACCAAGTGGCCAAATGCTACATTTTTTTACTGTGACCTCGGACTGAGCTTGTACACGTGTACCATGTTTGGTGAAAATATCTCATTGCAATCAAGACATATAACCATTTTAGTAAAAGGCAACTGCCTACTTCAAAAATGTTGGCGTTCCTTTGTGAACCTGAATCACCAATCAAAATTATTTTGATAACTTTGATAATGAGTGTTTTTAGATGATACATGTCAAGTTTTTAACAGATTGCACAAATGGCCAATGAGGAGTTTGAAAAAGTAGATTTTAATCGTAAAAACAAAAAATTTGTTTGACAGCAGTGGTTCTTGAGGCAAAGTTGTTCAGAATGAGGAGATTCAACATATGATATGAATATTGTGTGAATATTGAAGCTTATAGGCCAATGGCATCCATGTTTTTCGAGGTACACGAATGTCATCATAAATCATCTAGGCAGCTCGGACAATTGGACTAACAGTTAGTAGTTAAAGCTGTTTTTTATGTTAGGTTTTTTTTTTTTCGTATTATAGTGCCACCAAGTGGTAAATCTCCGGGGGTTTTTTTTGTTGTTGTTGTTGTTGTTGTTTGTTTTTTTGTATGATCCCTGAATGAACTCGTACACAAGTATGACAAGTTTGGTGAAAATATCTCATTTCGTTCAAGAGTTATAACCATTTAAGTGAAAGTGGCCCTGCCTATTTTGAAAGTTTTTTTCCCGCATCCCGTCATGAGCATGAATCACTGATCGAATTTCTTTTGATAACTTTTTGCCAGGAAGGTCTCTAGATGATGTAAATCAAGTTTCGAGTGAATCGGACAAACTGCCTATGAGGAAAAAGTAGATTTTTCAGAAAATTCAAAATGGCAGAAAAATTTTAATGGCGGAAATGAAATCAGGTTTCAACTCTCTAGGCCTTATGGTTTGGTCTGCACAATCAGTTTAAGGTGGAATAATAATAATAATAGTAAAAATACTATCCTTCCTCGCAATGTGAAATACCTCTAGTTTTATTTTCTTCCACATGCTCTCCAGAAAAGAGATTCCATAGTTTCTTTTTGCAACATCAAGTATTTCTGAGCTATCGGATATGCTGAGGAGTTGAGACAAATCAGGAAGATTATTTACAAAACAGTCTTTTGTGGTAGAAGTGATAGTTCAACCATATTTGTAACAAGGAGTTGATTTTGTTGCCTTGGCTAAATGGAGTATACATGAGACTAGATAATGATCTGAGATGTCATTGTTATGCTGCAGAATTTCAACGCTATCAACATCCATGTGACATTATTAAGTCTAAAGTATGATTACGACAATGAGTGGGTCTGACATGTGTTGTCTAACTCCAGTAGAGTTTAGAATGTCTATAAATGCTAATCCCAATGCATCTTTTTATTATATATATGGATATTAAAATCACCAACAATTAAGACTTTCTGCAGCCAGTACTAACTCAGATAGAAAATCAGCAAATTCTTTGATAAAGTCTGTATGGTGCCCTGGTGGCCTGTATGCAGTAGCCAGTACAAATGGGATTTATCATTTACACTTGTTACACTAAATAGCATTAAATAAAGCACAATCACTTCAAAAGAATTATATTTTAAAACCAGACCTCTGAGAATTACTGAAAATAGTACTATAAATTGTAGCGACACCTCCCCCTTTGCCTTTTAGACACGGCTCATGTATATAACAATATCCTTGGGAGGTAGACTCATTTAAATCATGTAATCATCTGGTTTTAGCCTAGATCAAGGTTATGATTTGTGATCATATCATTTACAAAAAGTGCTTTTTTTCTAATATTCATCATGCCGAGTTTTATAGTCATAAGCTTGCATAACATGTTGACATTAAGTCTGATTATTCACAGATTCATTATGAACTATTAACAGTTTATTTAAACACCATGTAGATAACATATTTGATGTAATTACAGGGATTGTTTCGGTCACTGATTGTTATTTCTGATTTTACTTATTTTGAATGCTATTGTTTACACTCTTATTCATTCAATGGATAAATAATTTTTCTTCATTAAGACATTAATTTAATTAATAAAACAATTTGGGCCAATATTTGTGCGTGTTTAGTTAAGTTTATAGATATTTTACTGGTTAAATCTGTGTACAACAGTGGTTCTAAAGCAGGGGGCCCCAATAAGTCTTAACATTATTTTAATTTAGTTATATTAACATAATCGTGGAGCTAAAAAGGTTGAGAACCACTGGTATAGATCAGTCTAATATGCATCTGTAACGATGTAGCGGTTCGTACAGTTATTAATCAGTTTATGGGTTAGATATATGAATATGATAAATCATAAATCTTTATGATTTTTGATGATGCATATACCGACCCAAGGGGGAATTAAACATATATTGTGAATCAATTACAACGAATTATAATTAATTACATATATGATTAGTTCAGGTTCAATAATTATTTAGAGAAACTACCAGCTCGTCCAGCAAACCGTTGCTTCTCATAGAATATTATGAACGGAGTTATTCTCTGGCCATGAGAATAAATTCCTATTATAGCATCAAAGCATAAAACGATCGAAAAACGTTAAAGTGACTTGGTCTTCAGTTGAAAGAACAAACAGAACAATCGAGCGTGAATAACGTTTTTAATATATGCAAACTACGACTACAGAGGTTATACTTCTAAATATATATACAAGAATATACACACATATGTACAAGAGTGGAAGTAGAGAAGGAAAGAGAGAAGGCAAGTAGCAAAACTTACAAAACAGTCCTTGGAGCCAGCACGGAAATCAGTTTCATTATCTAAGATTGAGAAACGGCAGTATACTTGCATTGGTTGTGCGTGTCGAATTTCAGTTTAGCGCTGGTGCAGTTCGTTGGCTTCTTCCGTTCCGCGGGAAGGTTTGAATTGAGGACTTGAGAGTTAGTTTCGCTGGAAGATGGTGGTCCCGAAGATGAGCGCGATGGCAGCGCGGTCGCCGTGACGTCCGGGAGAGACGTGCGTGGGTGATTCAGGGCCGTCGGGAGAACACACAGGAGAATCCTGGTGTTCCCTTTTTATGACAGATAAGCCGACACACCTCCATGAGGTGGAATAGCCAATGACATTGATGCAAAGTTGGCGGGCAAGCTCTTTCTTTGTCTTGTCTCCAAGCTGAATTTACGACTATCAGATCAGATTTCGAGATGGAGTACTTTCTTCACAGTATCATTAAACACATAGAAAAATGCATCTGTCAGCTATGTGACATATCTCAGTGAATAGCTCGAGTCCGGAGCTTTACGGAGAGATCAAACTCGATAGATCAGAAAGGCATATAAAAGAAGTTATGGTTTACAGGCAAAATTCCATCATTAAAATGCACACTAGCACAAATACACTCATTTAAACACTAGGAAACATGCATACACTCGAAATACATGATGGATATATTTTGGCATGGTTGTATTTTACATATACAGTCAAAAATGTATGTTTGTGTGTTTCTGTATGTGTCTATGTGTGTGTGTGTGTGTGTGTGTGTGTGTGTGTGTGTGTGTGTGTTGGAATGTGGATCTGGCCCGTAGTCCACATGAGGGGCCCCTTTGATGTCCTAAGAGCAAGGAAATTGGGCCTCCTGTTTTACCTCGGAGGGTAACAAAGGTGTCAAGTGGGCTCATCTTTGCCAGACCGGTTGGAGCCGAGATGAGACTTTACAACCCAGTCCAGCATGCTAAAAGCGTTCTGAACATTCCAAAGTTTATTGATTATCATGATACGTGTGCATATGCTACAGCATCCATGATGACACTCACTCAGGCTGCATCAACCAGTTACTGTCACAGACCATTCCATTTATTCTGTAAAATAAATCTAAGCTGCCATGCAGCATTAATTATATTTTACAATAAATTCATAATTGTAATAAATTATTGTTTTTTTTTGTGTGTGTGTGTTTGTTTTGTCATCTTCTTTTTCTTAACTTCGCATCTGTGTGTTCTTCGGAGTTTGTGTAACCACTTTCATTCCGTACATAACTTTAACCACTTTCATTCTGTATGAGAAAGTCTTTTACTAAGAATAACGATTCTGACCATTGATAACAGAAAAATGTATTCCCAACAAGCTATTAAATATGTCTGGAACTGTCTTTGATTCACAATGGGTTTAAGATCAATAAAAAGAATACTGATAATTTTATATCTTTGGCTGTTGTTTCAGGCTTATGGTCGAGACCTGATGGAGGCGCAGGACTGGTGTAGAAAGTACATGCGATCAGGTAATGTGAAGGACCTGACGCAGGCCTGGGACCTGTACTACCACGTGTTCCGCAGGATCTCCAAACAGCTGCCACAGGTCTGCCAACAGTGTTTCCTAATGGTGTAGTGCTCAGAATAATCATTAGATCATCTACATCAGCCCTTAGCAATATCATAAATCATCATGTTGTAAATGTTGTAAAATCCATTCAGGCACTCATAAACAAAAATCAGGAGCTTAAAATCAATCCTGTACTGGACAGGCAACCAACCCAAAGAGGATAAAATAGGAGAAATATGGTCCCATTTGCGTGTCCTCGTCAAGAGCCTAGCAGCAGCATTTTGGACTAATTGCAACCGGTTCAATGCCTTTTGACAAACACCTACATACAAAGAGTTGCAATAGTCAAGTCGTGTGAACACAAAAGCATGGATCACCTTCTCACAGTCATTAAAAGAAAGAAAAGGTTTAACCTTCGCCAAGAGACGTAAATGAAAAAAACTTGTTTTAACGACTGAATTTATCTGTTTATCGAATTTTAGAGAACTGTCAAATAGTACCCCTAAATTTTTAACCACAGGTTTACAAAAAGGGGTCAGCTCACCTAAATTTGACAGTTCAGGAAGAGCAGGACCACCGAACCAAACAAGCTCCATTTTTCTCTCATTGAAGTTTAAAAAATTTGCTGACAGCCAGACTTTAACCTCCTTTAAACAGTTCACTAGAGAATCTAGAGCTTGTTCATTACTTTTCCTTAAGGGCAAGTAAATTTGCGTTGCCATCTGCATAAAAATGAAAGGAAATTCCATACTTGCGAAAGATTGTCCCTAGAGGTAAAATATACAAAGAAAATAAAATAGGGGCAAGAATGGATCCTTGGGGGACACCGCAAATCAATGGGGCAGAAGATGAATAGGCCTGGCCTATATTAACAGAGAAACTCCTATTCGATAAGAACGACCTAAACCACTTTAAAGCAATACCCCGAATACCCGCCACTTCCTCGAGGCGTGAAATGAGGATCCCATGATCGATCGTATCGAAAGCTGCCGTAAGATCTAAAAGAAGAAGAACCACAGAGTGGCCAGAATCACGTAACAATAAAATATCATTAAGCACTTTTAGCAATGCAGACTCTGTACTGTGGTGGGCTTTAAAACCGGACTGAAAAACCTCAAACACAGCATTTTGGTCCAAAAAACTCTGCAATTGGCTAAGAACAATTTTCTCTAAGACCTTAGATAAAAACGGAAGCTTTGATATTGGTCTAAAATTAGATAAATCAGAGCAATCCAAATTTGGCTTTTTAACAAGAGGTTGCACTACAGCATGTTTCAATGACAACGGGACCATACCAGAAATCAAACTACCATTAACAATAGACAAAATACTAGGGCCAATAATGTCAAAGACCTTTTTAAATAGCCATGACGGGATACTATCTAAAGGACAATTAGAGGGTTTCATCCGGCCTACAATCTCAGTCAATGTCACAATAGATACTGGCTCGAAGTGAGAAAAAGTAGCAGAGCACAGAATAGGAGCCAAAAGGCCCCCATTACAGTTGCCAATCTCAGATCTAATTGCTATGATCTTATCTACAAAAAAGTTTAAAAAAATTGTCACAAGTCTCAGTAGATTCATCAATAAAAACTTTGTCATTTGGACTGATCACAGATTTTATAGTGCTGAATAACACTCTCGGTTTATGATAGTTACTAGCAATTAGATCCGCTAGATATTTCTTCTTTGCCTCTTTAACGGAATTCTGAAAAGTGGAAAGTGATTCCCTAAAAATGTCATAAGACACCTGGAGTTTATCCCTCTTCCACTTGCGCTCAGCTTTTCTACTAGCCTTTCTAAGAGCCCGAGTAACCTCATTAAGCCAGGGCTCTGTTTTAGGCTTAATAGATCTGACTCTTAAAGGAGCAACAGAATGTAAAATTGAAGCGCAAGAGGAATTAAATTCATTCAACAATAACTCCACATCCAAGTGAGAAGGCGGATCCTCCAGAGTTGTCGTACAAGGAGCACGAATAAATAAATTTTCAAACTGTTCAACAGCTATAGAGTCTATTTTCCGAACAAAGCGAGTAGGAACACAAGGCTTGCTTAATTCATGATTGAAAGACAACTCAAAAGTGACTGCTTTATGATCCGAAAAGGCCACATCATCTGTTTCAATATTGCAAATTGACAGGCCGAATGATAATACAAGATCTAAAATGTGACCATGTTCGTGAGTAGACCCATGCACATGTTGCTGTAAATTAAAAGAATCAACCAAATTTAAAAAATCTTTCGCTAGAGTGTCAGATGTGCAACAGACATGGATGTTGAAATCACCCAGTATTAAAAGTCTATCGTACCTGGGTAAAAGTCCACTCACAAAATCAGCAAATTGCTGAATAAAGTCCTTATTGAATTTGGGAGGCCAATATATTAATGCACACACTATAGGGCCCGTATGCACCTTTATTTGAATGAAGACTGACTTTGATATTACCATATTTTATATATTTTTTTGTCATATATATCTGACAGTGATAAGATGTCAGATGTGAAAACATATAAAAGAGCTGTACTTTTAAAACGAACCTCTTCTGTCTGGATATAATTGTTATCCATATGCATTGATGCATATTGCTTTGTCCACAGCTCACTTCTCTAGAGCTTCAGTACGTCTCGCCTAAACTGCTTATGTGTCGTGATCTGGAGTTGGCTGTGCCTGGAACATATGACCCTAATCAGCCAATAATACGTATCCAGTCCATTGCTCCCTCACTGCAGGTCATCACCTCCAAACAGCGGCCACGCAAACTCACCATCATGGGTAAGAGCCAAATAAAAATTTATGAGGGGCCGTACAAGCCATAATTCATTCTGGCACTCTCACATACATACATTCTCCTTTCACATACATACATTTTTACTCTCACACACATACATTCTCCTTTCACACACATACATTTTACTCTCACACACATACATTCTCCTTTCACATACATACATTTTTACTTTCACACACATACATTCTCCTTTCACATACATACATTTTTACTCTCACACACATACATTCTCCTTTCACACACATACATTTTACTCTCGCATACATACATTCTCCTTTCACATACATACATTTCTACTCTCTCACACACTTACATTCTCCTTTCACACACATACATTCTTCTTTCACATACATACATTTCTACTCTCACACACATACATTTCTACTCTCTCACATACATACATTATCCTTTCACACACATACATTTCTACTCTCTCACATACATATATTCTCCTTTCACACACATTTCTACTCTCTACTGTTTTTTGCCCAAGGGCTGGGTAAACATAGGACAGAACACAGGTTGGGCTAATTCTACCCAGCATAAAGGGTTGATTTTATTAATTATTTTTTTTCTATGATATAGTTTATTTAGTACTTACAGATTAAATTATCTAAACCAGTGGTTCCCAACCTTTTTAGCCTCAAGTACCCCCACAACTCCATCAATAAGGCTCAAGTACCCCTTTATCGACACTAAACAAAAATGCGGCATTTATATTTTAATGCAGTTGTAACAATTACCTAATTTACCAATGAACCAGTTTTATTGATTATGTTGCGGCAAAAATTAATTAGCTGACATCACTAGTAAGAGACAAACCTTAGGAGAATTCACTTTATAAAGATTTTATTTCTTGCAAGAAAGAGTCCACAGTCGACACAACCATACAATGTCTGCCCCGAGTGTGAACTAAGGACACAAGAGAACCCACAAACATTTATACCCCCAATGTTTGAGCAACACTTCTCAGTACTTTTCCATACAGGGTAAAAGTGACAATACACATACACAAATGGCTAGTGACAATACACATACACAAATGGCTCCCCCTTCTGTCTTAGAACTTATTTAAATTATCCCATACCCTAGGTTCGGGAAAGCTATCAGTTTGGGTGTCTCACCATTACCCCCTGGGTTTCAACAGACGCTGTGTCTGTTGAGCTCAGAGAGGTGTTTTGCATAGCTGAAGCAGATATTGACTTCTGTATGAACTATTAAATTTTTCCCCAACAATTACAATTCAGACTTGAAGATATTGGGAAATTTTAAATAAGAAACACAATGTAATTGTAAATGTAATTGGACATACCAGCACTTCAAATGTTATTTTGAATATGATGACCAAAAAAAAAAAAAAATGTATTCATCCTTCAGAGATTGTCCCCATTTGTAAAACTGAAAGATTCAAGATGTAGGAAATCCAACATTTGAAAACAAACACTTTTATTTAAAAATAAAGACACGAAAAATAGGCTACCACTATAACCAGTAGATGGCGGTAGATATTCACGTATTGGCTTATAAAGTTAAGCACTTTATGCACTAAAGTAGGGAAAGTGAAAGTCTTTCACGTAATTAAACGTGTCGCGTTCATATTCTAGGCTCATCTGCTTTTCTGTACAAGTTATGTGTTTTAGAATGTCCCAGTGACAGGAATAAACAAACCAAGCAAAATCTAAATCTTTTTCGTACCCCCGGTTGGGAATCACTGATCTAAACGTGTAAAATACTGCGGTCACACACAACCACTGGTTTATGACAGCTTTATTTTTGATACAGTTCTTAATACAGCTTATTTTATATAGTTTGTACCATGCCTAAAAATATATTTAACAAACATTAGAAGTATTAGAAGTAAAAATGATACATTTAGGTCTAAAAGTTATTCATGTGTAATCAAAAGTCGCGTCCCGTTTCCACCATAACGATGCTGCTTCTCCTGCCGGAGATGGGCACGCGTTCGGCGGCGTAACTCATTTCAGACCACCGCCCTCCGTCTCAGTCGTAGCTGAAAGATGCTTTGGCTGCTTCCATAACCTGGCCATAAACAATCAGTGCACAGTTCTGAGAACATATTTCAATATCCAAAGTATTTATATTCAGTATCTTTGGGAATAAATTGATCATTTTACGCAAGGCATCAAGTGTTTCCTTCATCCGAAAGACGGATGCGACACTCGTTAACTGACATCGCATCCCTGTAGTTTGCTTTGCATTAAATAAAATGATTTACAGCACAGCAACGATTTTATAGATGAAATAAAACATACACAAACCTGTATTTCATAGACAAAATGCATCAAGTCGGCGGGGCAGCGCTGAAAAGCTGAACGTCACGTGATGATCGCGCCTGACCTGCCTTCCGTTTCCATCATACTCTCTCTCACACACTTACATTCTACTTTCACACACATACATTCTACTCTCACACACACATATTTTCTTCAGACATGCATGTGTGAGAGTAGAATATGTATATGTATGTGAGAGGAGAATATATATATGTATGTGAAAGGAGAATGCATGTATGTGAGAGTAGAATATATATGTATGTGAAAGGAGAATGTATGTATGTGAGAGGAGAATATATATGTATGTGAAAGTAGAATGTATGTATGTGAGAGGAGAATATATATATGTATGTGAAAGTAGAATGTATGTATGTGAGAGGAGAATATATATATGTATGTGAAAGTAGAATGTATGTATGTGAGAGAAGAATATATATGTAAGTGAGAGTAGAATGTATGTATGTGAAAATAGAATGTATGTATGTGAGAGTAGAATATATATGTATGTGAGAGTAGAATGTATGTGTGTGAAAGGAGAATGTATGTGTGTGAGAGTAGAATATATATGTATGTAAAAGGAGAATGTATGTATGTGAGAGTGCCAGAATGAATTTTGGCTTGATTGGCTCTTCATAAAAATTTGCAGTTTTGCATAGGCTGCAAATTTGTCTTTAATGCTATGAGCAAAGAAAATGGTCAACAAATGACACAAATACACAATTCTACATCTGATCAGGCTCATGGCTTGCTCTAAGCAATGGCCAACTATACTGTTTGTCTGCCAGTTTAACTGATCAAACTGCCTGTTGAATATATTCACATACATTTCAACGCAAAAATAAAACAAAAAATGAAAGCATAATGAAGTAAATTAAATAGACGTGAGAAATGAGAATATGCTTCAATGGCATGTCTTTTTTCTTTCTTTTTTTTCTCTCTTTTTTTTTTAACCCCATCTTGTGATATTTGGCAAGGGCTCCACAGGTCCTGGTTTAAGGGATAGTTCACCCAGAAATGAAAATTCTGTCATCATTTACTCACCGTCAAGTAGTTCCAATCCTGTATGAATTTCTTTGTTCATCTTTGTTCTGAACATGAAGGAAGATATTTGGAAGAATATCAGTAACCAAACAGATCTCGCCCCCCATTTACTACCATAGTAGGAAAAATAAATACTATGGTAGTCAGTGGGGGGCGAGATCTGTTTGGTTACCGACATTCTTACAAATATCTTCCACACGCATACATCTTGGTTGTAAATGTGAATGCATGTATAGCAGCTGAGTTTGATATGGAGAGACAAAGCTTTCTCTGTTCTTCTCTGCACCCTGCAGGTAGCAACGGTCATGAGTTCATGTTCCTGCTGAAGGGTCATGAAGATCTACGGCAAGACGAGAGGGTCATGCAGCTTTTTGGCTTAGTGAACACTCTACTAGCTAATGACCCAGCCTCCTTACGCAAGAATCTAAGGCAAGTCTCTTGCATTCATGCATCAGAGCATCTCCGACAATGTCATTCTTTAAAACAAATTATATCAGTGGAATCACTAATGGACCCTTCGCTAAGCCACGCCCGAAAACCGCCACAGGCCAATCGTGGTTTAGCAACCGTTACTAGGCGCGGGAGGTCTGTCAAGCTTTCGAGCGAGGGAACGTGCCGAAACGTTGTGCTTTATGGTTTGTGTTAACCTGATACCCGGTATCCTAAAAGTTTGGACGTGATGGTGGAATTTTTTTCCCTTCCCGAAACCTAAAACCCAAGGGGAGAAATGATGGTGTTCTGACAATTTGTGCTACCCTGTCATATTTTGCTACCTCCCATTGAAACAGTAGGTAACGTTAGCAAAATCTGAAAAATGCTAACGTTACCCATCAGATTGTGCTTCCAGCATGATATTAACATGGTCTATGGCTTTATTACCATCTACACCTACCCCAACACTAAACCTACCCTTAAAATAATGCATATACAGTAATTTTGTGTTATTTATCATGAAAACAATGATGTAATATTGATGTATGCATATGCAGTAAGCCTGGGATGACAACCTTACGGGTAGGTTAGCTAGCTAGCTAACTCAGCACATCATTGCGTGGAAATAATGACGGTTCTTTGTTCATAATGCATATATTTGAATGTGAAATAAAATGATTAAAGGCAAGACGGAGTTACGTTAGCCTGGCGTGCTAAAAGTATAAGCAGGAGAATGTTATCATTGCAAAGTGGTCAGGCTAACGTCTTGTGATTATTCCACAATACTTATGGATAAGCTGTTTGATTTATAAATATTAGGTTATTTTCACAATTTCACTTAACCTGCTGTGGATGAACAAAGCTTTTCCTCAATAAATTGTGTTTCCCATTTGAATGGTCAGCATATGAGGCGGCTGTTGCTCGCGCTGGGAGCTTTAGCTTCAATTTTGATCAAATTATTTTATAATCAGTTGCATATTATGTCGTGGATATATCCCTCGAATGCATACTGCAGTCCCTTTTGTCTTGCTCTCTCAGATATTTCACCTGTTCACCAAAAATGACTAATTATCTCCTTGAAAATGTCTGACACCGGAGCATACATACTGTAAATGACTTGCCAGACACGAAAGCTTGACAGGCGTAGCAACAGTAACTAAGGAGGGCGGGGCTTAGCGAAGGGTCCATTGTCATTGTCAAGTAGATTAAGAATGTTTGATGCAAGAAGTGCAACATGCAGTAGTCAACATTTGAAGTGGATCAAAACCTTTCATCAAAGTTGTCCTGAAACCTTCTTCTTAGGACAACTTAGTTCTTAGGACAACTTTGATGAACTTCTTTGATACACTTCAAATGTTGACTACTATAGTAAAAATTAATAGTCGACCGATTTGCAGTATTATGTATCGTCCACCATTTGGCATTTTTAATCACTGACACATATGAAAACATCTTGCTGCCCTTCAGGAAGATGAGATATTATATATTTTTCAAAAGACAAAATAATTACAATAATTTACACAGATCATCATGTTCAAAGTTAACATATCTTAAAGTCCGTGTAAAGCAATATTAAATTTGTGTTCTGAGTTTGTCACAACACAGAAAAAATAGTTATTAACCACCTAGGCAAATTTGAATGATAAAAAAAACTGCCTAGTACATAAAATAAGTTATCGAAATCTTGAAAAAATGAACAGTATTCTCTGCTCTCAAATGCTGGGGTTGTGTCCACTGTTGGCGCTGAAACCGCAGTCAGTCACATGAAAGGTTACACTCATTGGTGGGCACGTACTGCCGACAATGGCTCCAGATTTTGGTGGGATGGGAGGATGAAGGCCGGGACAGGAGATAGTCAGTGTGTGAAAGTGTAAAAAGCTGGATCTCATCATCATATAGCCAATGCAGGCTTCAGATAGTGGGCAGCTTCACTACTCAAGGCAAAGCAGGGACTCATTCTTACAATCATTGATCATCGAGGTAGCCGCACACCATAATAAAAGAAACCAAGACAATGTGAATTTTTGAACTAGGTAGTTTTTGTAACTTCAGCTATATATGGGTTATATGTAAAAATGTTATATGAAATGGCTTATTCATATGGTGGTACTAAATAAAAAAAAAAAATGACAAATAGCTTGCAGATTCTGCAACAAGTATTCAACATTTGAGTGCAACTGCATATTTTCACTAAAACATTTTAATAAAAAATCCCATGCCAGGACTTTGAATTGATTCCATGAAGTTGGAAGTTTAAAAAGATTCCCACAAATGAACTGAACTGAATTTGCCAACATTAATGTTTAACGTTTTTAATCAGTTATGGCATTACTTTCTCTCTCTTTTGGCTGCTCCCGTTAATGGTCGCCACAACGGATCATCCACATATTTATTTAGAACAGGTTGTACACCAGATGTCCTTCCTGATGCAACCCAGGTCTGAGAGTGCACTAAACTCATGAAACCCTAGTGCTGGGATGCAGCCACACACTCCAACACTCATTCTTATGGGAAATTTAGTATGTCCAGTCCACCTAACCTGCAAGTCTTTGGATTGTGGGGGAAACCAAAGCACCCGGAGGAAACTCATGCTAACACGGAGGGAACATGCAAACTGCACATAGACATGCTTTCTTGCTCAGCTGGTACTCAAATTGAGGACCTTCTTGCTGTGAGGCAACAGCCCTACCTACTGAGCAGAGCTGGTATTACCTCCTCAAGTATTGGCACTTTTGGAAAATATGAGCAAAACTTATTTGCTGTTGATCTGTTGTTAACCTTTAATTGATGTGAAATGATCATTGATCTAAAAAAAAAATCTTAAAGATCTTAAAAATATATACTTGTAATCAAAATTATTGAACCCCCTTGACCTACAGGACATTCTGGTTTTGTGAACAAAATGGAAATGAAAGTCTTGGTGGTCCTTACTTTTTACTTTTTGATTTGATTGAATTCTTTCATCAGGTTTTTGCACCATGATATTGAATGCATTTCTGTCCATTATTATTTTCTGTTCCGTCAAGCATATCTTATCAAATTTCTTAATTAACACATCTGGATCCTCTTTGTCTTAACCCACTTGAAAGTGAAATGACTCGTATTTATCTAGCGCATCCAAACCAGTCAAATTGAGGAGTGTGAAATCTTGTACCTTTTTAGATATGTCAGAAAGTCCTGCTTTGCTGTACATTTCCCATTCCCTCTTGAATTTTAGTTGTTAGCGATGCCATTAAACACAAGCAGTTCTTCTACCGTTTTAATATGTCGCCTATAAGAATACAAGAACTCCCACTTTCATCCACTCCCCCCCCCCCCCCCCATGTCCATTTCATATGTGTGACACACATATTCTACATAAACCAAATTGCCAAAATGTCATGATACGTCAAAGAATTCATTACACTCGTCACATGGTCAACATTTACGCTACCTGCAGCAGCAAAGCCCCCCCCATAACAAGACTGACCCACCTCCATGTTTGTCCCTGGGGATGGTGTTCTTCTCATTGTAATGTACCTTACGTCATTTATTAGCTCAATTTAATTGTTACAGGGAATAAGAATTGAATCAACTGTAAATGATTCACTGTAAATGATTCAGAATTAATATTTAACACTTCATCAATTATTCGTCCAGCGAAAATTGAGGTTAGAGTATTTTACCAATTCTGGATAAAATATTATTCTGCGGCCAACAGTAACAATATTTTATTATGATTACTGTTATTATTGTAATTATTATATTATAAGCAAGAGGTAACTTGATCTTTAAGTTTAAGGCAGTAATTTGACACACAACACAAGAAACTCGTATATGTGAAAATCAAAACAAGATTTATTGACTACTTCTAATGATTACAGGAAACTAAGGCTAAACACACACACACACACACACACACACACACACATACATACATGCACACACATTCGCGGAGTTGATGAGTTATGAAAAGTCCCAAGTTCAGTGCTAACTTAACTCATAACCTGAGGAAAATCACAAAAGCAGAGCTTTGGCTTGATTCTTTAGGTTTAAAAGAGTTTCACCAGTTTCCAGCAAGAGAGAGAGAAGTTTGCTTGTACCTGCGTTTGCTCTGACAGCTGAGGTAATCGGGTTGTTCAGTGACTCGTGTACAGCGGAATCCCGTTCTGGATTGGCTGTCTTTCAGGTGACGTCTTCTCGGGAAAGCCCTGTGGGTTGCGCAGAAGCTTTGAAGGATGTTGCTGTTCTGATCTGAGCGTCTGGCTTGAGCGGCTCTCTTCTTGGGAGACTTTGGTCAGATATTTCACAGAGGGTTTTGGAGTCTGGATGTGACGGCTGTTGATCAGCGGCGTGGCTCGTAGTTGAAATCGTAGCTGTTAGGTGGAAAATCAGCCCCGATAAAGGATCTTCTCAACTTCTTCTGTTCAGCATGACCCAAGCAACTTTTCAGCCGTGGTCAAAGTATTTCTGACCGACTTCTGACTTCTGACTTCCAGCTTCTGACTCTGAGCTTATTTCATATTTCTGACTTTAGCTTGTTCGGACAGCATAGTTTTTAAAGGAGCAATTCTGGCTCCATCCTTCAGATGCGATCCTCCAATGAGACGTTGCTACGGAGATTAGACACGCCTCGTCTATTGTCTATTGATCACATCGCGTGATATCTGCAGAACATTCTCCTGTTTTATTAACAACTTTATAAAGTTTCTTAATATTTTCCTGATACTGAATTTCAATGTTTCATTCACACAGAATTACAGAGAATTATAAACTCTGTATTTAGAGCTCAAACATGACACACTTCTTACACACATATTACTAGACTGACCTAATTAAAAACAATGATTACAGGAGAAAGAAAATGCATACGGGAATCCAAACATATAATGCATTGACTCCAACATATTAGTAATCACATCATAGCAAATGTTATCCTGGATATAGTTAATACTTTAAGTAATCGACAATTGTCCCTTTTGAGATTCAAGATTGAGTCCTTAAGCATAGTTTACACTTTGACCGGAGTCACGAGTGACCGGGTCAGGATGGATTGCTCAAACAAGGGAGGTATAGATAGGACAGATTCGTCTTTAAATCCATTGATGGGTGTTTTCCTGTTCCGTCCGATAATACAAGAGGGTTTTGTGAGAGAATCAATAGATTTAATGTGATCAGATCCACGTGATGGGTTCTGATTAGTTTATTGCTGATGAGCTAAGAAGTCCTTTAGACAGAGTCCTTTGTTAAAAGAAGTCACGTCATCACTTCTGTTAAGGCTAGGTTTTTCCTGTCAGGAAATGGATCTTTTGGACCAAATGAAGCTTTGTTCAATCATGCCTCTGGCTGATAAAGCCATTTGGTAACGTCTGTCGAACGGGTCCCTACAGAGTCCCCCTTTTGCTTGGCGAGGTTCCTGGTGCGAACGTCGGCAGGCACTGGAACAAGAGGCAGAGAGAGAACAGACACATACAAGACACAAACAACATCTCCATCACTGACTGAATTCTGGTGAAGGACTTGGGTATCTCGGAATAAACGGGTTAGGAACACTTTAACTAACTTTCTTGGTCGATTTTATCACGTCAGAAGATGCGCGGGACGCCTGACGTGCATCTATCGAAAGATTCTTGCACGGCGTTCACTCGCTTGTGCAGGATGAAGGCCAGTGTCAAGGTCACAATATATCTTACAATAGTGGAGATGCAAAGTGCTGTGTCAGCAGCAGACCAAGACCGAATGAATGACACGCCAGCGGGCGGAAGGCGAGCTATAGCTTCTAAGGCTGTGTCGACAGGAGTCAGATCAATAAGTTGCGTTCCTTCCTCCCTGATCCTCTCTTCCGATTCTGGATCGAGGACGAAGGAATGCTGTTTGAAGTACGGTGAGATTTCGAGTTCAGCCTAGTGCTCATCGCCGTGATACACTGCAAGATCGTCGATGTGGAGGATCGAGCCCTTAGGGACATTGATCCAGAGAGTTTGGTTAGGCAGGATAATGCGTGTGGCAGCTAGTGTCGGGTCTAATTGATTCTAGGCCGCAGAAGCCCTCTGTATTATCAAATACGAATGGTTTACTCAGGCAAAGGTAATGAATGTCTTTAATGAGTGTACACATTTTTAGGTTTGGGGCCAGGTACAACTGTTTGTTGTTGTCGTGGTACGCCAAGTGTGTATTTTGACATAGGTGTTCCCTTGCCAAAATCAAACATTCACAACGTCTTTGAGCCGGTAAATATTATTCGAATCGATAATGGGCAAGCTGAGGAGGAAGACTGATGATAGCAAAAGAGGAGAAGGGAAAGCATAAGGAGAGAGAGAAAAGAAAACACAAAGAGGCACAAGGACACTGAGTTTACTAGAGCAAAGTGAGTGTCACATGTGTGAAGCAACTCCTTTCTACTAGAGGTTGTTCCTAGCAGTGCTGTGGAGGAGCATGTGTAAGTGTTGTGTAAAACAAAACCAGAAAAATAAAAGTAAAAACTTTCCCTAAAATGACAAAGTCATTAGTGTGGTGTAGAGTAGGGGATTATCGGTCTGTGTCAGTGGGTTTGAACCTCCCCCTTTTCCTGTTGGTTGGAACCTTGGTGCCTCTTTATCTGGTTTCGATGGACCCATCGGAGGACGGGCTCATTGCGGCCTTGTCTGATTTTGATTCGGTAGGCGACAGGTGAGAGCTTGTCCACGATTTCATGTGGTCCTGTCCAGTGAGGTAGGAATTTCTTTGACAGGCGATGGGGAGCTTTCTGCCTTGGCTGGGCAAAGCTGTAGTACCACACTTTGTCTCCGACATTGAGTTCTTGGTAAGAGGCCCTTTTATCGTAGTAGGCTTTACGACCTTCCGCGCTTCTTTGGAGGTTTTGTTGTGCGAAGGCGAAAGTCGCTCTCAGGTGCTGATGCAACTCTTCCAGATACTGGTGAGTGGTGTAGGCGGTGACGAGGTTCATGTCACCAGGTTGGTACAGCAGGTGTAGTGGTAGTGTCATTTGTCGCCCTGTCATCATTTCGAATGGGGCTATTCCGGTAGACCGGTGAGGGGTGGCCCTGATGGCCATCAGTACCAGAGGGAGCTTGATATCCCAATCCTTTTGGTTGGCGGACACATACTTCTTCAACATGCTTGCCACTGTCTTGTTGGCCCGTTCGACCTGCCCTGAGGAAATTGGATGATGGCTTATGTGAAGCTTGGCCTGTATGCCCAGGAGTTTACATACATCCTGCATAACCTCAGCGGTGAAGTGGGTTCCTCGGTCAGAGTTGACTCTTAGAGGCAGTCCAAATCTTGAGAAGATGTGGTTCATTAACAGGCAGGCTGTTGTTTCTGCTGTATCGTTGGGAGCTGGGAGACACTCTACCCACTTTGTGAATTCGCACACCACGGTGAGGAAGTATTTGTTACCCCGTGTTGACCGTGGCAGGGGTCCTACCCAATCTATTTGGAGGTCTGACCATGGGAAGGTCATTCCTTTCCGTTGTAGTGGTGCTCTGTGGTTTGGGTTTGCCGGTTGGAACTGGCAACACACCAGGCATCCTTTTACGTATTCCGTCACGTATTCTTGCTTCATGCCAGGCCAATATGCTACTTGTTTGAGCGTTTCATAGGTGGCCTTGGCGCCATGGTGTCCAGCGCATGGTGCATCGTGGGTGTGTGTCAGCATCATCCCTCTTTGGCTCTGAGGAACTACAAGCTTTGGCGCAGTTAGGGGCTCAGGGACATATGTGAGAACGCCGTCCTTGAGATGCAGCATGTGCTTGATTGAGTGAAGGTGGCGGAGATCAGAGGACTTGGATAGGTCGGAGGTGGAAATGGGATGAGTTATCGGGTCGGAAATGTGAGCGGCAATGGTTTGCAGCATGGGATCCGATGTTTGGAGGGTATCAGCAGTGAACTGAGGTGAGAGGTCAACATGGGAGGAGGCGGGGGTTTGCGCGCCAATGGCGTGCTGGCGGCGGGTTATGGCTGCAACTGAAGGGTTGGGTGGGAGGGATGGGAATTTTCAAGGCTCTCCATGTGATGCACCTGCTTTGGCAAGGGCATTGGTTTGGTCATTGAGATCTTTGTCTTGGACATTTATGGCAGTCATGATTCGGAGGGAACCTGAGTCTGAGTCAGACGCTTGCAATGAGCAGAGGAATGGGTCTTGGTTCCTGTTGCTTGAAGTGGAACTGGCTCTTGGCTTTGAACTTGCAGCGTCAGTCAGTAGATGGGGGGCGGTGTCTGTGACTTGACACTGCGATTCGTTGGAGTTTACTGACTGGAGAGGCAGAGGCTCACGGACTTGCGTCCATATCTTCAGGTGCTTGAAGTCTATTAAGGGTTCAAAGCGGTTAAGCAGGTCTTTCCCAATGAGGAGAGGATATGTGTTGAGTGGTGAGACGTATACTGGGTGAACAAGGTTCATTGGTCCCACTGTTAGGTGAATTGGGGCCACATGTTTTAGTTGTAGGCCTGTGTGGGAATATGCTTGGAGGTTCAGCTCACACCTTTGAAGTTTAAAGGTTCCATTAAACCTCTTTGTCCTGTTTTGGACTTCTTCAAGGAGTTCTGTTGACATTAGGGTGATGTCAGCTCCAGTGTCGAGGAGGGCTTCGACCTTGATGTGTTGTTCAATGATAACGGAGAGGTAAAACTTTCTGGCTATACCTTTCTCAATGAGATCACCCAGGAGTTCTGGGACTGGAGTTTGGGATGAGAGAGGTAGGATTTCAGCATTTATTTCGTTTTCTTCGGAGGAGTGGCAGACGACCAAGACAGCACTTTCAGGAACTGGAGTGGTTTCCACAGCAGGTGTTTGTTGGATGCTGCTGTGATCTGACCCATCGGGTGTTGGATCAGTTTCTGACTGTTTTGTGGGATGTTCAGGTGGGACTTCTTGTCCGTTTGGAGTTATGGTGCTTGTGGTTCTCTAGGAGAGAGATGAGGTGCTGTTCTCTGGGGTCTGTTGAGTCAGGTGGTCGCTGCCATCTCGTCCGGCCGCTAGTCAGGAGGAATCTGGTTTCTCTTTCTTTTCCCACTTCCAGTCGTCCTCCTTTCGTTGGAAGAACTCTTTCATCATCATTTTCATCAGCTCTTGAGAGTCGAAACAAGGTGAAGTCTTTTGTTCTGGTATGGATTCATTTTGAGCTCGGTCAGCTTGGAATCTTTGTGAGTTTTTTCGGCGATTCCTTGGGCTGGTTGCTCCAGGGTGTGTTTGTCGTTTTCCTTTGGATTCCCATGAGCTTTTCCCTCTAGGGTTTCCAAATGAGCTTGGCTGACTCCAAGTTTTCTCCCAATGATTCTCATGAGGTCTTGATTGGTTCCATGAATTTTCCCATTGACGTCCAGGTGAGCGTTGTTGTCCACGTGGTCCATCCCAGCGGTTGTCTCTCTGTTTAGGTCGAGTACCAGTGTGGGACTCCCACTCTCTGTTGGACGAGGATACATTCCACTCTTTGGGTGTTGGCTTGGCAAGGTCTTGACGCTGGGTGCCCTCTAGGGCCAGCCCTTGACTCTGTGTGTTGAAGTCAAGAACTGTGGCGGTTTTGGTGCCCTTTTCTAAGGCCATCTTCTGTTTGCAGTAAGCTTTGTGCGCCAAGTCTCTTAACTGTTGAGCACTCATTGTGCGTGGACAGGCAAGGACGCCAAGATGGTGGCTCACCCCAGGATGGAGGTTTCTCAGGAAGAGAGTTTTGAAGTTCAATTCTTCCTCCATATTCTGTTCGTTGCGAGACCCGAAGTACGCTAGCCTGAGTCGGCTATAGAAGACTTGAGGAGATTCATGACGACCTTGTTTTGTTTCCAGGGCAGCCACTAGTCCTTGTTCTGACTCAGGGTCGGCAAACTCTTTAATGAGAGCTTCTCGGAGCAGGTGGTAATCAGTCTTTGTGTGGGCAGGCTGCCGGTCCAGGAAGCTGCGCACTTCAGAGCTGGATGTGGCTCTGAGCAAATAAAGTCTATCTTTGTCAGTGACATTGGGTCTCATCTCCTGATGGAAGTCAATATCTTGCAGATAACTCTGAACATTTGGACTACCTGGCACATTTGGAGTGAATTTGCCAATGTTTCTAGCAAGCTTGTCAAGGTCTCTGAGGTCCAAGCCATGAGATGATCTGTGGCTGGCTGGAGCAAATTCTTTTAGTTTAGTGGGGAGATAGGATTCTTCGGAGGGAGCTGGTGACTGTTTTGGCACTGCCCCCTTCTGATCATGTGCCAGTCCAGGAACAGGGGAGCCGGTCCTGCTTGGCAAAGGTGAAGTTGGTGTCCGACGTGTTCTTGACGGCTCACAGCGCAATTCATATGCATGCTTGAGTTCCTCTTTAATACTGTCGGACTCTTCTTTGATGTAGTCAAGCTGACATGTTAGGCGGCTGACCTCATTTCTTGACTCATTCAGGTGAGTTTCGAGAGCTTTAATTCGGCTGTTCTTGTCTCTGAAGTCAGCCTTTGCTTTTTCCAGTAGCTGTTCTGCGTACTGTAGCTTGTCGGAGCGTCAGCGTAGTCTGCTCTGCCTCGTTCCATTTCTTGCGTAGTAGCTGTTAGGGTCTCTTTTAGCCTGTTGATCTCCTCTTTTGCGCCTTGTTCCACTTCATCAGGCCCTTCTTTTCGTTCCTGAGCCTCCAGCTCCAGCTGTTCGATGCGTCGTTGTGCACGTGTCAGCTCCTGCTGGCGATGGGCGGCTTGCCTGTCGCTCAGTTTGAGGGTGGCGATGAGTGTGTGGCTTAAGGAGCCGGTGATCTTGGCTAGTTCTTTGTGGCTGTAGCTCTGGCTTGGGTCTTGTTTCATGACGCTTGCTATGTTGTCATCCAGCTGGTCCTGTGTCTGATGCTTTAGTGTTTCAGCGGCTTTAGGTAGGATGCTGTCTGTTACAACACTTAGCCAGGTCTCCAGGTCCTCCCAGTGTCCAGCAGGGTCTGTTGTGCGAGACATGTTTTTGGCACTGCGAGGGAGATCTAAACTGACACAGACCTTGAAGAAAAGAACAAAACAAAACACAACGAAACAAAACAAACAAGCAGGGCAAATCAAAGGTGTAAGGGTGCAATGTCAAGTGTGGGCTAATGGGAATGAGTAATGAGTGTGTAAATGTGCAGGTAAGACTGGTTCTCGACTGTGGTCCTCTCGTGGATGTGCTTCTAACTTGGAGTCTCTGCGAAAAGAATCAGTAAGCACACACAGATAGCACAGCTAGAGAAGAGTAGAAGAAAAGAGGAGCACAAAACAAACAGAATAGCATTTAGCGAAGAGCAGAATAATAATGGGGTGCTTCCAGTTTCCCTATAAAATGAAGTTTTGTCTTTAACACTGTTTGCAGAATGAGTTTTGTAAAATTTAATTTAGAAGGATGGTTCTAGACAGGGGTTTTGAAAAGGATTTCAAAGTACCAGGACTGTGATTGTTATTAAAATTCCCTTCGGGGTGAAAGAAAAACAATAACAATGACAGTATTGGTTTCTCAGCTAGTAGGATTGACAACCATGCACCACAAAGTGTTTCTAGATGCGCGATCGGGGTTTATGGACGCCTACCAGTCTCCTTGTCAACCTGCTTGAGCCTAGGCTGAGTAGGATAACAGGATGAGGAGGGAAGGTAAAGTGAGTGTCATACTATTTTAAAAGAAGTGTTCCGTTTCCCAAATATTTGTTAAATATTTCTCAGACACTCTGCTTTTATGACTTTCACAGGTACAAATCCAAAACCCAGCAGCAGTAGTCAAACCAGAAGAGGACAGCTGAGCAAGAGAGAGAGAGAGAGAGAGAGAGAGAAGAAGAGAGTGAAGTTTTGCTCCCAAAATTTGGAAAAATTACAGGGTTGACAGAGTGGTGGCGCTAGGGAGTCGCTACACCGAGGGGGTTGGCTTACTGCGCTAGCAGGAGAAGTCAACTGACCCAAGTATTGAGGGAGACCTCAAAATTTTCCTTTAAATAAATGAATTAAATCAAAGACTAAGGGAGTGAAAGTCTGAGATTAAACTTTATTTTAAATGAATTTTGAATTTAAATTTGGAAGTTTGTAATGGGTTCAGCATTAAACATTGAGAGCAATTATAATCAAATTAATCAATCAAGTATCATCTGAATTAGGGAAGCCCAAATCCTAATTAATGACTAATGAAATTAAAGTTTCAAAGCAATAATGATTATTTAATGATTAAAATTGCCAGATGTGTGTAAGCAACTACCATTAAATTAATCCACAAATATCCATACCATATGAAAGCTAAACTGAAATTGATTATGAAATTGATTTACAATTAAAATTGAAATCGAATTAAAATTCCCAATCAAAAATTCATATTCCCAGATGTCATTAAAATCAGTAAGAGCAGTTACAAATAACAGGAAATGTCCTCAAATGTAATCAGGATGATTGCTAATTATAAGACAAAACCGTGTTTAACTGTAGTTAGAGTAAATTTAGGAGAGAGACAACTCTTCAACAAATGAGATTAACAAAACAGGTTTATTAATTTAACATTTGTCACGTTCTCTCAAATGGGAGGAGATGAGAAAAGATAAGATGTGTAAGTTAGAGAGAGAGAAAAAGAGGTGAAAGCACTAGAGTGAATTAAAGTTCAGTAAGAAAGGAGTCATTCCAACATTGCAACATTGCATTCAGACCACAAAATGCTATGCTAGCCACTAGCTCTTTAGCAATGCTACTAGCTTTACATAGACTGTAATGCAACCGCGCTAGTTTTAGCTAGCTCAGCTTATGCTAGGCTTTATTTACACACAGTTGAATATGGCGCTGGCAGTCTGCGCATGCGCACTTAAAGGTTATCCCGGAAAAGGTTTCTTAGGGCTTCCGGGTTACAGCTGTCACTGTTGTGGTGACTAACGCACAACAAAGAATACACTTGTTCTATACTCTTTGCACACAGATAACAAACATACAAACTCACATTAATCATTGAACTGGCGGCGCAGTTCTCAATGACAATGAACCATTCAGCTTCTCATGTTTCAGAGCTGAACAACACCCACAAGTTAGAGTGAGGCAAATTAATCCACAGATTTTTCTGCAATTAATAATAGTAACATTACTGAGATCTCGGCGATCTGAATCATTCGTGTCAGTTTCTGGACACGCAACAACATGCAGGATTTACTGCAACAATACTTGATCAAGAATTTTCAAAATAATCCCATTCAAATCAAACTCAGACACGTATAGTGTTTAGAGTATTAATATCTCATCTCACGAATGAGCGGATATAGGCGGCACATTAGGTAGCTACTCTCTAATGTGACCATGCAGGGATTTTAGCTTAGTTGAAATAACATTGGAACACGCAATATTATCCACTATAGCTTAAGGCCTTAAAAGGGACGAAAGCAAGGAACACGCTTACTCTGTCCTGGTGCGCTCTCAGGCGACTTTCTTTTCGTCTTGGCAGACAATCTTAGATTCATTTACTGCAGTTTTAACAACAACAACAAAACGTACAGACAAACAACTCGAGTTCAGAATTCATTCATCCACCGCGCCTTATGTGCAATCATTGTAATGACAATCAAAAAGCCTCGTTTCTGTTTCTGATCTATTTTCCGGATCAATAGAAAGATACAATCACACAAGTTACTTGTTTTGTGTACAAATTAGATTAAACTGCCCGCATTCTCCACCATTACTGTAATGTACCTTACGTCATTTATTAGCTCAATTTAATTGTTACAGGGAATAAGAATTGAATCAACTGTAAATGATTCACTGTAAATGATTCAGAATTAATATTTAACACTTCATCAATTATTCGTCCAGCGAAAATTGAGGTTAGAGTATTTTACCAATTCTGGATAAAATATTATTCTGCGGCCAACAGTAACAATATTTTATTATGATTACTGTTATTATTGTAATTATTATATTATAAGCAAGAGGTAACTTGATCTTTAAGTTTAAGGCAGTAATTTGACACACAACACAAGAAACTCGTATATGTGAAAATCAAAACAAGATTTATTGACTACTTCTAATGATTACAGGAAACTAAGGCTAAACACACACACACACACACACATACATACATGCACACACATTCGCGGAGTTGATGAGTTATGAAAAGTCCCAAGTTCAGTGCTAACTTAACTCATAACCTGAGGAAAATCACAAAAGCAGAGCTTTGGCTTGATTCTTTAGGTTTAAAAGAGTTTCACCAGTTTCCAGCAAGAGAGAGAGAAGTTTGCTTGTACCTGCGTTTGCTCTGACAGCTGAGGTAATCGGGTTGTTCCGTGACTCGTGTACAGCGGAATCCCGTTCTGGATTGGCTGTCTTTCAGGTGACGTCTTCTCGGGAAAGCCCTGTGGGTTGCGCGGAAGCTTTGAAGGATGTTGCTGTTCTGATCTGAGCGTCTGGCTTGAGCGGCTCTCTTCTTGGGAGACTTTGGTCAGATATTTCACAGAGGGTTTTGGAGTCTGGATGTGACGGCTGTTGATCAGCAGCGTGGCTTGTAGTTGAAATCGGCGGCTGTTAGATGGAAAATCAGCCCCGATAAAGGATCTTCTCAACTTCTTCTGTTCAGCATGACCCAAGCAAGTTTTCAGCCGTGGTCAAAGTATTTCTGACCGACTTCTGACTTCCAGCTTCTGACTCTGAGCTTATTTCATATTTCTGACTTTAGCTTGTTCGGACAGCATAGTTTTAAAGGAGCAATTCTGGCTCCATCCTTCAGATGCGATCCTCCAATGAGACGTTGCTACGGAGATTAGACACGCCTCGTCTATTGTCTATTGATCACATCGCGTGATATCTGCAGAACATTCTCCTGTTTTATTAACAACTTTATAAAGTTTCTTAATATTTTCCTGATACTGAATTTCAATGTTTCATTCACACAGAATTACAGAGAATTATAAACTCTGTATTTAGAGCTCAAACATGACACACTTCTTACACACATATTACTAGACTGACCTAATTAAAAACAATGATTACAGGAGAAAGAAAATGCATACGGGAATCCAAACATATAATGCATTGACTCCAACATATTAGTAATCACATCATAGCAAATGTTATCCTGGATATAGTTAATACTTTAAGTAATCGACAATTGTCCCTTTTGAGATTCAAGATTGAGTCCTTAAGCATAGTTTACACTTTGACCGGAGTCACGAGTGACCGGGTCAGGATGGATTGCTCAAACAAGGGAGGTATAGATAGGACAGATTCATCTTTAAATCCATTGATGGGTGTTTTCCTGTTCCGTCCGATAATACAAGAGGGTTTTATGAGAGAATCAATAGATTTAATGTGATCAGATCCACGTGATGGGTTCTGATTAGTTTATTGCTGATGAGCTAAGAAGTCCTTTAGACAGAGTCCTTTGTTAAAAGAAGTCACGTCATCACTTCTGTTAAGGCTAGGTTTTTCCTGTCAGGAAATGGATCTTTTGGACCAAATGAAGCTTTGTTCAATCATGCCTCTGGCTGATAAAGCCATTTGGTAACGTCTGTCGAACGGGTCCCTACATCATCATAAGCCATTCCTTTTTTGTGGCACACATATTTCTTTATATATGGGTCCAAAAAGTTCAGTTTGGTCTTATCACTCCATAAAACATTCTTTGAGAACACCACAGGCCTATCAAAATTCCTTCTAGCATATTCAATTCAGCCTTTTTTTCTCTTGGTCAAGAGTGGTGTTCATTGAAGAGTGCTTGTTTAGTGTTGTTCTTATAGTCTGCACTGAAATGTTTTTTTCCTCCTTTCATCAGGTCATTGCTCTGATCAAAAATCTTATTCCCCTTCAAGAAATTGTTGTTTTTCTTTAGTGCCCTGGAAGGTTTGCTATGGTGCCATACATTTTCAGCTTTACAAATAATACTACCAACTGTGTCTCTAGGAACTTTTAATGTCTTGGAATGTTCTTATAGCCATAGCCTTTGTGATGTAATAAAACTTTTTCTCTTAGCTTTTGTAAGAGCTCTTTTGTCTTGGCCATATTTGCTACTCAACTTCAGCACTAAATTTAAACTAAATCTATGCATGTCCAAACTTAAGATAATTAAGTGTTGTTTTATTAAGGATCGAGTTCCCAAGAGCTTAATTGTGTTAACACAATTTTGCACCCTACCATACAAAAAGCAATATTGAATAACTAATCCTATTCTTAATCCTATAACTCAAAAATATTACATTATAAATTAACATGATCACTTTTAATATGCCACTAAAGTGTTGTAAATTGTTACAGTGGGGTTTGATAATTTATCATTTTAAAAATTGTATCATTTTATCATTTATCATACAACATACTTGTTTAAATGTATTAATTCAGAAGACATTTATCTAAAGACATTTATCAAAAACCACCTACAAATGTGGAACATCATAAGTAAGCTAACAGCTCTGAATCTACTCCTGTAATGCATAAAAAGGTTGAACAACATATGGCAAGGGATCTAAAACGATCAAGAATCTATCCAGATGCTTCAAATTCAGAGGTCCATGCTTGTGGACTCTCTTCTGTAGTACAATCCATAGGTTTTCTATATGTTATGTCTATATGCTTCAGGGGACTAGCATGACAATGGCAAAATCTTGATTCTGTTTTCAGAGAACTTTTTTGTGTTGATTTTGAGATGTACTTTAGATCATAGTCCTGCTGGAAGATCCAGCCTTGACCCAGTTTAAGCTTCCTGGCTGAGGCAGTCAAGTGTTGATTTAAATGGTGGAATCCATGATACCATGTACCCTAACAGGTTGTCCAGGATTGAAAAATAGCCCCACAAAATCAAAGATCCACCACCATACTTCACTGTAGGGATGAGGTACTTTTCTGCATGGCTATCTTTCTGTGAACAACAACGCATCTCCAAAAAGCTATATTTTAGATATATATTTTTAAAAAGATGTTGAGCTATTTTCGTACAGCATTTCCTAATTTGTGCAGCCTTTTATCTTACAAACAGTAACTGTTTTGTTCTTAGGTCTTTACCACAGTTATGACTAAAGGAATTTGGCCTATTTATCACTTTATATGTAATTACTTTTTCAAAACTTAATAAAAAATATCACCCAGCCCTATAGGTAGGTAGGTTGTGATATAATTTTTGTGGCTAATGTTTTGAATTTGTTTCCTTAAATGAATGTGTTTGAACAGTATTCAGCGCTATGCTGTGATCCCACTTTCCACCAACTCTGGTCTGATCGGCTGGGTACCTCACTGTGACACGCTGCATGCACTGATTCGAGACTACAGAGAGAAGAAGAAGATCCTACTCAACATTGAACACCGCATTATGCTTAGGGTAACATGTCTTAAGCGGGGGGGGGGGGGTTGGAATGTTTTGGCTTCACTTTTCAGTATGTGTGGTAAACAAACCTGCCTAATCAGAGCAACCTGGGATTTTAATATATTGCATTGCACTTTTATTAGACTGTAGAAGAATGTTTGGTAATAGGCCTATTATTTTTAAAATGGGAAAAAACAACTGCCTATTCCAAATTTGTACAATGTTAAAAAATATTGTTCAATTAGCTACCACAACTTAAGAATTTGTGTTGGAATAACTTCCCCAGATTTAACTTGTTGAGATAACTCAAATATCCAAGTTGTCACTTAATACAGCTTTACATTTTAAGTTGACAAATTTTTTATTGTACAGAATGCAATGGCTTTTTTATCATCAGAGCAAAATTAATAAATTTTAACTTGCAACATTACAAAATAAAATAAACATCAAATTAAAATGTATAATCAAGACAAAATTACAAAAATAAGGATGAATGATGTTTGAGAGGTAACACGTATTATTCTTACCAATAGTAAGAATAAGACTCATATACATAATTGCATATACAATTCAGTAATATGAATATAATAGATTTAATGCACATTTGAACATTACAAAGAAACTGTGCTTTAACGGGAGCAAATCCACGAACGTGGATTATGCCTGCAGGCTAATTCTGTCATGTGACACTAAATTATTTTGTGTTAAAGCCCTTGATTGTGTAAAAATATTGTGTTTGACATCGGTAACTATTTCGAAGCGCTAAACCTTTTTTCGCAAAAAAAAAAAAAAAAATCCTTAGATGGAAACCTGGCTAGTAGGGCATGAAATAAAATAAGTCATGAAGTAAACTCTTCTATCAAAAACAAACTTTAAATTCAAAGTTAAATTCTTTAAATGAGTACAGAAATGTTGCTAACTTGTGGCTAGAGCCAACAAGCTTCTGGTTACCAACCGTGAGCTTTAGACACCCTGTACATTGACCAATTAAAAAGGGCTGCATCATGCGGATGCATCATTTGGCATAGTGCAGGAGGAAGTGAAGAACTGAAGAAGTAAAACTGATCTCTGAAATAACATTTAATTAAATTTTTTGCTAAAACTGTCATTTATGTTAGATGGCCCCTGACTATGATCACTTGACTCTCATGGAGAAAGTGGAGGTGTTTGAGCATGCCGTGAACAATACAGCAGGAGACGACCTGGCCAAACTGCTCTGGCTTAAGAGTCCCAGTTCAGAGGTTTGCATTCTCTTCTCTCCTTTTCATCAAAAAAAATTTTGTGTTGTATATTAGGCATATGGTCATATTAGCTGTGATCAGAGTCCATTCCAGTCACTTCATATTAAAGTCTTTCTGCAGCCCTCTACACTACGAGTAAATCACTCACACATGTGACTAGATTTTGTGCTAGGCAACTAAATCATTACTGTCAAAAGCCACTGGCTAATAAATTGTTAGATTTCACTCGCCATCGATTGAGTTAGAGGCTTAGAATATGTTTAAGTACAGATATATTTTCACTGCATGTTTTGTCTTATGACCGCTTAGAGCGCCTACACTAGAACACTACTGAGCGTTTGATGGAATGTATAAGCTTATTTATTTAATGAGACATTTAAAATTTAAATAAAGAAGGAATTTGGGGTGTGCAATATTGACAAAAAATACTATATATAAATATTTTCTGAGATTTTGTAAGATAATACCGATAATTAGGCAGTATTTTGCTAAGTGTGATTTTGTGGCTGGCCTGTTGTGGACAGCTTACTCCCAAAGCTTTTCATATTCTACATTTTCTGTGTGGTGGTTTGTTTACAGCAGTGAAAGAAATTAACTTTTCCACTACGTACACCCTTAAACTGATTTTCAGTGGATTTTTACCTTTATAATGGCAATTTTTTATTAGATGTATGCATCATCATGTATTGTCAAATTCTTGCATTTAATCACTAAATTAAATTAGAATAATAATAAGGAATTATAGGCTGTCACCAATCAAATGAAATCATTATCAACAAAATCCACTCTTGCTGCTTCTGTGCCACTTCTGCAGTGCACCTAAAGCAGGATTTAGATGTATTTACACTGCAATTACAATTGCATAATTAATGCTATGAGATTGATGGTTTAAAAATAATATTTTGAACATTGAAATATTACATTAAAAAAATAAAAATAAATAAATAAAATTATACTTTAAATATGAAACTTAAACCACCAGTAGGTGCTGCAAAGCACTTTCTTTAAATTCAATCACTCAGTAATTAATCCAACAGATCCGTTCAAATGAATGATTCGTTCACCCATGAAGCAAGTGATATAAAAGTTTGGTTAAATATTGGTTTGGTTAAAAAAAATTACTAGCCAATGGCCATTCTTTTGCCCATGTGTCTGTAGAGGGTTGCACTACTGAATAGAGCTATGACTTCATGAAGTGCCCTGGAATAGACATGCAGTAAATTGCCTGAAATCTGCCAAAAACACATCTGGGTCATATCACACCCCAAAATATTAAATAAGAAATAGACAGGTTTCTTGTATACAAACAATACTGGATGCGCACGCATTTAGGGGGCAAAACTGCTAAGGAGTCTTATACCGGAAAAATGCTTAACGTGGCTTAATGTACTAAGACAGTGATATTAACAGACCAAACTCAGTAAACATCATACTAATAAATCATACTATGGACAGAAAAGCAGTTATGAATATGAATATGAACACAGTTCATTTAATTAAATGTTGTGTTTTCCTCCCATAGAAAACTGTTATAAAGTAAAAGTTTAACGTCGCTTAATGTAGCCTACTAATATTAAAAGATAGTGATATTAAAAGATCAAATTCTCTACAAACCAATGTTTCTGTATAGTGTACTTTATTAGTATGGTGTTTACTAAATTTGGTCTTTTAGTGTCACTGTCTTAGTAGGCTACTTTAAGCCATGTTAAGCGTTTTCTTTATGGGAGGAAAATGCTTAATTAAACGTGTTGCGTTCATATTCTGGGCTCATCTGCTTTTCTGTACATAGTATGCTTTATTAGTATGGTGTTTACTAAGTTTGGTTTGTTAATAACACTGTCTTATTAAATTAAGCCACGTTAAGCTTTTTCACGTTAAGCGTTTTAGAACGTCCCATTATGCCGAGTTCTGCATGCACCTCATGGGAGGTAACAGTCATTTATGCTGAGAAAAGAGGTGGATGCAAATCTCTGCAGGTAGCATCTGTTCTGCTGAATTATTTATCACCATTAATGAACCCCACAAAGAATATATATTATATATCTTGTTGACTGAATAATAAACTGCCATTTCAGAGTTGGATCGTTTGTTTCATTTGCATATTAATATAACATGATGTAAAATGTTAGCTGACTAGTAGGCTAAGTTATAATGTTAGTCATCCAGGTCTAGAATGAAATTGGTCAACTAAGTTTGCTAATCATAAAAAACCTGACACATCCTCTGAATTTATGAACTTGCCTAGTTTTTTTGGTTGTTGAGCCTTTCTATCCTAAATGTCTATGACAAGTCTATACACACGACCCACCACATTTGAAAGAAATTTGATACTGTAAACATACTGTACAAGACATGAGACCTGTGACAGCTTGCTAGGTGTGTGACAGTGAGGAAAATGGCTAGCATCAATTACTTTGGAAGCCTAGGTAGCGCGGACTCCGCCGATTATATTAAGAAATTAAGTCTCAGTAATGGTGAGACAATTGCTTTCTGCCCCCTAGTTGCGCGCGCATCTCTGTGATGACGTTGCACAGAAACCCGTCTATAGAAATAATAATTTGAAGTAACTATAAATTGTGCATAAACAACATGAAGCCAATTTTAACATCAAATTTAAGCATTTCATTTCATTACCATAAATACAGAAAATTTGTATTGTGGAAAAAATGTCCAGACAGGATTATTTTAATTTAATGTATTACAGCAGTGAAAATTGCATTTCTTCCATGTAAGATTGGGCTTTATTTACTATTTGTAAAATATAGTTTTGTTTGATTTTGACATGAAATTTGCCCTGGACATTTGATCAAGAGATTTGGCATTATACTGAGTGGTGAAAATTATGAAAATACACAAGAAAATCTGAAATCTTGCTATTTATTTCACAAATAAAGGGAATAGTTAAACTGTGTGAATTTCCCTCATTTACTTTCATATGTTTCATTTTGATCCTGCATCTCTTGGAGATAATTTGGATGTGTGTACTTTTTCCCTCTTTTCTAGCAGTGAAATGTATGCCATTGTAGATACCATTGTATCTACAGAAATGTGTTGTTTCAGGAATTAAAAAATAATGATAAAATTAAGATACTATCAGTTATTTATGCTTTATTTTATTAATTTAATTTATAAAATGATAAATGGGTTTACATAGCTTTCCTCTTTATACAGGTTTGGTTTGACAGGAGGACCAACTACACCCGCTCACTAGCTGTCATGTCCATGGTTGGTTATATCTTAGGGCTCGGGGACAGGTACAAACTGAACAGAAATTAGTGCATTTTATCAGCACTTATCAAACTAGTTTATTCATTATATATTAGATTATGCATAATCTTTTTTTCCCTCCAAACAGACATCCTTCCAATCTAATGTTGGACAGGCTTAGTGGAAAGATACTACATATTGATTTTGGAGATTGTTTTGAGGTAGTTATTCTTAGAAACAACAAAAATTAAGCAACATACAGTAGATTTGTTTGTTTATAACTGAAATTTTGTTTAATATTTTAAGGTTGCAATGACCAGAGAAAAATTTCCTGAGAAAATACCTTTCAGATTAACCCGGATGTTAACCAATGCCATGGAGGTAAGATGGTTACTTGCATGTGAGAGTATTTGGAGTGTTAAAGCTCTAAAAGCTTTTTCACCTTGTCTTTACTAGCTACTTTACATAACTGGTAATTTTTTATAAAAATCACTATAAAACTCGTTTGTTCTATTCTTTAGCCAAAAGGGTTTAAATTCTCTGTACAGAGATCAACATATTCAGACCACTATGTCTGCGATTTTGCGATTACTCAGATACACTATGTCACTCCAGGTACAAGGCTGCAATACACTACATGACTTTTGCCAAGACTTTTGCCCTGATTTGTAATTTAGAGGAGTCAACGCTAGTTGTGGAAATTTATAGCCAGTCTGCAGATTTTGTGCAGTCGGAATTGACAGATTTCACTGAAAACTGCATAGTATATAATGAGCACACATTTTTTTGGCTTCAGACCATGATTCCATCCAGTTAGAGGATGTCGAACATTTATGATATTTTGAGCTGATTCTGTTTTCATTTGTCTTAACAACGAGCCACATGTTTGTTGTCTTATGAATGACTTGAAAGTATGTGAGTATGTGATCCTATAAGTAATTTAATAAAAATAGTAAAAAGAATATTGTGGAATCCTACAAAAACCAAGGAAATTATTTTCCAATTAATGGCAATCACACCACAAAATTCTCTCTAAATACTAGGGGAAAAAAGGTAATCCCCAAATCTGAAAAGGTGAACCCCCATATCTCCAATCTGAATATACTGATATCTGACACATAATTTACCCCACATATTTTTACACATTTTAAAATATTTTCATCCATCATATATTAATAAAGCACACATTTCAAGTTATCACTGTTTTCAATAAAATTCACAACCTGTGACTGTGCAATCTTTATCATGACCCCCTAGAGAAACATTCAAAGTCACTGTTTATTGATGCAAGTGAGGGAGCATACAACTTTTACACCTCAATTATAAGCTCAGGTACCCAAACTTTATACCAAACTATGCATAAAACACACAGGGCACAAATTTACAATTATATAAGAGTCATAGAAGCAGATATGTTATAGTTATTTTAAATGAAAATTTAAACAGCCTACCCAAACACAAAAGACAAAACATAAAAGGGTTGCAAGCATGGCACACCTGTAGCTTTACTTAAAAATCCCCAAGTAACTTCACTCCATGACAGCAATCACACCAAATATAACCATTGATACTAATGAGGGGGGAAAAAAACTACACTGGTTGCACTGTTTGTTTTTCCTTGCAGCTTGCGAGGACAACCAATAGAAAACGTGTTTTCTTGTCATTATTTTGTGTTACATTTAATTTAGACTGCAAACACATTCACAACTAAGGCAAAATACAGTTTTGTTTGCTGTGATGTTGGAGATTTAGCAGATGCCGTTATACTGTGGTACATAAAACACAGACATTCTAGTATTTTATCAAAAGATGGCCCTAGACACATCCAAAGATGTCTATGCTAAGCCTCAGATATCCATTTACTTAACCCCCTGCATTGTCCATTGTGCTTAAATGACATTCACTATCTTTATGGCTGAACAACAGATCATGTTTCCTCTCAGGTAACCGGACTGGATGGTAACTACCGTATTACATGCCACACAGTGATGGAAGTACTGCGTGAACACAGGGACAGTGTCATGGCTGTGCTGGAGGCCTTTGTCTATGACCCATTACTCAACTGGAGGCTTATGGATAGTAAGCACACAACTTTTCCTCATTCAAAAGAGTAAAGACCCCAATATACTTACGGCAAAGTTCTTTTTCATTCTTTGTTTAGGGGTAAAACGAAGTTCGAAATATGTGTGTAGCGATATACTGTTATCGAACATCTGACGCTGCCCACACTGCTGAGAGCAGCGTTTAGATGAATATGTGCTGCGCGCAAGCCTTTTTTTTATAGAAAGCATTTTTTACAGAAAGCATTTTTTTAAAGAAGGCATAAGAAAGCATCTGATCATAACAACATGGGTATGTTAGCACAAGTTCTGCAAATTAGCACTCCAGTAAAGTCACGTCACATTTATTTATATGGCATTCTATACAATAAATTGCTTAAAAGCAAGTAGCTTTGCAGTATCAAACATGAAAAACAGTGTCAGTGCCTCATTTCATCAGAAGCACAACTTCATTTGCTACTATAGAGCGGCTATCCAGTGTGTTCATGTTCTCACTCACAGAGATCTTACCGCGACAGACTCAAAAGACTAAATGAGAGAAGAGTTCCACGTGAAAGAAAACGGAGCCTCAGCACACACCTCCTATTACGTTATCGTCACGGACCAATGATGGTACAAAGTGTTTTGCAGCTGGAGCGAACTTTTCCTGAGAGTTCGCTTTGGCAAGCCGTTTCGAACTTCGTTTTGGCCTGATTTTGTTCGAAATGATATCACATCAGTTCATCCTTCGATTCCGTTTGAAGTATATCAGGGCCTTTAAACATACTAGAGCCACACAATCCTGCTGTTGATTCATAAACTTCAGAAAAAAAAACAGACTGCTCATATACTTTAGTTGACCTTAAAGGATTTTTCAAGGTTCCCTTTCATAGTTTAGTCAAGTCAAGTCAAATTTATTTATATAGCGCTTTTTACAATTGGTAATTGTTTCAAAGCAGCTTTACATATTAGAAGCACAGAAAAAAGAGAAGTGGTTAAAAATAAGCTATACAAGCAAGCGTGGTAATATGTAACATTAAGCCAATGTCGGCTGACTCCCAGGGGTGGAAAAAAACCCCTAGGAGAAAAACCCAGCGTGCTAACACTGGGAAAAAAGTCCTAGGAGGGAAAAAAACCCTTGGAAGATATATATAATATATGTAAATGGATATGGAGATCAAAATCTGAATTATACATTTTTATTATAGAGATTAAAAATAGATTATAAATAAATATATGTAAGCGGATACAGAGATTAAAAATCTGAATTATAGATGCAGCCAGAACTGGATCTGTAGGCCCATTGTCTCCTGGGCTACGTTGTAGTCAGGTCCAGACACAGGTTCTCATCTGATCTGGATACGGCCTGGATCCAGCACCCGGCAAACCTCAGGATAAGCAGAGAGCATGATATTAGCGTAGATGCCATTCTTATTCTGATGTACAGGTATATCTAGTGGTATAGGAAATGTTCTCGGTTCCGGCCGACCTAATTATTGCAGCATAACAATCCTTTAACGGATTTGAAAAAATGTTTATGTATTGATAATGTGTTATGTGTATGCAAGAGCAAAGAGATGTGTTTTTAGTCTAGATTTAAACTGACAGAGTGTGTCTGCTTCCCGAACAATGCTAGGAAGATTGTTCCAGAGTTTAGGTGCTAAATAGGAAAAGGATCTGCCGCCTTCAGTTGATTTTGTTATTCTGGGTATTATCAACTGGCCTGAATTCTGAGATCGCAATAGACGTGAAGGACTATAATGCGCCAAGAGCTCGCTTAGATATTGGGGAGCTAAACCATTTTGAGCTTTATAAGTAAGTAGCAAGATTTTAAAATCTATACGATGTTTAATAGGGAGCCAATGCAGTGATGACAGAACTGGGCTAATATGGTCCTAGTTCTAGTAAGGACTCTAGCTGCCGCATTTTGGACCAACTGTAGTCTGTTTAAAAGCCGAGCAGAACAACCACCCAGTAGAGCGTTACAGTAATCTAGTCTTGAGGTCATGAATGCATGAACCAACTGTTACGCATTTGTCATTGAGAGCATATGTCGTAATTTAGATATATTTTTTAGATGGAAGAAGGCGGTTTTACAGATACTAGAAACATGACTTTCAAATGAAAGATTGGTATCAAAGAGCACACCCAGGTTCCTAACTGAGGACGAAGATTTAATGGAGCACCCGTCAAGTGTTAGAGAGTATTCAAGGTTTTTTCGTGAGGAAATTTTTGGTCCAAAGATTAGGATATCAGTTTTTTCTGAATTTAATAATAAGAAATTTCTTGTCATCCAGTTTTTAATGTCAGCTATGCATTCTGTTAGTTTTGTGAATTTGTAGGTTTCGTCAGGGCGCGAGGAAATATAGAGCTGAGTATCGTCAGCGTAGCAGTGAAAACTAACACCATGCTTCCTAATTATCTCTCCTAAGGGCAGCATGTACAGAGTGAAAAGCAACGGTCCTAGTACTGAGCCTTGTGGTACTCCATATTGAACTTGTGATCGATACGACATCTCTTCATTAACTACTACAGACTGATAACGGTCAGATAAGTACGATTTGAACCATGCCAAAGCAATTCCACTAATGCCAATATAGTTTTCAAGTCTTTTTAAAAGAATGTTGTGATCGATAGTGTCAAAAGCAGCACTGAGATCTAATAACACTAATAGAGAAATACAGCCACGATCGGATGATAAGAGTAGATCCTTTGTAACTCTAACGAGAGCAGTCTCAGTACTATGGTATGGTCTAAATCCTGACTGGAAATCCTCACAGATTCCATTTCTTTCTAGTTTACTCAATGCCCACTCGACAACCTCTCTCTCATTCTCCTATGTCGACTACTGTAAATGTAGTAGTTAACATAGGGGATATTGCACCAAACTGCACATTCTCCTGTCCTCTGTGTTCTGCGTTTTGGACGGCAACAGTCAAACTGTGCGTTATGAACAGCAAATGTATTGCTTGTGGTCCGCACAGTTACCACTTTGGAGAATTGGAGTTTTGCCTTAGTCCATGTGATTGTAACACTGTGGTTGAAACAGGTTGGGTTGTGATTCTCACACTCTGACTGGAGATCTCTGATATACACACTGCCAGGCGACCAGTATCATCTTAATGGGCCTTAAGTGCATCATCTGCAGGCTTTAGCCGTGAAACTCCTGAAAAGCCTGAAGAACCTTATATAAAGCAGCTCAAACAAGATAAAAACTCTACCTAGATAAAAACTCTTGAGGCGGCCCAGGGAGGCCAACCACTTGATAGTATAGGGGTATTGCAGGCTTGGAATACTCTTTCGTACTCAGCATATCGCTTATTTACCCTTAAATAAAGGGGAGTACAAACACCACGCAGCTGAAATGATGAGCAGGCCTCATGAAGGGCCTGCTACTTCCAAAATATGGCCACAGGCCCGGGGCTAATGCTTGAGCTCAAAATGGAGCAAACTCCTCTTACCATACAGATGGGGAGAATATGGTGCGCTTAACACGAGCAGCATTGGTGTTAAGCATGCATGGGACATAGAGCTCTGGGAGTAAAATGATTTTCGAGAAAACTCTAAGGAGCTAGCTCCAGAGGAACAGTGGCCTCAACAGGGAGGAATCCAAGGAGAGAACTCTACCCCATAATTTGATGAAATCAAGGAGCTATCACATTGAGAAAACTACCACAAGCTCTTGAGAGCGGAGGCTTCAGCATAGAGAATACTCTCAAAATGAGAGGAAACCTAACAACGCTCTGGATGACCACAGGAAGGCTACCTAAAAATAGCCTACCACATATAGCTATACTTAAATGCATAACACCGCCAGGGAACAACATACTCAGCACATTGTTAAACTCCTTAATAGCAACGGAGTAAAAGCTCAACCTGAACAAAAATGAGGAGGCCGTGGGACCTGCTACTCGCATTCTTAGCCTAATGCAAAAGGTGGGCCCCCAGCCAGAGACAACCCTCACAAAACATCATGCTGCATGTTTTGTTTAACATGCAGCATGAGTTTCTTAGTGCTGGAACGACACATTTTGCATAGTAATTTCACTTTCTGCACACTCTGCATTCTTTCTCTTTAGCAGGACAAACACCTTATATGGATATTTTCCTCCACAGTTTCTCCATGGTGTTAGACATCCATCTGCTGGCGAAAATGAATTCACTCTGCTGTTTATGATTGTGGTGCAATGCGTTGACAGCAGCCACTGTGTTTTGTTCAATTCTTACTGTTTGTTGTTCAGAGTTTTCTAGTGTATTGCTATGATCTAGCAGAGCCTCTAAAGTGAAATCTGGTTCTTTTGCTTTACTGCACAGCCTGGACGAAGTGCAGGTTTGTACCAACTGTGCCCTTCATGATCAGCATCAGGAAACTCACTGTCTTTTCCGAGCATTTTGAGTGGGTGTAGCCTTATTACAGAATAAATTTGTTTAAGCCATGTAACACAAGTTTGTTCATTAAACAATATTCATGCGCCAAAAATCAGAACACAAGCGGTCACATGGGATGCCTTTGAAACACATGATAACACCAGGCGAAAATGGCCAAAAACGGAGCGTAATATATGACATTTGTGGATGTATAAATCGGGTATCAACAAATGCACAGGGAAGAGACAGATGAAACATGAAACCAAATAAATACATGATTATCATAAGGATTAATTCAGGTTGATTGGGACACTTTTTCTCAGTCATCTCAAATGGCAAAACGTGTCCCAGTCAATTTGAATTCACCCTATATGCTTTGTCTTAGTTCTTAAAGCAGTCTATGGTATTTTCCATGATCATATGTGTATGAATTATGACAAAAGTTAGCATAAGTAGCTTTTAGCATCGCATGTAAATATATTTCTGCCTCATACGGTGATCAGAATCCACATCTGATCACAATCAGAAGTTATTTTCACATACTCGCTGGTGTTTGAAAATAAGTTTTGAGCTGAAAAATATTTTAAATGTCAAGGTTAGCTATATGAATGGGAAATGAGCAGCAGTGTTGACCCTCTCCTCAAGGTATTCAGTGGGCCAAAAAAACCCTGGTCATTGGCCAGATCAAGCCCCGGAAGTAACAGTGGAAACGCAACTGTCCCTGACATGCACTAGCATGTTCGCTTTTGACCCGACAGTGGAAACGCAGCTATGGTAGCTCTGCCAGGAATTGAAGTGCTAGCCACTGAGCCACATGTTGCCCAAAATGAAGTGTTGTAACCTTTTTGTTGTTGTTGTTGTTTTGGGTTTTTTGTTGGGTTTTTGCAAGCAACATATTTCATTTTTTACAGTAGAGTACTTAGTAATTAAACAAGTGTTTGAAGAATGGATGGATGAATACACTTTTTTTTAATGTGCCATTGTTACAAGTGTAATAACACAAAGAAGTACTAAGCCATATTAATTAACACCATGTATTTCTATATGGTTAGGTTTTGTTTTACTTAGTTGCTTGTTATTATGCATAATAACATAGTTCATGTAACATGAATAAGAAGCACTGTAAAATAGTGTTACTGTACTGTATAATCTACCAGCAGGAATAGTCTTAACTACTGAAACAAACCAGCCAAAATTTGATCCCTTGGTGACAAGCCACAACATCTAAAAAAAAAAACACTTTTTCTTATACCATCTTATACACTCAAACCTCAAATGTTTGTGAATGTCTAGCAACTGGATGTTTCTGTTCTCTCCTACAGCAAACACTAAAGGAAATAAGCGCTCCAGGACCAGAACTGACTCCTACACGGCAGGACAGTCTGTTGGTGAGTCTTGATCCCATTCTAATTAACCCATTCTAATTACTTGTACCATAATAGGTTAAACTCCCCTATGGCAGTGTTTCTCAACTGGTGGGTTGCGACCCAAAAGTGGGTCGTAGAGTGCCTGAGAAAAATGTGTTGTCCAGATTCAGTATCTGTGGTCAGATTTTATGTTGTCAGGCTATATGTCAGTATCATTATTCTAACATTATTTTCATAGCTTGTTACGAAATAAAAAGTCTCTCACCTCAGAAAACCAAACTTTCCTGTCCTGTCTGTCAGATGTTATACTGTGCTCATTGCGTGCACTCTTCAATTGCTTGCGCGAATGCTGCGGTGCACGCTGTTTATCACTTATATATAAAGCGCAGAGAAACTACGAGCATACAACAATACATTGTCAATTAGTAAGTCATGAAATAAATGTAAAGTACCAATAAATCACGTAACTGGTACGTCATGTGTTAGCTGGGAAGGATTTGCATGCAGGTATGATGTTCATTCTATTCATCAGGAGCAGTTTCCATGTTTCATTAACGGTTCATGTTAGTATTGTGTATTTACCATGGCAAGTTTTGTTTCTGTAACCCCAAAATGGCACTTTTTTTTTCACTTTGTATTATTATGTATATTTTTATTACTGTTTCTTTTAATATAATTTTATTATATTAACAAAATCTAGTTTGGGATTGGGGCTATTGTATATCCGTACGTTATACTGTTTATTCATCAGTATTAGTCATATTTGTACATTTTATGTGTATTTTAAGTAAAGCGGGACAGTACTCATTGGTCCACATGCAGTTTTTGCCCTTCACCAATCTAGAGACTAATTCCTTCGGTTGGCTAGTGACTGCCATAAAAATTCCTCAGGACCTCAGCAGCAAAGAGAGACCACAATGACCCATCCAAAACCATTCAGAACTATGTTTGGAAACCTTGAAACTGATCTACACACATTCATTTTATACTTATTCAGAAAAATAAGTATAAGTATATACATCACTACACAAATTCAGCTGTTAATGTACAAATGAATGAATGCATGACAGTTTAATCTTTTTCCATCATGTTTGGTGTCTATTTCTTTAGAATATTGCCAAAGGTATTCTGGTGGTGGTTTGTGAAAGTGAGAAATGCATTTGGTAACTTTAAAGACTTCCATCTTTGCTTTATGCAAATTAGTTCCACAGGGGAAAGAAGGGTGGGCCACACTGTGTGTGTCCCCTCTGATGCCAGCAGCCAATCACAGCACTGGAATGGAGAAGCGCCAAATTGCAATCTTCTCCTCATCGGAAAGGGATAAGTGTACCCTTTCAGCAGACACTCCTTGTTCTGAGTCTCCCCTCGAGAGAGAGAGAGAGAGAGAGAGAGAGAGAGAGAGAGAGAGAGAGAGAAACATATCAACAAGTTCTGGGTCTCATCTCTGTAAGGAGTAGGGATGGGAACCGAGAACCGGTAGTGTTTTTTGAAAAGAACCGGAACCGTGCAAGATTTCTAAGTTTCGGTTCCGAAAACGGTTCTGGTGTAATGGGTGGGCGAAGTGCGGGGAGCGCATCCCAAGCATCTTATCTAATTTTTGGTAGGCCTAACACTTTACAATAAGGTTAATTTATGAACTAACCATGAGTAATACATTTGTTACTGTATTTGTTAATCTTTATTAATGTTAGTCAATAAAAATAAATCCGTTCATAGTTTTTTCATGTTACTTCACAGTGCATTAACTAATGTTAACAAATACACAAATACAACTCTTGAACTGGAATCGTTAGGCAGAACCGGAACCGGAAAATGTCTCACGATTCCCAACCCTAGTAAGGAGTGAGACATTAACAGATATACCAAGTTCTGAGTCTCAGGCCTGTGAAGGTGAGACTGTAACAGATACAATAACATTCTGAACCTCTGGTTCGTTGATAGAGACAACAACAGATCCCATGATCTGAGTCTACAGCTTGTGAGGCAGCAACAGATACGACCATGTTCTGAGCCTCCAGCCTGTGAGGAAAGAGACATTAACAAACACTACGTTCAGAGTTTTCGCAACAAGGTTAAGCTCAGGAGAACAAACCTTCACTTCAAGCTACCTTCGTCTGCGTGTTCCACATTGTTAAGGACCTTCTGCACCTATGCCAGTGCCTCATCTGCTTGTTCCAGATTTTAGGACCCTTTGGTGCTCCAGTGGATCAGCATTGTACAGAGCTTCGTGTTCAAGGCTGTTTTCCAAGGTAAAAGACCTTGACTGGTGCCCTGAACTAGAAGGGGGAAGTGGTCATCTAATGTACTCATAACCACACCTTAAGTGACGTGTGATCCAAAAATCACAACGTCAGCGGTGACGTGAGTACCAATCCCTATTTTACTTGGCGTCCTTGGATAAGTGAAAGTAAAATCACTACAATATGATTCCTAAAAAAGTGGGTTGTGATTTAATGAGCATGGGAAAATGTGGGTCACATGGTCAAACCAGTTGAGAAACACTGCCCTATGGTATACCTTCACAAGCACAGTTTTCTTTCATGTGTCTTATTTCTTTCTGAAATAGGAAGTTGGAGCATATGGAAAAGTAGCCTTTAATTTGCATCACGACAGTACATGATTTGCTACTAGACTGATGAACTAGTCTTTTTTTTTTCTCTCAACTTTTAGGAGCACAGTAGTAAATAGATGTCCTCAAGCTAAAGTCTCATTCATCCAGAGATTACAGAATATGTAATGATTTTTTGTTCCGGCAACTGTTCTGGCATTGCATGGTTTTTTTCACACTGCCAGTGCTTTGTCGTATGCAATGCTTTCATTCACAAACGACTCCCAAACAGTCCTGTAAAGACTAGTTGATGTTATGATGTGGCATCTAATGTACTCATCCAGAATTTCCATCAAAACTAATGCATGTTCATGGTAATAGATTTAATTTTGTGGATTCTTTTTGGTATGTTTCATGTAGAAGCCATGGAGGGTATTGACCTGGGAGAAACAACCCACAAAAAGCCTGGAACTACAGTACCTGAGTCAATTCACTCCTTCAGTAAGTCCTTCAAGACTTTACTTCACTCCTTAAAGTTATGCTGCTTTTAGTCCTCCATGGTAGTTCCAATTTACAAACTCAGAAGTTATGATTATGATCTAAAGTGATTTTGGTCTGAATGGTGTGAGGACCTTATTGAAATTGTTCTGTTTATTATTTTCTAATTATGGAAACTGAAGAACTTTGCAAAACTGTTTTTTTTTCCTGTGTAATACTATATACATATACGTGACTTGACTTGTTTTGAGTGCCATATTACAGCACCGGTGCAAACATATCTACATCCCTATGATCAGATGCTTTCTTAGCTGCACTTTTCTCATCATTCTTGTATTTGTTGGGTAAATGTAGCACAAATTTCAATATTCAGAATCAGAATGAGCTTTATTCTTCAAGTGTGCACAAACACACAAGGAATTTGCTGTTTTACAGGAGCTCTGGGTACATACATACATACATAGATATATACATATATGACACGAATAGAAAGAACATTTAAAAGGCACCTATTATGCAAAATCCACTTTTACATGGTTTTTGGCATTAATCCCCATTAAACCAGAAGCAGTCTCATTAGACAAGCCAGGGCCACTGACTGACAATCCTGTATTACCATAGTTTCTGCCCTCAGTGAGTTGTACGCTGTCCGCCATTTTCTCCACGCTCAAGCAGCTGTAGTGACAACAATGTCTGATAAGTATTTGAGATGTTTTGTTGTTGGATATAAGAGTGAACATAAGTCAACCTTTACTCCTGATATCTGTGTATTTGACCGTTTAAACACAACAAAAAATGTGAAAGAAAAGTTACTTACAAGACTTGATGTCTGACAGCCAGCTGTCTGTGTGTGCATGTCATCTTCAGATAAGTTTGCTCAGAAAATGATCCATTAGAAGTTTAAACTGATATAGCTTTAAAATGCGTGGAAATAATGAACTTTAATTAATGATGAAAGAAGAACTATGCTATCCGTGAGAGTGATCGCGATATAGATGATAATCAAAATGAAGATGTTTTGTTAGTATTTGCCAGAGAATCCGATTGAGGCAGGAACTGTATTTAAAGGCACATGCACGAAAACGGCCTGTTCTTGGCTGTAGTCAGAAATGGGTATTTACAACATGGATTTATATATGATCTGTTATGATCTGATATTTTAAGCTGAAACTTCAGACACATTCTTTGGACACCCGTGACTTATGGCTCGTTTCCACCGAGCCGTATGGTTCAGTACAGTACAGTACGGTACGCAACTTTTGCCTTTTCCATTGTCAGAAGTTGTGAATTGTACCCTAATTCCAAACTGTACTGTACCACTTTTTTGGGACCCTTTCGTTGGGGTACCTAGCACAATAGTACCAATAGTACCGGTACCAAAAGGGTGGAGCTACACTCACTGCAGAACGTCGATTGGTTCACAGAGAATTGTCACTTGCGGGTGATTTTTAAAAATCTTGTTAATCTCCACATGGCACAGTTGACTGCTGTTCGCGAAAATGAGCTGTGATACGTCCACTCCATAACGTGAAAATCTATGGTTATTACACCACTTAGCAGTAAAGAGCAGAAATGAATTTGATCAAATGAATTAAATGAATTCCCGCAGTGACAAAAATGCATTCTGGTTGATTACAATCTGTAGATAATGATCTAAGATGTCATCGCTCTGCTGCAGAATTTCAACAGCATCAACATCAATTCCATGTGACAATATTAGAACTGAACAATATAATAATATAATATAACAATGAGTGGGCCCTGTCACGTGTTGTGTATTTCCACTAAAGATTAGATTGTCTGTAAATGCCAATCCCGATGTTTTTCATTATCTACATGTATATTAAAATCACCAACAATTAAGACTTTGTCTGCAGCCAGTAAAGCTAGTAGAACTAGATGTTTCAATCCCTTAAGTAGGAAACTCTTGATAGAAACAGTCAGTATGGAGTGAGGGAAAGAAAAAAAAAAAAAAAACGGAAGAAGGGTAAGGTATGTCATTAGGGTCATCAGGTGGGCACCCTGCTTCATCGACGTTTCGTTGATTGAAGCCCACAATGTCTCCAAAAGGCTCAACGGTGTACCTAGCGTCCCAGGTACACCCCCCTCAGTGCCATACCCTCTATCTCCCTGATGGGCTCTGCATGGCAGGGGCGTCCTTCTCCCTGAATCAGGCCTAAGCCTGACCGCATACCATCTGTCTCTACCTTGCTGCCCAAATAGGGTCCTTACGCTTGATCCAGAGCCAGTTACTGCTTTTTTCAGCAGCACTTGACAAGGACTTAATGGCCTGTTGGAACGAACGACCCTTCACCCCTATTTTCCTCATCAGCCTGGTGGTAGATGTTGCAACAAATCCCCTACATCCCACCTCTACTGGGAAGATGCTGATCTTCCAGCCGTTCTGGGATGCTTCAGCTGCCAGATCTGAATATTTGTTCTTTTTCCTCTCATAAGCTTCTTCAACCCCATCCTCCCATGGTACTGTTAATTCCACAACATATGCCTGCTTTGTTGTTTGAGACCACAGGACCATGTCTGGCCGGAGTGTTGTAGCCACAATTTCTGGGGGAAACACAAGCTTCGTATCAAGGTCAACTTCCAATTTCCAATCCCGTGCTGACTGCAGGATGCTTGCATCCTTAGGTGTTGTACGATGCTCTTGATGTTGGCCAGCTGGTATGAAATTTGTGAAATTGACCTGTCCTGCCAATGTTTGTGGGAGGTTGTTTATGGTGGTTCGCTTCTGTTCCAGTATTGACGCCAGCTCTTTAAGTACTTTGTTATGCCGCCAAGTATAGCGCCCTTGAGTGAGACTCGTAGTACACCCTGACAGAATGTGCCTTAGAGATGCAGGTACTTGACACAGGGAACAGGCAGGGTCTTCTCCATACCACTCTTTAAGATTTTGAGGGGAGGGTAGCAGGTCGTATGTGGCTCTGATGAAAAAACTCAGCCACGCTCCCTCCATCTGCCAGATGTCACGCCAGCTGAGCTTTTTCTTCTCCAGGCCCTCCCAGTTGGTCCATCTCCCCTGCTTGGCCATTGAGACGGCTTTGGCATGTCGCTATCCCTCCTCCTGTCTCCTAACTTCTTCTACTACTAGCTGTCCCAGTACAAATTTCAATAGAAAATCAGTAAATTCTTTGATAAAGTCTGTATGGTGCCCTGGTGGCCTGTGTACAGTAGCCAGTACAATTTGCATATGGGATATATCGCTTACACTATAATGTTACAAAAAGCACCATCACTTAAAAAGAATTATACTTGAAACTAGACATCTGGGTAATACTAGAAATATTACTATAAATTACAGCAACCCTTTGCATTTCAGATGAGGCTCATGTTTATAACAGTAATATTGGGAGATGGACTCATTTAAAGTAATGTAATCATCTGGTTTTACCCAGGTTTCTGTCAAACACAGCACATATAGGTTACGACCTGTGATCATATCATTTACAAAAAGTGTTTTTGTAGAAATAGATCTAATATTCAGCAAAACGAGCTTTATCTTTTGTTTATCTGTATTATATCTTTTTTTTTTATTTGTTGATAGGGGCAGAATTTACATATGGAAGAACATTTCTGCAACAGTTGGCGCAGTGCAGGCTTCCGTGTTTGCATCCGAACACCTGTATTTGCCGACATGTTCATGTGAGCACCACGACACTTGTGTGATGCTGACGCAGGAGCCGGCCAATGACAGAGTCTGCATTCTGGCGTAGAACACGGAATCCTGCACTGCGTTCACTGCACCAACTGCGTAGGAGACTGACAGGGAAGAGGAAAAATTGTTGAATAAAGTTGTTATTTTTGTTTTGTTTCTGCGCACAAAAACTATTCTCGTCGTTTCGTAACATTAACGTTGAACCACTGTAGTCACGTTGACTATTTTAAGTGTTTTTACTTCTACTCTGGACCTTGGATGTGGTTATTTTGCTGCTTTCAATGGGAGACAAAAAACCTCTAGGATTTCATCCAAAATATCTTAATTTGTGTTCTGAAGATGAACGTAGGTCTTGTGGGTTTGGAATGACATGAGCGTGAGTAATTAATGACAGAAATTTAATTTTTGGGTGAATTAAACCTTTAAGTTTAAGTATAACGTCTTCCTTAAATGTGTAGGTTTATGTGTTAACCCTCTGGGCCCTGAAGGTGTTTTGACATGCCCTGACATTTGTGCTTATTTTTGAGACTTTTAACATTTTCATGGCTAAAGACTGATTACACTTTATTCAGCACAAACTCTGCTACAATAATATATCAGCAGCATGTATGTAAAAGTTTGTAGTTTTGAGATAATGACATTTATGCGTGGTTTGTGAAAATACAAAAAAAAATTCTCACTGAAATAAGGCCATGAAACCCATACTGAATATTTGTTCACAAGGCTTTTGAAAAACGTATGATGTAGGCTAGAGTTTTTGATTCAAAACGATGTGAAAATCATCCTTTCCACTCATTCACATAAAACAATATATTGGTTTTAAATTTCTAAGACATGTTTTCTGTCATAAGTCTGTATGTGGGGAGGGCGTAAATGATCATGAATAATGTGTTTCACACCTGGAAAGACAAAGACCCTCCCCTAATGGCCCTGTCAGCTGAATGGGACTGTGAGGGAACTAGAACAAAGAATGTGAGGAGATTTAAAAAAAAAAAAAAAAAGGCTTTTTAATGGATTGTTCTTCAATTAAAACACAACATAATCCAAATATACATAATGAAGGCCAAAAAGGCACATTATTGAGCACACTGATCTAAAGACGGAGACTCGAATAGTCACACACCTTTGTGCCATTCTCAAAACAGTTCCTGTTCAACATACCTGTCATTTCCAAGGTGTTTGTTTTTACATTTTACCATGTTCCTGTACAAGCTTGCTGATGTTGATACAGCACTCTCAGAGTAAAACAGTTTCAGCATGACAGTGGCATCTGGTTCCTGTAAAAAAAAAAAAAAAAAATTGTGTACATGCTGATATCAGAAGCAACCAGAGCTGCATCTAATTGTGATTTTTTTTCTGGTTAAAATTGTGATTTATAATTCACAAAAAATATAAAGAACACCAGGTTTGTTGTGCCTACTTGTAGGGCTGCATAAAATAATAATAATAATTTTACTTTACAGAAAAAGGCAGCCTATAACTATAAGTCATTATAAATGTTATGTATGTTTCATTCATACTGGAAGCCGGAGGGCGTCCTCGCACAGAAAGTAAAATGTATGTTTAGTTCATACTGGAAGCCGGAGGGCTCCCTCACACAGAAAGTCCAAATATGCCTCACAGAAGTAAAATAACATGCCGTTCAAGGATATCCATAATACAACTATCACTGTAGCTGAATAAAAAGAACGTAGAAACACTGACTCATTAAATATGAAGACAATAAACACAATCATCGAGAGTATATGGTTTATCTGTTCTTCTAGCCATCTCGGATATTTTCATAAGAATAATGTACAGTATCTCACAAAAGTGAGTACATCCCTCACATTTCAGCAACCTTTTTATTACATGTTCTCAAGAGACAATACTATAGAAATGAAAATTGGATAAACTTTAGAGTAGACAGTGTTCAGCTTGTATAGCAGTACAGATTTACTGTCCTCTGAAAATAACTCAACATACAGCCATTATTGTCTAAATAACTGGCAACAAAAGTGAGTACACCCTAAGTGAACATGTCAAAACTGTGTCCAAATTGTCAATATTTTGTGTGAGCACCATGGTTATTTAGCACTGCCTTAATCCTCCTGGGCATGGAATTCACCAGTGCTGCACAGATTGTTGCTGGGATCCTTTTCCACTCCTCCATAATGACATCATGGAGCTGCTGGATGTTAGACTCATGGCACTTCTCCACCTTCTGCTTGAGGATGCCCCACAGGTGCTCAATAGGGTTCAGGTCTGGAGACATACTTGGCCACTCCATCACCTTCAGCTTCCTCAGCAAGGCAGTTGTCATCTTGGCGATGTGTTTGGGGTCATTATCATGCCATTCGGCCCAGTTTCTGAAGGGAGGGCATCATGTTCTGCTTCACAATGTCACAGTACATGTTGGAATCCATTTTTCCCTCAATGAAGCGCAGCTCCCCAGTTCCTGCAGCCCCAGACCATGAAGCTACCACCACCATGCTTGACTGTAGTCAAGACACAATTTTCTTGGTACTCCTCACCAGGGCATCGCCACACATGCTGGACACCATCTGAGCCAAACAAGTTTATCTTGGTCTCATCAGACCACAGGACATAGTTCCAGTAATTCATGCTCTTGTACAGGTTGTCTTCAGCAAACTGTTTGCAGGCTTTCTTGTGAGCCAGCTTCAGAAGAGGCTTCCTTTTGGGACGACGGCCATGCAAACCGACTTGTTGTGGTGTGCAGCGTATGGTCTGAGCACTGACAAGCTGACCTTCCACTTCTGCAACCTCTAAAGCAATGCTGGCACAGTGTTTCCCATACATTAACTAGATTGTGGCGGCCCGTCACATTCTAATTTGTCCTGCCACAGTCTCAAAAAGAACCGGAAATCTAATGTTCATAATATATGAATATATGAGAACCGGAAATCTAGTGTCTCTTAATGACCCCATAAAAGACGAATAGCTGCTCCGCAGAGCGAAAGGAGCTATTTCTGTCTACATATTAAGCACGCAGCGTGCAAACGGGGCACAGCGGGCATTCACTAGATTCTCCATCTGTAGTGGAGTCGGGAGAATCGAGTGCTTGAGGTGTTACAACAGACAGACAGAGTTTGGCTAATGTTTCTGTCTATGGGTACGCGTTCTGGCTTCTCAATACATTACAACAACAGCAATTACCAAAAAAAAAAAAAAAACGTGGACAAAACAGTCACTCTTTGTAAATTGTGTTCAATGCGAGTGCCGTATGCACCGGGTGTTGATAGCCCGCGAGCGCAGATAAAACCTGAACAGCACACGACGTTGCTATCTGTGTTTAAACTAAACTCATTTAACCCTTGCCAATTTAAACATTCAAGAGCCAGAAGACGCAACTGAGAACTCGCGCGCTGTGAGAAGATTTGTGTGTACGCTCATCTGAAGCGCACATGCGGAAACCCGCGTCTCAGACAGCGCGCAAATATTGAGTTCTCTTTCAAGTCTTGCGCTTCAATGGACAAATTCACACAAAAATTATGTCAACATGCCAGTCTTGATGAGTAGCCTATCCTAACAGACATACCCTGCTTCTCAGTCAGCTCCCTAGCTTCCTTGTGAATCGGTATATCATGTAAATGAATGTGGCCGACTCCCTGATCAGTGCCCTGGCTATTTAATTAGGGAGCTAATTAAGACACATGCATAGTCTGTTATGCCTTAATTGAACTTATACAGTCGAGAAAGACAACGCATGTGCACAGTATCAGTATTTTGGATCCTTGCATTGTCTTGCAAAGTGACAGAAGACCAATATTACTGCTGTCTGTGTTTTTAATGTTAATCAAACAACAAAAGACAAGGAAATTACTCACTGCTCTTGACTGAATAGCTTTTGTAACCTCTGGGGTCTGAGGAATTTTGGGGCCCTGGAGAAGTTTTGACATGCCCTGACATTTGTGCTTTTATCAGTTGTTCATAAACATATTAATGACAAAAGTGTCATTACACTGTATTCAGCACAAACTAGGCTACAATAATATGTGAGGAACATGTATGTAGATGTTTGTGTTTTTGAAGGAATAACGTTTATGCGTGGTTATTGAAAAAACAAAAAACTTAAGTCACTGAAATAAGGCCAAAAAAAATTAAATCTGTGTTCACAAGACTTCTGGGTATTGGAGGTTGTAGACTAGAGTTTTTGCTTCAAAATGTAAAAATTATCCTGTCTACTTGTTCATATAAAACAAAACAGAGATTTAAATTTTTTAAAAGACATTTTTTGTCAAGAAACACAGTATGCATGGAGGCGTGACTCATCATGAATAATCCTGTGATTCACACCTGAGAAGACAAAAGATTTGCATAATGACCTCTAATGACCTGCATATTAATGAGCTCTTTCAGTCAGGTTGCCTGTGAAAAACCCTCTGTGATCATGCTGATAACAGGATTATGTCCACTCTTGACAAAAAAAAACATGATTTTTGTGATCTCATGCATGCATGTATTATAGCACATCATGTGAAGAAAATTTTGTATAGGCCTATGTTAAATTATAGTACCAGTCAAAAGATTGGACACATTTTTTTAAAATAAGTCTCAAGTCTCTAACCAAATAATGGTTTTCTATTTTAATATACTTTAAAATATAATGTATTTTTGTGATGCAAAGCATCTGAACATTCTACCTCTATGGCATTTCATATAGGCTAATATATTTGTCATATTATATAGCCTAGTTAATGTGCAGTTGACAAACTATACATCATTAAAAAGATCTAAGACTCAAGCTTCACATTTTGACTCTTAAAATCTTATATATACCGTAATTTCTTAATATGCTTAAAAGCATGCACATTTGGAGAAAGATTGATGGATTCTCATATGTTTATGTCAATTTTCTATACAGAGGAGTAATATTTATTCAATATTTATTGTCATCACTGTGAGTGCTGGATACTGTGTTTTCAATTCATACTTGCAGCCGGAGGGCGCTCTGTGCACCTTTAGTCCACAAATGCCGCCTAAAGAAGAACAGGCCATGTGACATTCCAGGAACTAACAGAGGCTTCCAGAGATCGCTTTAACATACAGATAAAAACTTTTCAAGATAATAAATACAAGATTGCGACGATGCATACATGTATTGCCTCAGAATTTGCATCTGAATAGTGCTCACTCTGTGGGCGTGGCCGCATTAGCAGATAATGAGCTGAATCACAGACTTCTGACATGGCTCTGTTTTCATACAGATTACATAAACAGAGAATTTTTGTTTTCGATTTGACTCACACGATTTAAAGCCTGACATCTCAACGTTTCTTTAGACATGTCTAATTTTTTTGTGATTAGTATTCACTAAGTTACACTTGATTTTCTGAGAACTATCAGATTGGACTTCGTTCAGAGGGAGACAACAGATCACGCATCATGTTAGTTTTCTTTATTTTACAAAAAGCACAACATTTTGTTTTTACTCTGTGTACACAAATAAAAGAAGATATTTCACAGATTAAAATGGTGTATAACTCTTAATTGTATGTGCAACATTGACAGAGTATTTTGAGTCTCTTTCATACTGATAAGAAAAAAGCATGGTGGTATCGCCGGCGCGACCATGCCCCCGGACCCCCCTAGAAGGGCCAATGTCCACCCACCACAGTTGGCTTCAAAAAACAGAAGCCAGCTTCTGCACCTGACGCACAACACAAGGTCTCAACTTCTTTGGCCTCTATGACCCTGGCCACTGTGCTGTAATTCAGTTTCATGGTGTTACCAATCTTCTTATAGCCTAGGCCATCTTTGTGGAGAGTACAATTCTAATTCTCAAATCCTTAGAGAGTTCTTTGCCATGAGGTGCCAGGTTGAACATCCAGTGATCAGTATGAGAGAATTGTACTTGAAGCACCAAATTTTAACTGCTCCACACAGAAACGCCCTAGAAAAGTGGGGGTTTGGACAATATTGGCATGAATCCTTTTTAATTTGTGATAATTTTGCACTGATAATGGACAACACAAACTACGAAAACATATTTTATTACATAAACAGTTTATACATAGAAAAAACTTACATTTTTGATTCCTCAAAATATCCACCATTAGCAGCTATCTGATCTAAACTGGGTTCTAATTGGTTCATTGTATTCTAAACTTAATTGGCAATCAATTGTGAAGCTATTAAGGTGTGCTGACCCAAAAAATCTTTTACAAACCTGGGCCAAGTTTAAACCAGTAACCAGGCCTCACAGCTGGCAAAGGGGCATGTCTGACTTTGACATGTATATATTGCCATTATTATGTAATCAAAATGAAAATTATTATTGCTGGTCTTCAATGATAATGTCAAATTACTTTAATGTATTTGCACCAAAAAATAATAAGGATAATAAAATAAGGATTTATGCTGATATCGTCCAAAACCACACTTTGCCAGGGGTGTTTCCAAACTTTTGGAGGGCAGTGTACAACTGTTATCACTTAGGGTGTACTCACTTTTGTTGCCAGCTATTTTGACAATAATGGCTGTATGTTGAGTTATTTTCAGAGGACAATAAATCTACACTGCTATACAAGCAGCACATTGACCACTCTAAAATTTATCCGAGTTTCATTTATATAGTATTGTCCCTTGAGAAGATATATTAAAATGGTTGCTGAAATGTGAGTGGTGTACTCACTTTTGTGAAATACAGTATATTTATAATGCAGCTCTAATCGACATTGCATGAATTTATATAGAATACTTCAAAATAATACACTGTCTGCCTCATTCTGTGATAAGAAGCCACTTCAGTTCCAAATGAAAATTATTATTTATTGCACATCGTAAGTGACTCAAACTTAGCATTTACAAACTCATAGCATTTACAGTGACCATTTACTCTATGAAACATTATGAACACGTTAACATGTTACAGTTTATGTAACAATATCATGTTAACTAATGTATGTGGGAATAAATGACTTGTCTCCGCTGGATATCAATCACATTGTTCTTTTGAGGTAGATTTAAACTCGATAAAAAGCAGAGGAATCATGATGAAGCTGATGCTTTGTTTTGAAGTGATGGGGGCGTTTACAGGTTAGCGTGCCTCGCACATGGACGATTTGCATGTTAAAGGCTGCGCTGCGTGTGAGTATGGTCACATTAATGAAGTCAGGCAGAGAAGATTGTACCTCTTGTTGGTTTCATACGGATTGCGTAAATGGAGAATATTTGTTTGACTTACTACATTTAAAAGTAGACATTTCAAGCTTTCTAAAGACATATCTCTCATGTCTATGTGATAAATATTAGCTGAGTTTACATTGCATAAACAAAGTTCACACAGCTAATATAACCCTCAAAATGGATCTTTACTAAGTGTTCGTCATGCATGCTGCATGCATACATCGGATCATGCAAGTATAGTATTTATTTGGATGTTTACATTTGATTCTGAATGAGTTTGAGGCTATGCTCTGTGGCTAAAGCTAACATTACACACTGTTGGAGAGATTTATAAAGAATGAAGTTGTGTTTATGCATTATACAGACTGAAAGTGTTTAAAAATGAAAATAGCGACGGCTCTTGTTTCTCTGAATACAGTAATGAACGATGGTAACTTTAACCACATTTAACAGTACATTAGCAACATGCTAACGAAACATTTAGAAATTTACAAATATCACTAAAAATATCATGTTATCAGGGATCATGTCAGTTATTATTGCTCCATCTGCCATTTTTTGCTATTGTCCTTGCTTGCTTACCTAATCTGATGATTCAGCTGTGCACATCCAGACGTCCTGCCCTTGTCTAATGCCTTGAACATGGGCTGGTATATGCAAATATTGGGGGCGTACATATTAACGGTCCCGACTGTTGTGTAACAGTCGGTGTTATGTTGAGATCCGCCTGTTCTTTGGAGGTCTTTTAAACAAATGAGATTTACATAAGAAGGAGGAAACAATGGTGTTTGAGACTCACTGTATGTCATTTCCATGTACTGAACTCTTGTTATTCAACTATGCCAAGGTCAATTCAATTTTCCATTCTATGGCACCTTTAATGTTTAATAATCTAAAATACAAGATAGTACGGTATAAAGTAAAATATAAGCACATAGGCTTACAGTTTTGACATTTACTATGCTCCTTGAATTCATTCTAAATAATACATGATAATATGCTTGCTCGTCAAGCACAACTAATAATACTTTTGAATTGGAATAGCAGATAAGTAAGTTGGCTTCTCAAGCCAATAATATAGTCTTAAAAGTTTTAAATGAATCTGCTTACTCTGTATATTACTGGATTCATACAAAGATTCAGGCCATGTGTTTGTCCTTGACATTGTAGCCTCATTTTTTTTTCTTTCAGTTGGAGATGGTCTTGTGCAACCTGAAGCCTTGAACAAAAAAGCCATCCAGATTATCAACAGGGTGCGGGACAAGCTAACTGGTGAGCAAAACTTTGGCCTTCAGTCACAGACCACAGAGGACTAAACACACTTTTCTAAGTGACTTCATTCACAATTCTAGCACTATCATACAGTGCATTATCAAGCAACAGTAGCTAGTAAAACAAATATTAACGGATTTATGTTGATATTTTTTTTACTCCTTCTAGGACGAGACTTTTCCCATGATGAGACCCTGGACGTACCTACTCAAGTGGAGCTGCTCATCAAACAAGCTACTTCGCATGAAAATCTGTGCCAGTGTTACATTGGATGGTATGTGTTTAAGAGAGAGAATATTTACAGAGATATTTAAATGTATGCTTTTTTCAACATAATTCAGTAAGTGACATTTTATTCTGTGGTATATGTAGTGTTGTATGCTTAAAGTATTTTTTTCTCTCTTCTCTTTAGGTGCCCTTTTTGGTAGAGCTTCATATTGCTACTGCTTTCTTTTTCTGTATTTTTCCTCTTAAATTCACCTAGGAGAGTGATGAAAATTGACATTGATTTGAAAAAATGTGAGCATTTCTTTACTAGTACAATTTTGAAAAGTGAAGCAGTCACTTTTCTAAGCAAACCCCTGAAAAATCTGAAGAATTAATCTTGGATGAGGTTGTGTTATATGGCTATAACATTGTCAGTGTTTCATGTTATTTGAAATGATTTGTACAAGCTGTACAAGGTCAAATATCACCAAAAATAAATTAATTAATTAAAAATGAAAGAAAAATAAGAGATATCATTCATATAGAAAATGAAACCTGTTTTATCTTTATGACAGTTAAATGTTCTTTACAATAGAAATGTGTACATCATCCCGGATATTAAATGATGACAATACAATCTTACATTACTCAGTGTCTCCTCCATTGACAATGTCATTGTTCCTTTAGCAACAGTTATAAGATATGTTTGCTATAAACAAAATGTTTTTTCATATCTATTCTACGTTGATTTTAAAATAACTGACCATTTTTTCCATTAGTTAAATTGTTTTCGTCCATTAAAAAACAAAGTCCAAATATAGCTGCGAGCAGCGATGGCGGGCCCAAGCCCGGTGGCTTCAGGGCAACTGTGCACAGCGGGCAATAGGCACTTAAAACGGTTAAACATCAAAGGACTATGTCAAATTCACTCCACATTTACTGCACTACAAGGTGCCGTTATAGAGCCCCTCCTCCCTGCCCATTTTCAAAGGATTACATGTGCCAAGTTTTAACATTATTCTGATGAATTTTGAAGCAAATCAGGTAAAAATAAGAGGGTGATCTCAATGTATGCTGAAAGTGACACATTTTCTGCTTCCAGTTGGTGGCGCTATGACTTTGAATCACAATAGTCAAATCCATGTGATCAGCCTTGTACAACGAAGACTAAGCCAAAGTTTCATCAAAATCAATTAATGTATGCAGAAGTTATAACACTTTGTTTCCCTTTTCTTGCCATAAATTCGTTGCCTCGCCACGGCCAAACCGTTTGAGATATCCAAAATCCGTTTGCAATTAAACAACTTCAATGTGTTAGCAACAAGTTAAAAAAAGCTTGGTGTAAATTGGATAAACCCTGTAGGAGTAGTAGTATAAAATTCATAGCCTGTTTTTTCAAAAAATTAACATTCAAACAAAAATAGCCGACTTCCTGTTGGTCGGAGCTAATGAATGTAAATTAGAAAATTGTCCGGCTTGATGAGAACAATATGTGTACCGAGTTTGGTGACTTTAGGAAAAACTAACCCCCCCACTTTTGACAAAAGGTGGCGCTACTGAGCCCCTTCACCACGCCCATTTCTATGGCTTTGTCCATGTCTACTGGTTGACAATATTGATGTGTGTGTCGAGTTTCATGCAATTTGAAGCATGTTAAGAGCCTCAAAAACACTCAAGAATATTATTACAGTTTGACCTGTTGCCATGGCAACAATATTTCAAATATCAAAAATCCTGTCATAGGTCTACATCTGCTGTGTATTGACATTACACTGATGAAGTTTGAAGCAAATCAGGTAAAAATAAGAGGGTGATCTCAAAGCATTTTAAAAGTGATACACTTCTTGCTGCCATTTGGTGGCGCTATAACTTTGACTCATAATAGTTACATCCATGTGATCAGACTACTACAACCAACACACTCCTGAAGTTTCATAAACATCAATCAATGTATGCAGAAGTTATAACACATTTCCTGTTTCCCTTTTCTCGCCATAAATTCGTTGCCTCGCCACGGCCAAACCGTTTGAGATATCCAAAATCCGTTTGCAATTAAACAACTTCAATGTGTTCGCAACAAGTTAAAAAAAGCTTGGTGTAAATTGGATAAACCCTGTAGGAGTAGTAGTATAAAATTCATAGCCTGTTTTTTCAAAAAATTAACATTCAAACCAAAATAGCTGACTTCCTGTTGGTCGGAGCTAATGAATGTAAATTAGAAAATTGTCCGGCTTGATGAGAATAATATGTGTACCGAGTTTGGTGACTGTACGAAAAACTAACCCCCCACTTTTGTCAAAAGGTGGCGCTACTGAGCCCCTCCACCACGCCCATTTCTATGGCTTTGTCCATGTCTACTGGTTGACAATATTGATGTGTGTGTCGAGTTTCATGCAATTTGAAGCATGTTAAGAGCCTCAAAAACACTCAAGAATATTATTACAGTTTGACCTGTTGCCATGGCAACAATATTTCAAATATCAAAAATCCTGTCATAGGTCTACATCTGCTGTGTATTGACATTACACTGATGAAGTTTGAAGCAAATCAGGTAAAAATAAGAGGGTGATCTCAAAACATTTCAAAAAGTGATACACTTCCTGCTGCCAGTTGGTGGCGCTATAACTTTGACTCACAATAGTCACATCCATGTGATCAGACTCCTATAACGAACACACTCGTGAAGTTTCATAAAGATCAATATATGTATTAAGACGTTATAACACATTTCCTGTTTCCTTTTTCTCGCCATAAATTCGTTGCCTCGCCACGGCCAAACCGTTCGAGATATCAAAAATCCCCTGGCAATTTTTAATCATCAGTGTCTTGACTTCATGCTGACCGAGTTTGGTGGCGATCGGATTAATCGTCTAGGAGGAGTATATCAAATTCCAGAGCATGCGTTTTTCAAACAACCCTTAATAGCTGACTTCCTGTTGGCGTGGCGATTAACTTAGAGCGCGAAAGTTGTTCGGCCCGATGAGGTCTATATGTGTACCGAGTTTCATACTAATACGTGCAAGCATGTTTAATATATGGACCAAATTTTCAGACTTTTTTCAAGGGGGCGCTGTCGAGCCCCCCTGCCACGCCCGGGTACCAGCCTCTCCGGCGTCCTAATGGCCGCGGATTCCAATGTGTGTGCCAATTTTCAAGAGTTTTTGAGCATGTTAAGGCCCCCAAAAAGCCCCGGAAGACGGAAAAAAAAAAAAATAATAAAAAAAAATATAGCTGCGAGCAGCGATGGCGGGCCCAAGCCCGGTGGCACCGCCACCCCGGTGGCTTTAGGGCAACTGTGCACAGCGGGCAATAGGCACTTAAAACGGTTAAACATCAAAGGACTATGTCAAATTCACTCCACATTTACTGCACTACAAGGTGCCGCTATAGAGCCCCTCCTCCCTGCCCATTTTCAAAGGATTACATGTGCCAAGTTTTAACATTATTCTGATGAATTTTGAAGCAAATCAGGTAAAAATAAGAGGGTGATCTCAATGTATGCTGAAAGTGACACATTTTCTGCTTCCAGTTGGTGGCGCTATGACTTTGAATCACAATAGTCAAATCCATGTGATCAGCCTTGTACAACGAAGACTAAGCCAAAGTTTCATCAAAATCAATTAATGTATGCAGAAGTTATAACACTTTGTTTCCCTTTTCTTACCATAAATTCGTTGCCTCGCCACGGCCAAACCGTTTGAGATATCCAAAATCCGTTTGCAATTAAACAACTTCAATGTGTTAGCAACAAGTTAAAAAAAGCTTGGTGTAAATTGGATAAACCCTGTAGGAGTAGTAGTATAAAATTCATAGCCTGTTTTTTCAAAAAATTAACATTCAAACCAAAATAGCTGACTTCCTGTTGGTCGGAGCTAATGAATGTAAATTAGAAAATTGTCCGGCTTGATGAGAATAATATGTGTACCGAGTTTGGTGACTGTAGGAAAAACGAACCCCCCCACTTTTGTCAAAAGGTGGCGCTACTGAGCCCCTCCACCACGCCCATTTCTATGACTTTGTCCATGTCTACTGGTTGACAATATTGATGTGTGTGTCGAGTTTCATGCAATTTGAAGCATGTTAAGAGCCTCAAAAACACTCAAGAATATTATTACAGTTTGACCTGTTGCCATGGCAACAATATTTCAAATATCAAAAATCCTGTCATAGGTCTACATCTGCTGTGTATTGACATTACACTGATGAAGTTTGAAGCAAATCAGGTAAAAATAAGAGGGTGATCTCAAAACATTTCAAAAAGTGATACACTTCCTGCTGCCAGTTGGTGGCGCTATAACTTTGACTCACAATAGTCACATCCATGTGATCAGACTCCTATAACGAACACACTCGTGAAGTTTCATAAAGATCAATATATGTATTAAGACGTTATAACACATTTCCTGTTTCCTTTTTCTCGCCATAAATTCGTTGCCTCGCCACGGCCAAACCGTTCGAGATATCAAAAATCCCCTGGCAATTTTTAATCATCAGTGTCTTGACTTCATGCTGACCGAGTTTGGTGGCGATCGGATTAATCGTCTAGGAGGAGTATATCAAATTCCAGAGCATGCGTTTTTCAAACAACCCTTAATAGCTGACTTCCTGTTGGCGTGGCGATTAACTTAGAGCGCGAAAGTTGTTCGGCCCGATGAGGTCTATATGTGTACCGAGTTTCATACTAATACGTGCAAGCATGTTTAATATATGGACCAAATTTTCAGACTTTTTTCAAGGGGGCGCTGTCGAGCCCCCCTGCCACGCCCGGGTACCAGCCTCTCCGGCGTCCTAATGGCCGCGGATTCCAATGTGTGTGCCAATTTTCAAGAGTTTTTGAGCATGTTAAGGCCCCCAAAAAGCCCCGGAAGACGGAAAAAAAAAAAAATAATAATAAATATAGCTGCGAGCAGCGATGGCGGGCCCAAGCCCGGTGGCACCGCCACCCCGGTGGCTTCAGGGCAACTGTGCACAGCGGGCAATAGGCACTTAAAACGGTTAAACATCAAAGGACTATGTCAAATTCACTCCACATTTACTGCACTACAAGGTGCCGCTATAGAGCCCCTCCTCCCTGCCCATTTTCAAAGGATTACATGTGCCAAGTTTTAACATTATTCTGATGAATTTTGAAGCAAATCAGGTAAAAATAAGAGGGTGATCTCAATGTATGCTGAAAGTGACACATTTTCTGCTTCCAGTTGGTGGCGCTATGACTTTGAATCACAATAGTCAAATCCATGTGATCAGCCTTGTACAACGAAGACTAAGCCAAAGTTTCATCAAAATCAATTAATGTATGCAGAAGTTATAACACTTTGTTTCCCTTTTCTTGCCATAAATTCGTTGCCTCGCCACGGCCAAACCGTTTGAGATATCCAAAATCCGTTTGCAATTAAACAACTTCAATGTGTTAGCAACAAGTTAAAAAAGCTTGGTGTAAATTGGATAAACCCTGTAGGAGTAGTAGTATAAAATTCATAGCCTGTTTTTTAAAAAAATTAACATTCAAACCAAAATAGCTGACTTCCTGTTGGTCGGAGCTAATGAATGTAAATTAGAAAATTGTCCAGCTTGATGAGAATAATATGTGTACCGAGTTTGGTGACTGTAGGAAAAACTAACCCCCACTTTTGTCAAAAGGTGGCGCTACTGAGCCCCTCCACCACGCCCATTTCTATGGCTTTGTCCATGTCTACTGGTTGACAATATTGATGTGTGTGTCGAGTTTCATGCAATTTGAAGCATGTTAAGAGCCTCAAAAACACTCAAGAATATTATTACAGTTTGACCTGTTGCCATGGCAACAATATTTCAAATATCAAAAATCCTGTCATAGGTCTACATCTGCTGTGTATTGACATTACACTGATGAAGTTTGAAGCAAATCAGGTAAAAATAAGAGGGTGATCTTAAAGCATTTTAAAAGTGATACACTTCTTGCTGCCATTTGGTGGCGCTATAACTTTGACTCACAATAGTTACATCCATGTGATCAGACTACTACAACCAACACACTCCTGAAGTTTCATAAACATCAATCAATGTATGCAGAAGTTATAACACATTTCCTGTTTCCCTTTTCTCACCATAAATTCGTTGCCTCGCCACGGCCAAACCGTTTGAGATATCCAAAATCCGTTTGCAATTAAACAACTTCAATGTGTTCGCAACAAGTTAAAAAAAGCTTGGTGTAAATTGGATAAACCCTGTAGGAGTAGTAGTATAAAATTCATAGCCTGTTTTTTCAAAAAATTAACATTCAAACCAAAATAGCTGACTTCCTGTTGGTCGGAGCTAATGAATGTAAATTAGAAAATTGTCCGGCTTGATGAGAATAATATGTGTACCGAGTTTGGTGACTGTAGGAAAAACTAACCCCCACTTTTGTCAAAAGGTGGCGCTACTGAGCCCCTCCACCACGCCCATTTCTATGGCTTTGTCCATGTCTACTGGTTGACAATATTGATGTGTGTGTCGAGTTTCATGCAATTTGAAGCATGTTAAGAGCCTCAAAAACACTCAAGAATATTATTACAGTTTGACCTGTTGCCATGGCAACAATATTTCAAATATCAAAAATCCTGTCATAGGTCTACATCTGCTGTGTATTGACATTACACTGATGAAGTTTGAAGCAAATCAGGTAAAAATAAGAGGGTGATCTCAAAACATTTCAAAAAGTGATACACTTCCTGCTGCCAGTTGGTGGCGCTATAACTTTGACTCACAATAGTCACATTCATGTGATCAGACTCCTATAACGAACACACTCGTGAAGTTTCATAAAGATCAATATATGTATTAAGATGTTATAACACATTTCCTGTTTCCTTTTTCTCGCCATAAATTCGTTGCCTCGCCACGGCCAAACCGTTCGAGATATCAAAAATCCCCTGGCAATTTTTAATCATCAGTGTCTTGACTTCATGCTGACCGAGTTTGGTGGCAATCGGATTAATCGTCTAGGAGGAGTATATCAAATTCCAGAGCATGCGTTTTTCAAACAACCCTTAATAGCTGACTTCCTGTTGGCGTGGCGATTAACTTAGAGCGCGAAAGTTGTTCGGCCCGATGAGGTCTATATGTGTACCGAGTTTCATACTAATACGTGCAAGCATGTTTAATATATGGACCAAATTTTCAGACTTTTTTCAAGGGGGCGCTGTCGAGCCCCCCTGCCACGCCCGGGTACCAGCCTCTCCGGCGTCCTAATGGCCGCGGATTCCAATGTGTGTGCCAATTTTCAAGAGTTTTTGAGCATGTTAAGGCCCCCAAAAAGCCCCGGAAGACGGGAAAAAAAAAAATATATATAATAAATATAGCTGCGAGCAGCGATGGCGGGCCCAAGCCCGGTGGCACCGCCACCCCGGTGGCTTCAGGGCAACTGTGCACAGCGGGCAATAGGCACTTAACACTAGAAGTCCCAGAGAGCAGCCATTTGGCTTTTCTACCTATAAAACCCGCAGGACAGCCGATGGGCTGGATGTCTTTAGGCTAATATCCTTAATCAGCTGTGAACAGTTGCTTTTGTTATGTAAACAATGTGGGGCCATGCTGAGCCACTTCAAGGAAACTTGTGTTTCACTTTGCCATCTTAGGGAGAAATCAACACACATGTTTTTTTTTTCCTTTGTTGCTGAGATCTATTGATAAAAATAGTACAAAATAAAATAAAGAAACCAACCATTTGTACACATATTTACAAATAATATTAAAAAGTGAGTGAGTACATTCCAGCAATCACTCTTTCTGGCACTGCCTGGCAATATATTATAAATACATTTTGTATATATTCATTATATATTAATCTTATATTTGAAATGCATCATAGGTCCATTTTTAAAAGTGTTTGAAAGATGGGTTCAAGTGTACTACAAGTGGTAACTAAATACATTTTTCTATACAGAGATAGTATGTTAAAAGCACATTTTAGTTCAAATTCATGGTGTCTCAAAAAAGCACAGTTGAGTACACTTAGATGTTCTTAAGATTATCTTAAGAAGTACTAAAGAAGAACTTTTAGTATATTAAGTACAAAATAAGTGCACGGAAATAGAGCACTGTACATTATGGAAGTGTAAAAGTGTACTAAAATAAAGTGTATTTTACTGCACTTTTTTCACCTTGGTAGACACTCCAACACTTTCCGTTTGCATTAAGATTATTTTTATTACCACACTGGCAGATATTGATCATTTTACTTAAGTAAAATGCACTTAATTTAGATCCCCCCAGGAAACAAGACTAAATATCATATATAATTTTCTTTATAATTTTTATATAATTTAAAGGGCATATTGCAGGTTAGAGCTTTAGTGATTCAATGTGTAGAAAAATAATGTATGAAATAGATTTTCTTGAAAAAAACACGCATAAATACGCTACATAGGCTTCTGGAGTCGTTTTTTGTGAGAAAATTTTACTTCCGCATCTGAAAAATGCCTAATCGGACGTGACGTCACTGAAGGGAACGCGATCAATATAAACTATAGGAAAACAATGGATCGCAATGACAGTTCGGACGCTGAGGAAATTGTAAATGCTTATTTATACACGTATAACTAATCACAGCCATGCAATTAGCCTGCTATGTGGTCAAGAGAGCAGGGACAGGCCAGAAATAGACAGAATAACGGTCAAAAGAGACAAATTGAGCTGTTGTGTGAGGAGAAGCGGAGAACAGGACAGAGACCGGTGTTAACTGATAGATTACGTTAGGTAACGACATGTGCTCAGATCACAATATTGTACAGATTATTATCATGAATCAGGCAATAGCAAAGCTATTGGTCATCTAGGAGTAGGCCTAACTGATTACTAATAACAGAAACGAATAAACTTTGATCAAGCCTATGTCACACGCGTTAATATCAGTCCACACTAACGTTACGTGATATAGCCGTTTCTCATCACGACTGATTTGGTAGTTAGCAAATGTAATAATCAAACACAAAACTTAAAATTTGCACCGTAAGTCTTCATCGAGCTGCATCTCTGACGAATCCATGATGTCATGTTTGTCATGATGGCAAGATTTCATGTTATCCTTTATTCATTAATTCTGTGTTATGAGTTTATTCCGTGCCCATTCACTGATAGTGTGAGGATGTATATTACGCCGTTATTATGTAGTTGTGTGAACTTGAATGTATATATAAGTTTACATACGTGGCATGCATGAAATTGGAGTATTTACATTACCAGCACATAATTCAAAACTGTTTTGTGTGAGTGTGAGACTGTATGCATGTGTACATAATTTGTATTCATCAGTGTTGAAATTGATTCAAGTAAAAACGGTGAAGAAGCATCGCGTGTGTAAGTTTATTAATTTAATATAATCATTTACAGAAGTATTACAATGTTGAACTACATCATATCGCCAGGATGATAATCCTCCAGTCTAAAATGAATGCGTTTTTCGAAGCACATGCAGCACATGCCCAACAAACCCCGGCACAGAAGATAGCAGCGTAGTTTTTCTTGTTAGTAAACCTCTGTACTCGATGTCCTGACAGGCTGAAGTTTGTGCAACCTCCACAAACACAATAATTTACCATTACGATGATAAATAGAATACAAAAACTACCGAAAACACAATGATTCACGGCCGCTGTTGCTAAATACCAATGTATTCTGCACTGAATCAACACAGAGCCAGTGTTGCCAGAGTGGACTAAAGATTTCCAGCCCAACTACAGCTTAAAACCCGCCCATTTCAAAAAATACCAGCCCAAAATACATACTGTTATTAAAACTGTTATAGAATAAAACACACAATTTTTTTTATTATTATTATTAAACAACCAGACTAACACATTGCACATTGGAGAGCACCAGGCTCGCCTCAAGTTTATCCAGTGCATCTTTTTTTTTTTTTTTTTAATATAAATGATAATTTTATTAAAACACAAGGTCTACATCGGAAACCTCAGAAGGGGACAACATTTTTTATTGTTCTTGTGCTACTATTGTCAGAACTACAGTTCTTTTCTAATAGGCCAATTCTCAAATCATTTCATTATACTTTTCTTTTTGTATTAGTAGGCTACTTACAAATTTGTGCTTAATTACCAACTAATTAATTTTTTTATATTATCATTATTAAAATTATTATTATTATTTAACTTATAGACCACTGGGCGATTCAACATGAATTCTCGTTTTTTTTTCCTTCTTTTAATTTTAAATAAAATAATGACTGAATGATACACTGAATCGTCACTAGTAGGGCTGCCCCCTAATAGTCGACCGTTAGTCAGCTTGAAGAGGCTTGGTCGACCAAGATTTTATTAATCGGTTAGTCGCAGAAAAAAAAATCTCCACAGGAAGTGGCGAGGTCACGCAGTCCTAGAGGCACAGATCATTAACTGCAGGAAATCCAAACATTCACCTATCATTTATCGACCTCAAATATGGCTTATCACTTGAAACATGTAAGTCACCACTTTAGTCCATTCTCTTTAATGTTTGCCTATAGATAAATGTGCATTTGGCATATCCAAGTGTTTGTGTGGAGAGCGTGTTTACTGCATGACATGGAGGCGCCGGTGTGATCACTGCACTTAACTTAAAATACTCCGACATTTTTGGTCATAGATAAGAGTAATGCAAAATGTAAAGGGTCTACTTTTATTTCTGTAAACTCACAATAACAGCAAAACGTTGTGCTTTTTTAAAACAATGAAAGCAATCAGGATGCGTTTTCTGATCTCGGTCTCGGTGAACTTGAGCTCGTAACAAGCATGAACCGAAACTCATCGTATAGGCTGCTTTCCTCACAGACACAAGAAATATATCTATAGCTTGGAATGTCTACTTTTAAACGAGCCAATTCAAATGGAAAATAAATATTCTCAGATTATGTAATCCATATGAAACTTGTATATAGGCGCGTCCACTACTGCGGAGATGAGAGATGAGTCAGCATTGTTGACTTATCCGCTCTCCCATTCCTTTCTGTAGGACTTTTTATATTTAACCCACTTTGGCATGATGATGATGATGAATGATGATCACTGATGATGATAATGCAGTTTTGACGATATAACGAATTGGCCTACAACAACCCGCCAATCAAGCTTGAAGTCTGATTGGACAGGATTCCCCTGAACCTTATTGGCTAACCTGAACCATACCTAATTTAAATGTCATCCTAAATTATATAATTTATTTTATAGTTAGTTTTCATTAAAAAAATAATAAAGAATACTGTTTATAGTCAAAAATAAAAACCCGCCTGTTGCATCAAAAACCAGCCCAAATTTTAAAGACCCGCCCAATGCATTTTTTTCCGGTCGGACGTGACCAAAAGGAGCCCAATTGGGCGGGAACCCGCCCAATCTGGCAACACTGCACAGAGCTCTGCGAACATCTCCCTGTAGTGACGTAAAATGACGCGACGCTGAAAAAAAAAAGAGGTTTTTACAGAGACCGTCACTTTATCTACTAAATTAATGCCCTTATGTCTCGCAAAACATTTTTAAACCCTGCAGTACCTTTTTATATGGTATTTTTGTACAAGGTTAGCCTATATATTCATCTCGAAAAAAAATTTAAACCTGCAATATGCACTTTAAGATTTTTTTTTTTAAATTTACTTGAAATAGAATAAAAAATACTTAGTATGAAAAGCATTTTTGCAGTGTGAATGAGCGAGTTAACTTTTTAAACATCACTTGCACTCCCTCATTTCAGGGTTAACATACTCAGAGTTTTCACTTAACCTCCTTTCTGAAACCGGCCCATGGTCAATCAAGTTCTCTGCTTTTATCAGCCCTCCCTCCCCCACACATACAAACAAGCCACAAGCAACCATTCACACACACACCCCCAACCCCCCTGCAGATTGCTCAGGTAATGACCATATTTACACATGAATTGATGCTAATGATAGCCAAAAGACTAGCCAGTTAGCATCCACTTGGCTAAAGGAGGGTTACAAATCTCTGGGACTTCTAGTGTTAAAACGGTTAAACATCAAAGGACTATGTCAAATTCACTCCACATTTACTGCACTACAAGGTGCCGTTATAGAGCCCCTCCTCCCTGCCCATTTTCAAAGGATTACATGTGCCAAGTTTTAACATTATTCTGATGAATTTTGAAGCAAATCAGGTAAAAATAAGAGGGTGATCTCAATGTATGCTGAAAGTGACACATTTTCTGCTTCCAGTTGGTGGCGCTATGACTTTGAATCACAATAGTCAAATCCATGTGATCAGCCTTGTACAACGAAGACTAAGCCAAAGTTTCATCAAAATCAATTAATGTATGCAGAAGTTATAACACTTTGTTGCCCTTTTCTTGCCATAAATTCGTTGCCTCGCCACGGCCAAACCGTTTGAGATATCCAAAATCCGTTTGCAATTAAACAACTTCAATGTGTTAGCAACAAGTTAAAAAAAGCTTGGTGTAAATTGGATAAACCCTGTAGGAGTAGTAGTATAAAATTCATAGCCTGTTTTTTCAAAAAATTAACATTCAAACCAAAATAGCTGACTTCCTGTTGGTCGGAGCTAATGAATGTAAATTAGAAAATTGTCCGGCTTGATGAGAATAATATGTGTACCGAGTTTGGTGACTGTAGGAAAAACTAACCCCCCCACTTTTGTCAAAAGGTGGCGCTACTGAGCCCCTCCACCACGCCCATTTCTATGGCTTTGTCCATGTCTACTGGTTGACAATATTGATGTGTGTGTCGAGTTTCATGCAATTTGAAGCATGTTAAGAGCCTCAAAAACACTCAAGAATATTATTACAGTTTGACCTGTTGCCATGGCAACAATATTTCAAATATCAAAAATCCTGTCATAGGTCTACATCTGCTGTGTATTGACATTACACTGATGAAGTTTGAAGCAAATCAGGTAAAAATAAGAGGGTGATCTCAAAGCATTTTAAAAGTGATACACTTCTTGCTGCCATTTGGTGGCGCTATAACTTTGACTCACAATAGTTACATCCATGTGATCAGACTACTACAACCAACACACTCCTGAAGTTTCATAAACATCAATCAATGTATGCAGAAGTTATAACACATTTCCTGTTTCCCTTTTCTCGCCATAAATTCGTTGCCTCGCCACGGCCAAACCGTTTGAGATATCCAAAATCCGTTTGCAATTAAACAACTTCAATGTGTTCGCAACAAGTTAAAAAAGCTTGGTGTAAATTGGATAAACCCTGTAGGAGTAGTAGTATAAAATTCATAGCCTGTTTTTTCAAAAAATTAACATTCAAACCAAAATAGCTGACTTCCTGTTGGTCGGAGCTAATGAATGTAAATTAGAAAATTGTCCGGCTTGATGAGAATAATATGTGTACCGAGTTTGGTGACTGTAGGAAAAACTAACCCCCCCACTTTTGTCAAAAGGTGGCGCTACTGAGCCCCTCCACCACGCCCATTTCTATGGCTTTGTCCATGTCTACTGGTTGACAATATTGATGTGTGTGTCGAGTTTCATGCAATTTGAAGCATGTTAAGAGCCTCAAAAACACTCAAGAATATTATTACAGTTTGACCTGTTGCCATGGCAACAATATTTCAAATATCAAAAATCCTGTCATAGGTCTACATCTGCTGTGTATTGACATTACACTGATGAAGTTTGAAGCAAATCAGGAAAAAATAAGAGGGTGATCTCAAAACATTTCAAAAAGTGATACACTTCCTGCTGCCAGTTGGTGTCGCTATAACTTTGACTCACAATAGTCACATCCATGTGATCAGACTCCTATAACGAACACACTCGTGAAGTTTCATAAAGATCAATATATGTATTAAGACGTTATAACACATTTCCTGTTTCCTTTTTCTCGCCATAAATTCGTTGCCTCGCCACGGCCAAACCGTTCGAGATATCAAAAATCCCCTGGCAATTTTTAATCATCAGTGTCTTGACTTCATGCTGACCGAGTTTGGTGGCGATCGGATTAATCGTCTAGGAGGAGTATATCAAATTCCAGAGCATGCGTTTTTCAAACAACCCTTAATAGCTGACTTCCTGTTGGCGTGGCGATTAACTTAGAGCGCGAAAGTTGTTCGGCCCGATGAGGTCTATATGTGTACCGAGTTTCATACTAATACGTGCAAGCATGTTTAATATATGGACCAAATTTTCAGACTTTTTTCAAGGGGGCGCTGTCGAGCCCCCCTGCCACGCCCGGGTACCAGCCTCTCCGGCGTCCTAATGGCCGCGGATTCCAATGTGTGTGCCAATTTTCAAGAGTTTTTGAGCATGTTAAGGCCCCCAAAAAGCCCCGGAAGACGGAAAAAAAAAAAATAATAATAATAATAATCCTTAGAAGAACAAGAGGGCCCTGCGCGAATTTTCGCTTGGGCCCTAATAATAATAATCCTTAGAAGAACAAGAGGGCCCTGCGCGAATTTTCGCTTGGGCCCTAATAATAATAATCCTTAGAAGAACAAGAGGGCCCTGCGCGAATTTTCGCTTGGGCCCTAATTATCAGTGACTGAATAATCTTAGCAAGAGAAACCGCAAGAGCTGTGTCATCGTTATAATTAACAGGGCCTTGTAAAAACATTATGGGTGATCCCCCTCTCCCAAGAGAAGACTATACTATAATACTGTACTATATTACCTTAGCAGGCCCACCCTCCCAGTTGTCTCTTACTGATGGTAGCACCTTCTGGGATCAAAGCAACAGTCATACTTCTTGTTAAGCATGCAAGCTGTATAGCATCACTTGTGATTTTTAATTAGGGGTTCAAGCGTATAGCGATGTGACAAACCTAAATAAGTCACAGTATTATACTCCAACTGCCTAAACTGCAGGGTACCCGGCGTTAGATGCCCCGTCTGTTTTTTTGTTGGGTTTTTTTTTGTTGGTTTTTTCACGCTTTATCACTCTTTCTTGTTTTATTTATTTTGCTTGCAAATATAATAGCATTTCTTTTGTGGTAAAAACTGAAAAACAAAGAAAATCCTGCACACTATCAACTTGCAAAATTATAAAAAAATTCTTTATTGGCAACATTTCGATCATATGATCTTCATCAGGCATCAACATACAATTCAAACTCCATTGCATTTAAAATGATAACATGACCAATCACAGTGAAGAATCATCAATTTCCAATCAAAATAAATGATTGAATAATCATTAACACCATCATTAACACCACATCACATAGTTAAATCCACAATCACATATTGTAAATAAAGAAAAAAAATAATAAGGATAATTCATAACATCACATTAAATAATGCTTCATCATTCATACCCATAGGTGATAAAGTCTGAAGGGTGAAGATCCAAAACAACTCACGTCTCTGTAAGAGCAATTCAATATTGCCCCCTCTAGGTGGCACACTAACTTTCTCAATCCCACAAAAGCGTGGGCAGCGACTGGATAATTAACGTCTTTTCTTCTGATGGAACTCTTATGTTCACTAATTCTTTAAGTTGACATGAAGTTTTTCCAACATAGCCCAAACCACAAGGACACAGAATCAAATAAACAATATGTGTAGAGACACAAGTGATCACAGAATTAATACCAATTTTTTCCCAGTTCTTGGATGACAAAGGAATGAGGTTTTAGTTGTATTGTTGCACTGAGCACAATTACCACAGCGATAATTTCCATTTTGTAATTGACTAATTAATCTCTGAGACGAACTAGAAATGCAACTCTGAAAACGAGCATGTACTACATGATCTTTTAAATTTTTCGCTCGTTTATACACAATCAATGGAGGATGCTGGAAAATTGTACTCAGCTCAGGATCAGAAGACAACAAATGCCAATATTTTTTAAAAATTGATCTTATCAAATATGACTTAGAAGAATAGGTCGTAATAAAAGTGAAAGAATGTTTTTTTGCTTTTTTAGTCCTCTTTTTTAACAATTCAGAACGTGTCTTTTGAAAAGTGGTGCTGAATGCTTTGTCAATCCATTCAGAAGGATAGCTTCTTTCTAAAAATGTATTTTTCATAATTTCCGATTTTTCAATAAAATCTGTCAGAATAACAAATCACAATTTTGTGGTAAAAAGAAAAAAATCAGTAAAAAAAACTTGTGGTTGCTTCCAATATGGTATGATTTGAATTTGTCTATGCCTATGATAAAATTACTTTAAGGTTATAGCATCAATTAAATGCTCAGCACACTGTAATGCAGTTTGTGACAGTCACGAAATTTAATCTATTGATTCGTGTTCATGGACACAAATTTCCCTTTTTATTTTCGTGTCACTCAGCACGACTTTCAGTGTAATGTATTTCGATAGGAAACATCATTCGTGCCTGCACCACGTTTTTCTATGCCACTCAGGAGCATAGATGCTTTATTGTTTTTGTTTTTCGTTTTCATTTGTTATTCATTCTTTAAACTAGTGCTACATTATTCAACATTTAATCAGGATATTTTATTCTTGTTTTTATTGCTTTATATTCTGTAGGCTACTTACCATTGTAAACCATCATCAGTGGTTCCTTCCAGTCAAAATATAGTAAATATATTCTCCTGGTTAATTAACGAGACTGCAGAGTTGTGCTACAGCCATTGCTTCTAAATGTTGCTGTTTCTTTTCTGAGAAATACTTTTTTTTCCATTGGTTTGGTGTGTCAAATCTAACAGTAAATACTACATGAGCCTTATCAACCTTTACTATGGTGAAGACACCAGCTAAAACTACCTGAGGACCCGCCGCCGATTCTCTTTTAATGATATCCTAATCTTTGCTCAAACACGAAAGTGTGCTTAATGATTCAACAATACAATGTTATGACCATTAGTTTTAATTCTTTCTCCTTCGTGTCAGAGAAATAAAGTTTTTCGGGGATCAGTTTTGGATAGCTCAAACTTCTGTCCAGGTAAGTTATGAGACTCATAAGGAATGATCACGTTTTGCTTAAATGTTATAATTGATGCCTTTCTTTGCCATTACACTCACATGGATTACATGTTAGGGCAACAAATTAAAGCCCGACCAATGGTTCCCTCATTATCAGCAACTCTTGTGAAGTTAGGCATGCTAAATGTCAAGCAAACTTCAACATAAGCTAACTCTAGTTTAAAATGTAAGTTTTTTAGCTTTTCCAAAACAATGACGAAATTTAGGGGATATAAGCATCTCTCACTTCTGCTAAAATGGATCACGGACTTTCATGACATCACCGCAGACTTCAGCTTCTCATCAAATTTCCTGTCCAATCAAATGCTCTCTAGAATCTGAAGTCCCGCCCCCTCCAAAAAGTGGCGGAAGCAGCACGTCGGTCCTTTAGACAGACGGACCCCGCGACAGAAGTTCGGAATTCTCTGCACAGCCCCACATGATGATAACTTAAACTCAAAAGAAACCAATATTAACAGAAAGCATAGTAAACTAAATTGTGTGCACTCCAACTAGTTAACATGTACTGATATTTAATAAAGTATTCTGAATGGAAAGTAAACCGAATCTGTGTCTTATTACTGAATATATGGAAAAGGATACACAATTCATAAAATAAATGTATCGAACGATCAAAAAAAATAAATTTAAATAATTAATGCTTGCGCATGGGTGTGTGTAGTGTGTGCCTGCGTGTTACCGCTCACTGATGTGTGGCCGCATCGTGGGCCATCACATACTCCCTCCCTTCAGAAATGTCACCGGCACAACGGGAAAGGTAATCCGCCATAAGGTTTGTTTTGCCAGGGACATGTTGGATGGTAAAGCGAAAGGGTTGCATGGCAAGTTACCTGCGAGTGATTCGGCTGTTAGTGTCCTTCATTCTTTGGAGCCACTGTAGAGCCTTATGAACAGTCTCCAGTATAAATTCCCTTCCCAAGAGATAATATTTTAGAGAGTCCAAAGCCCACTTCACGGCCAGGCATTCCTTTTCCACGATGGAATAGCTGTAGCGAAAATTAACTCAAAGGGGAAATATTAATAATTATTCATAACTCATTATGATTATTAATTATGATTAATTATGAATATGCAAATCCGTTAATGAGATTAACTGGACATAGCTACATTAAAATTAATATTACAATCAGTTAACCTGTTCGTCCAGTGAACGCTCAGTGTTGATTGTTTATTAATTCTAAGAAATGTTAATTTCCTAGTTATGGAAAAATAATATTTCTTATTGTACTGTACTACTCAGAGCACGTAGTCCGGATCTATCACTTAAGAGGCAATTCATTAGCAGACGGAGTCAGAACATGTCTTGTGCACAATCTTTATTAACTAACTCACAAACACATAACTAAACTAACAAACACGTAACATAACATACACAAAGGGTCACACACACATACACAAGTCAGAATAAGTAATGATAGAGTTGAACCGGAAGAGATGCTGTTACTAGAGCTACATGAAATGTCAAAGACAATCTGGAAAGGAATCATCAGTTTCTTCAGCAATAGCAAAGGTAAGTCTTACAAATTAATACCAAATCGCTGTTTAGTGTTAAAATGTATGATACTTGCAAGATGCCCTTAGGCTGAGGAGAATCAGCTCTGCCATCTGAGGAGAGGTCTTGAGGATTCAGTCCGAAGTTATTGCCAGTCTTTTCCATGTTGGATGAGGAGCACATGGCTAGTTTTGTAGGCCGAGGCCTACAGGCCTTGCAGGCCTGGCCTAGGCCGGCCGCAAGGAGGTCCGTTCGGTCGTCCAGAAGTAAGGAACAAGAGAAGGAGTGGCACTGTTCAATCGTTTTTAACCTCTGGTCAAAGCCAACCTCTTAGGAATGATGGGGGCCAATGAGGTCGTTGTATTTCCAGGTGACACACACCTCCCCTTGGTGGGGCTTTTATGACCGAGCAAGATTAAACTGGTTGAGCTTTGAAGAAGGACTATTAATGATCCTTGTAACACTTATGTGTTGTGCAGGTATGGACATACCGCATACACAAGCATTTAAATCTGCTCGATACGAACGCACAGACACCAAACATGGCATAATTGAAGTTACCGTGCAGGTCATAACATTTAAAAATCATCAAACATGTAAATATAATGAGTACAATACAACAACAGTAATAATGGATACCATTTCCTGAGAAGGATTCATTTATAGCACAGTCTGTCTATACATTGTAACGCGGCCACTTTATGGGGAACATTTATACTGCTGTGAATTATTCTAATTAATAATAAAAGTACAGCTGTTTTGTATATATGTTTTCCCCTGTGTTATGTTGCCCGGATATGTGTTTGTGTTCCCGTTTTACTCACGCGAGACTGCTGTCGGGAAGATCCAGGGAATCCCCGTGACGTCATGGGGTTGGACAGCTGATTGTCACGTCTGATAAAAGAAGCCGGTTTACCGGTGTTCGGGAGAGGACGCTCTCATTGCTACGTGGATAACGCGATCGATCGCTCTACACACTACTTGTTTGTCATCGTCTGTGACTGATCGTCTCGTTGTGGAAGTAACATCCATTGGATTATTTCACCTTCGGGATACGGGACAGGACAACGCTATACATCGTGCTCCCGGTCTAAAAGCCTTTCCGGTGAGGCCAATTCAACACACACACGCACACACACACACACACACACACACATTACATTGGACTGAAACGGACTATTCCAACACGCATACATACATTTTTGTTTATATATATATATATATATATATTGTATATATTGTTGGAATAGTCCGTTTCAGTCCAATGTAATGTGTGTGTGTGTGTGTGCGTGTGTGTGTTGAATCGGCCTCACCGGAAAGGCTTTTAGACCGGGAGCACGATGTATAGCGTTGTCCTGTCCCGTATCCCGAAGGTGAAATAATCCAATGGATGTTACTTCCACAACGAGATGATCAGTCACAGACGATGACAAACAAGTAGTGTGTAGAGCGATCGATCGCGTTATCCACGTAGCAATGAGAGCGTCCTCTCCCGAACACCGGTAAACCGGCTTCTTTTATCAGACGTGACAATCAGCTGTCGAACCCCATGACGTCACGGGGATTTTTCCCGACTAAGGTGTTTTGTTTTTTTTCTTTCTTTCTTTTTCTTTCAACGGGCATTATAGATAGGACAAATACTGAAACAGTTGTTGAAGTTCATGTTGAGCAAACTGATGACACTGTTACACATGGAATTGTACAAAGTGAGAATGAACCAAGTGATATGGATTTTACTGCAGGCCCATTTGTGACAAGGTGTAATCCAGCTGCAGAAATATCGTCTATGATTAGTTCACTGTACATTTCTGATTCTGAACAGTCTGATGATGATGATGATGATGATGATGATAATGGTATAAGGAATGTTGATATGGCACAATCATTACACACAGACCTGGCACAATGTAAAGTGGATTTATGGGCCCTTAACCAAAAAGTACAAACTTTAGAAAAAGATTTCAAACAGTCAATGGACAGCACATTGAATAGGGAAACCAACAGGCAGTGGAGTGGATTCTAGCTTGGCAGGGTTGGAGGATTATTTTATGAAGGCACTGGAAAAATTAGAAAAGGCTGTAACAAATTGTTTTCTTAGGAGAGACCATAAATGGGAAAGTCAAATGAGGAAATTGAGACTGACTAGCACTCCCACACTCTCCAGATTACAGGCCTACTCTCCGGATGCCTCACGCTTTTCGGCTGTACGTCATCCTCAGACCCCAGTTCCAGTATCTAGGGAAAAAATTCCAGCTTT